>NC_092714.1:161132461-161436098 GCF_047496885.1 Scyliorhinus torazame
GAGGCTGCTTGATGAGGCAGAGGTTGCTCGATGAGGCAGAAGTTGCTCGATGAGGCAGAGGTTGCTCGATGAGACAGAGGCTGCTTGATGAGGCAGAGGTTGCTCGATGAGGCAGAAGTTGCTCGATGAGGCAGGGGCTGCTCGATGAGGGATAGGCTGCTCGATGACGCAGAGGTTGCTCGATGAGGCAGAGGCTGCTCGATGAGGCAGAGGTTGCTCGATGAAGGATAGGCTGCTCGATGAGGGAGAGGCTGCTGGATGAGTCAGAGGTTGCTCGATGAGGCAGAGACTGCTCGATGAGACAGAGGCTGCTCGATGAGGCAGAGGGTGCTCAATGAGGTAGAGGGTGCTCAATGAGGCAGAGGTTGCTCGATCAGGCAGAGGCTGCTCGATGAGGCAGAGTTTGCTCGATGAGGGATTGGCTGCTCGATGAAGCAGAGGTTGCTCGATGAGGGATAGGCTGCTCGATGAGTCATAGGCTGCTCGATGAGGCAGAGGCTGCTCAATGAGACAGAGGCTGCTTGATGAGGCAGAGGTTGCTCGATGAGGCAGAAGTTGCTCGAGTGGCAGAGGCTGCTCGATGAGGGATCGGCTGCTCCACGAGGGATAGGCTGCTCGATGAGCCAGAGGCTGCTCGATGAGCCAGAGGCTGCTCGATGAGGCAGAGGTTGCTCGATGAGGCAGAGGCTGCTCGATGAGGCAGAGGTTGCTCGATGAGACAGAGGCTGCTCGATGAGGCAGAGGTTGCTCGATGAGGCAGAGGTTGCTCGATGAGGCAGGGGCAGCTCGATGTGGCAGAGGTTGCTCGATGAGACAGAGGTTGCTCGATGAGGCAGAGGTTACTCGATGAGGGATACGCTGCTCGATGAGGGACAGGCTGCTCGATGAGGCAGAGGTTGCTCGATGAGGCAGAGGTTGCTCGATGAGGCAGAGGCTGCTCGATGAGGTAGCGGGTGCTCAATGAGGCAGAGGTTGCTCGATGAGGCATAGGCTGCTCGATGAGGCAGAGGCTGCTCAATGAGGCAGAGGCTGCTCAATGAGGCAGAGGTTGCTCGATGAGGCAGGGGTTGCTCAATGAGGCAGGGGCTGCTCGATGAGGCAGAGGTTGCTCGATGAGGCAGAGGTTGCTCGATGAGGCAGAGGTTGCACGATGAGGCAGAGTTTGCACGATGAGGCAGAGGTTGCACGATGAGGCAGAGGTTACTTGAGGTAGAGGCTGCTCGATGAGGTAGAGGGTGCTCGATGAGGCAGAGGTTGCTCGATGAGGCAGAGGCAGCTCGATGAGGTAGAGGCTCCTCGATGAGGTAGAGGCTGCTCGATCAGGCAGAGGGTGCTCGATGAGGCAGAGGCTGCTCGATGAGGGATAGGCTGCTCGATGAGGCACAGGCTGCTCGATGAAACAGAGGTTGCTCGATGAGGCACAGGCTGCTCGATGAAGCAGAGGTTGCTCGATAGGCAGAGGCTGCTCGATGAGGCAGAGGCTGCTCGATGAGGGATAGGCTGCTCGATGAGGGAGAGGCTGCTCGATGAGGGAGAGGCTGCTCGATGAGGCAGAGGCTGCTAGATGAGGGATAGGCTGCTCGATGAGGCAGAGGCTGCTCGATGAGTCAGAGGCTGCTCGATGAGGGATAGGCTGCTCGATGAGGGATAGGTTGCTCGATGAGGCAGAGGCTGCTCGATGAGGGAGAGGTTGCTCGATGAGGCAGAGGCTGCTCGATGATTCAGAGGCTGCTCGATGAGGGATAGGCTGCTCGATGAGGCAGAGGCTGCTCGATGAGGGATAGGCAGCTCGATGAGCAGATTACTCGATGAGACAGAGACTGCTCGATGAGGGATAGGCTGCTCGATGAGGCAGAGGCTGCTCGATGAGGCAGAGGTTGCTCGATGAGGGATAGGCTGCTCGTTGAAGGATAGGATGCTCAATGAGACAGAGGTTGTTCGATGAGGCAGAGGCTGCTCGATGAGGCAGAACCTGCTCGATGAGGCAGGGGCTGCTCGATGAGGCAGAGGTTGTTCGATGAGGCAGAGGTTGCACGACGAGGCAGAGGTTACTTGAGGTAGAGGCTGCTCGATGATGCAGAGGTTGCTCGATGAGGCAGAGGTTACTTGAGGTAGAGGCTGCTCGATGAGGGATCGGTTGCTCGATGAGTCAGAGGCTGCTCGATGAGGGATAGGCAGCTCGATGAGGCAGAGGCTGCTCGATGAGGCAGAGGTTGCTCGATGAAGCAGAGGTTGCTCGGTGAGGCAGAGGCTGCTCGATGAGGCAGAGGTTGCTCGATGAGACAGAGGCTGCTTGATGAGGCAGAGGTTGCTCGATGAGGCAGAAGTTGCTCGATGAGGCAGGGGCTGCTCGATGAGGGATAGGCTGCTCGATGACGCAGAGGTTGCTCGATGAGGCAGAGGCTGCTCGATGAGGCAGAGGTTGCTCGATGAAGGATAGGCTGCTCGATGAGGGAGAGGCTGCTGGATGAGTCAGAGGTTGCTCGATGAGGCAGAGACTGCTCGATGAGACAGAGGCTGCTCGATGAGGCAGAGGGTGCTCAATGAGGTAGAGGGTGCTCAATGAGGCAGAGGTTGCTCGATCAGGCAGAGGCTGCTCGATGAGGCAGAGTTTGCTCGATGAGGGATTGGCTGCTCGATGAAGCAGAGGTTGCTCGATGAGGGATAGGCTGCTCGATGAGTCATAGGCTGCTCGATGAGGCAGAGGCTGCTCAATGAGACAGAGGCTGCTTGATGAGGCAGAGGTTGCTCGATGAGGCAGAAGTTGCTCGATGAGGCAGAGGCTGCTCGATGAGGGATCGGCTGCTCCATGAGGGATAGGCTGCTCGATGAGCCAGAGGCTGCTCGATGAGCCAGAGGCTGCTCGATGAAGCAGAGGTTGCTCGATGAGGCAGAGGCAGCTCGATGAGGCAGAGGTTGCTCGATGAGACAGAGGCTGCTCGATGAGGCAGAGGCTGCTCGATGAGGCAGAGGTTGCTCGATGAGGCAGGGGCAGCTCGATGTGGCAGAGGTTGCTCGATGAGACAGAGGTTGCTCGATGAGGCAGAGGATACTCGATGAGGGATACGCTGCTCGATGAGGGACAGGCTGCTCGATGAGGCAGAGGTTGCTCGATGAGGCAGAGGTTGCTCGATGAGGCAGAGGCTGCTCGATGAGGTAGCGGGTGCTCAATGAGGCAGAGGTTGCTCGATGAGGCATAGGCTGCTCGATGAGGCAGAGGCTGCTCAATGAGGCAGAGGTTGCTCGATGAGGCAGGGGTTGCTCGATGAGGCAGGGGCTGCTCGATGAGGCAGAGGTTGCTCGATGAGGCAGAGGTTGCTCGATGAGGCAGAGGTTGCACGATGAGGCAGAGGTTGCACGATGAGGCAGAGGTTGCACGATGAGGCAGAGGTTGCACGATGAGGCAGAGGTTACTTGAGGTAGAGGCTGCTCGATGAGGCAGAGGTTGCTCGATGAGGCAGAGGTTACTTGAGGTAGAGGCTGCTCAATGAGGCAGAGGTTGCTCGATGAGGCAGAGGCTGCTCGATGAGGGACAGGCTGCTCGCTGAGGCAGAGGCTGCTAGATGAGGCAGAGGTTGCTCGATGAGGCAGAGGCTGCTCGATGAGGCAGAGGCTGCTCGATGAGGCAGAGGCTGCTCGATGAGGCAGAGGTTGCTCGATGAGGCAGAGGTTGCTCGATGAGGGACAGGCTGCTCGCTGAGGCAGAGGCTGCTAGATGAGGCAGAGGTTGCTCGATGAGGCAGAGGCTGCTCGATGAGGCAGAGGCTGCTCGATGAGGCAGAGTTTGTTCGATGAGGGATAGGCTGCTCGTTGAGGGATAGGATGCTCGATGCGACAGAGGTTGTTCGATGAGGCAGAGGCTGCTCGATGAGGCAGAACCTGATCGATGAGGCAGGGGCTGCTCGATGAGGCAGAGATTGCTCGATGAGGCAGAGGTTGCACGATGAGGCAGATGTTACTTGAGGTAGAGGCTGCTCGATGATGCAGAGGTTGCTCGATGAGGCAGAGGTTGCTCGATGCGGGATAGGCTGCTCGATGCGGGATAGGCTGCTCGATGAGGCAGAGGTTGCTCGATGAAGCAGAGGTTGCTCGATGAGGGATAGGCTGCTCGATGAGTCAGAGGCTGCTCGATTTGGCAGAGGCTGCTCGATGAGGGATCGGCTGCTCGATGAGTCAGAGGCTGCTCGATGAGGGATAGGCTGCTCGATGAGGCAGAGGCTGCTCGATGAGGCAGAGGCTGCTCGATGAGGCAGAGGTTGCTCGGTGAGGCAGAGGCTGCTCGATGAGGCAGAGGTTGCTCGATGAGACAGAGGCTCTTGATGAGGCAGAGGTTGCTCGATGAGGCAGAAGTTGCTCGATGAGGCAGGGGCTGCTCGATGAGGGATAGGCTGCTCGATGACGCAGAGGTTGCTCGATGAGGCAGAGGCTGCTCGATGAGGCAGAGGTTGCTCGATGAAGGATAGGCTGCTCGATGAGGGAGAGGCTGCTGGATGAGTCAGAGGTTGCTCGATGAGGCAGAGGTTGCTCGATGAGGCAGAGGTTGCTCGATGCGGGATAGGCTGCTCGATGAGGGATAGGCTTCTCGATGAGTCAGAGGTTGCTCGATGAAGCAGAGGTTGCTCGATGAGGGATAGGCTGCTCGACGACGCAGAGGTTGCTCGATGAGGCAGAGGCTGCTCGATGAGGGATCGGCTGCTCGATGAGTCAGAGGCTGCTCGATGAGGGATAGGCTGCTCGATGAGGCAGAGGCTGCTCGATGAGGCAGAGGTTGCTCGGTGAGGCAGAGGCTGCTCGATGAGGCAGAGGTTGCTCGATGAGACAGAGGCTCTTGATGAGGCAGAGGTTGCTCGATGAGGCAGAAGTTGCTCGATGAGGCAGAGGTTGCTCGATGAGGCAGAGGTTGCTCGATGAGGGATAGGCTGCTCGATGAGCAGGTTACTCGATGAGCAGGTTACTCCATGAGGGAGAGGCTGCTCGATGAGGCAGAGGTTGCTCGATGAGGGATAGGCTGCTCGATGAGCAGGTTACTCGATGAGGGATAGGCTGCTCGATGAGGCAGAGGCTGCTCGATGAGGCAGAGGTTGCTCGATGAGGGATAGGCTGCTCGATGAGCAGGTTACTCGATGAGCAGGTTACTCCATGAGGGATAGGCTGCTCGATGAGGCAGAGGCTGCTCGATGAGGCAGAGGTTGCTCGATGAGACAGAGGCTGCTCGATAAGGGAGAGGCTGCTCGATGAGACAGAGGCTGCTCGATGAGGGATAGGCTGCTCGATGAGCAGGGTACTCGATGAGGGATAGGCTGCTCGATGAGACAGAGGCTGCTCGATGAGGCAGTGGCTGCTTGATGAGACAGAGGCTGCTCGATGAGGCAGAGCTTGCTCGATGCGGCAGAGGTTGCTCGATGAGTCAGAGGCAGCTCGATGAGGCAGAGGCTGCTCGATGAGGCAGAGTTTGCTCGATGAGCCAGAGGTTGCTCGATGAGGCAGAGGTTGCTCGATGAGGGATAGGCTGCTCGATGAGACAGAGGTTGCTCGATGAGCCAGAGGTTGCTCGATGAGGGATAGGCTGCTCGATGAGACAGGTTGCTCGATGAGGCAGAGGCTGCTCGATGAGGCAGAGGCTGCTCGATGAGGCAGAGGTTGCTCGATGAGGCAGAGGTTGCTCGATGAGGGAGAGGCTGCTCGATGAGTCAGAGGCTGCTCGATGAGGCAGAGGCTGCTCTATGAGTCAGAGGCTGCTCGATGAGGGATAGGCTGCTCAATGAGGGATAGGCTGATCGATGAGGGAGAAGCGGCTCGATGAGGCAGAGGCGGCTCGATGAGGCAGAGGTTGCTCGATGAGGCAGAGGTTGCTCGATGAGGGATAGGCTGCTCGATGAGGCAGAGGCTGCTCGGTGAGGCAGAGGCTGCTCGGTGAGGCAGAGGCTGCTCGATGAGGCAGAGGTTGCTCGATGAGGGATAGGCTGCTCAATGAGGGATAGGCTGCTCGATGAGGCAGAGGTTGCTCGATGAGGGATAGGCTGCTCGATGAGTCAGAGGCTCCTCGATGAGTCAGAGGCTGCTCGATGAGGCAGAGGCTGCTCGATGAGGCAGAGGTTGCTCGATGAGGGATATGCTGCTCAATGAGGGATAGGCTGCTCAATGAGGCAGAGGCTGCTCGATGAGGCAGAGGCTGCTCGATGAGGCAGAGGCTGCTCGATGAGGGATAGGCTGCTCGATGAGTCAGAGGCTGCTCGATGAGGGATAGGCTGCTCGATCAGGCAGAGGCTGCTCGATGAGGCAGAGGCTGCTCGATGAGGGATAGGCTGCTCGATGAGGCACAGGCTGCTCGATGAAGCAGAGGTTGCTCGATGAGGCACAGGCTGCTCGATGAAGCAGAGGTTGCTCGATGAGGCAGAGGCTGCTCGATGAGGGATAGGCTGCTCGATGAGGGAGAGGCTGCTCGATGAGGCAGTGGCTGCTAGATGAGGGATAGGCTGCTCGATGAGGCAGAGGCTGGTCGATGAGTGAGAGGCTGCTCGATGAGGGATAGGCTGCTCGATGAGGGATAGGTTGCTCGATGAGGCAGAGGCTGCTCGATGAGGGAGAGGCTGCTCGATGAGGCAGAGGCTGCTCGATGATTCAGAGGCTGCTCGATGAGGGATAGGCTGCTCGATGAGGCAGAGGCTGATCGATGAGGGATAGGCAGCTCGATGAGCAGATTACTAGATGAGACAGAGACTGCTCGATGAGGGATAGGCTGCTCGATGAGGCAGAGGCTGCTCGATGAGGCAGAGGTTGCTCGATGAGGGATAGGCTGCTCGTTGAAGGATAGGATGCTCGATGAGACAGAGGTTGTTCGATGAGGCAGAGGCTGCTCGATGAGGCAGAACCTGCTCGATGAGGCAGGGACTGCTCGATGAGGCAGAGGTTGTTCGATGAGGCAGAGGTTGCACGATGAGGCAGAGGTTACTTGAGGTAGAGGCTGCTCGATGATGCAGAGGTTGCTCGATGAGGCAGAGGTTACTTGAGGTAGAGGCTGCTCGATGAGGCAGAGGTTGCTCGATGAGGCAGAGGTTGCTCGATGCGGGATAGGCTGCTCGATGAGGGATAGGCTGCTCGATGAGGCAGAGGTTGCTCGATGAAGCAGAGGTTGCTCGATGAGGGATAGGCTGCTCGATGAGTCAGAGGCTGCTCGATTTGGCTGAGGCTGCTCGATGAGGGATCGGTTGCTCGATGAGGGATAGGCAGCTCGATGAGGCAGAGGCTGCTCGATGAGGCAGAGGTTGCTCGATGAAGCAGAGGTTGCTCGGTGAGGCAGAGGCTGCTCGATGAGGCAGAGGTTGCTCGATGAGACAGAGGCTGCTTGATGAGGCAGAGGTTGCTCGATGAGGCAGAAGTTGCTCGATGAGGCAGGGGCTGCTCGATGAGGGATAGGCTGCTCGATGACGCAGAGGTTGCTCGATGAGGCAGAGGCTGCTCGATGAGGCAGAGGTTGCTCGATGAAGGATAGGCTGCTCGATGAGGGAGAGGCTGCTGGATGAGTCAGAGGTTGCTCGATGAGGCAGAGACTGCTCGATGAGACAGAGGCTGCTCGATGAGGCAGAGGGTGCTCAATGAGGTAGAGGGTGCTCAATGAGGCAGAGGTTGCTCGATCAGGCAGAGGCTGCTCGATGAGGCAGAGTTTGCTCGATGAGGGATTGGCTGCTCGATGAAGCAGAGGTTGCTCGATGAGGGATAGGCTGCTCGATGAGTCATAGGCTGCTCGATGAGGCAGAGGCTGCTCAATGAGACAGAGGCTGCTTGATGAGGCAGAGGTTGCTCGATGAGGCAGAAGTTGCTCGAGTGGCAGAGGCTGCTCGATGAGGGATCGGCTGCTCCACGAGGGATAGGCTGCTCGATGAGCCAGAGGCTGCTCGATGAGCCAGAGGCTGCTCGATGAGGCAGAGGTTGCTCGATGAGGCAGAGGCTGCTCGATGAGGCAGAGGTTGCTCGATGAGACAGAGGCTGCTCGATGAGGCAGAGGTTGCTCGATGAGGCAGAGGTTGCTCGATGAGGCAGGGGCAGCTCGATGTGGAAGAGGTTGCTCGATGAGACAGAGGTTGCTCGATGAGGCAGAGGTTACTCGATGAGGGATACGCTGCTCGATGAGGGACAGGCTGCTCGATGAGGCAGAGGTTGCTCGATGAGGCAGAGGTTGCTCGATGAGGCAGAGGCTGCTCGATGAGGTAGCGGGTGCTCAATGAGGCAGAGGTTGCTCGATGAGGCATAGGCTGCTCGATGAGGCAGAGGCTGCACGATGAGGCAGAGGTTGCACGATGAGGCAGAGGTTGCACGATGAGGCAGAGGTTACTTGAGGTAGAGGCTGCTCGATGAGGTAGAGGGTGCTCGATGAGGCAGAGGTTGCTCGATGAGGCAGAGGCAGCTCGATGAGGTAGAGGGTGCTCGATGAGGTAGAGGCTCCTCGATGAGGTAGAGGCTGCTCGATCAGGCAGAGGGTGCTCGATGAGGCAGAGGCTGCTCGATGAGGGATAGGCTGCTCGATGAGGCACAGGCTGCTCGATGAAACAGAGGTTGCTCGATGAGGCACAGGCTGCTCGATGAAGCAGAGGTTGCTCGATGAGGCAGAGGCTGCTCGATGAGGCAGAGGCTGCTCGATGAGGGATAGGCTGCTCGATGAGGGAGAGGCTGCTCGATGAGGGAGAGGCTGCTCGATGAGGCAGAGGCTGCTAGATGAGGGATAGGCTGCTCGATGAGGCAGAGGCTGCTCGATGAGTCAGAGGCTGCTCGATGAGGGATAGGCTGCTCGATGAGGGATAGGTTGCTCGATGAGGCAGAGGCTGCTCGATGAGGGAGAGGCTGCTCGATGAGGCAGAGGCTGCTCGATGATTCAGAGGCTGCTCGATGAGGGATAGGCTGCTCGATGAGGCAGAGGCTGCTCGATGAGGGATAGGCAGCTCGATGAGCAGATTACTCGATGAGACAGAGACTGCTCGATGAGGGATAGGCTGCTCGATGAGGCAGAGGCTGCTCGATGAGGCAGAGGTTGCTCGATGAGGGATAGGCTGCTCGTTGAAGGATAGGATGCTCAATGAGACAGAGGTTGTTCGATGAGGCAGAGGCTGCTCGATGAGGCAGAACCTGCTCGATGAGGCAGGGGCTGCTCGATGAGGCAGAGGTTGTTCGATGAGGCAGAGGTTGCACGACGAGGCAGAGGTTACTTGAGGTAGAGGCTGCTCGATGATGCAGAGGTTGCTCGATGAGGCAGAGGTTACTTGAGGTAGAGGCTGCTCGATGAGGGATCGGTTGCTCGATGAGTCAGAGGCTGCTCGATGAGGGATAGGCAGCTCGATGAGGCAGAGGCTGCTCGATGAGGCAGAGGTTGCTCGATGAAGCAGAGGTTGCTCGGTGAGGCAGAGGCTGCTCGATGAGGCAGAGGTTGCTCGATGAGACAGAGGCTGCTTGATGAGGCAGAGGTTGCTCGATGAGGCAGAAGTTGCTCGATGAGGCAGGGGCTGCTCGATGAGGGATAGGCTGCTCGATGACGCAGAGGTTGCTCGATGAGGCAGAGGCTGCTCGATGAGGCAGAGGTTGCTCGATGAAGGATAGGCTGCTCGATGAGGGAGAGGCTGCTGGATGAGTCAGAGGTTGCTCGATGAGGCAGAGACTGCTCGATGAGACAGAGGCTGCTCGATGAGGCAGAGGGTGCTCAATGAGGTAGAGGGTGCTCAATGAGGCAGAGGTTGCTCGATCAGGCACAGGCTGCTCGATGAGGCAGAGTTTGCTCGATGAGGGATTGGCTGCTCGATGAAGCAGAGGTTGCTCGATGAGGGATAGGCTGCTCGATGAGTCATAGGCTGCTCGATGAGGCAGAGGCTGCTCAATGAGACAGAGGCTGCTTGATGAGGCAGAGGTTGCTCGATGAGGCAGAAGTTGCTCGATGAGGCAGAGGCTGCTCGATGAGGGATCGGCTGCTCCATGAGGGATAGGCTGCTCGATGAGCCAGAGGCTGCTCGATGAGCCAGAGGCTGCTCGATGAAGCAGAGGTTGCTCGATGAGGCAGAGGCAGCTCGATGAGGCAGAGGTTGCTCGATGAGACAGAGGCTGCTCGATGAGGCAGAGGCTGCTCGATGAGGCAGAGGTTGCTCGATGAGGCAGGGGCAGCTCGATGTGGCAGAGGTTGCTCGATGAGACAGAGGTTGCTCGATGAGGCAGAGGATACTCGATGAGGGATACGCTGCTCGATGAGGGACAGGCTGCTCGATGAGGCAGAGGTTGCTCGATGAGGCAGAGGTTGCTCGATGAGGCAGAGGCTGCTCGATGAGGTAGCGGGTGCTCAATGAGGCAGAGGTTGCTCGATGAGGCATAGGCTGCTCGATGAGGCAGAGGCTGCTCAATGAGGCAGAGGTTGCTCGATGAGGCAGGGGTTGCTCGATGAGGCAGGGGCTGCTCGATGAGGCAGAGGTTGCTCGATGAGGCAGAGGTTGCTCGATGAGGCAGAGGTTGCACGATGAGGCAGAGGTTGCACGATGAGGCAGAGGTTGCACGATGAGGCAGAGGTTACTTGAGGTAGAGGCTGCTCGATGAGGCAGAGGTTGCTCGATGAGGTAGAGGTTACTTGAGGTAGAGGCTGCTCAATGAGGCAGAGGTTGCTCGATGAGGCAGAGGCTGCTCGATGAGGGACAGGCTGCTCGCTGAGGCAGAGGCTGCTAGATGAGGCAGAGGTTGCTCGATGAGGCAGAGGCTGCTCGATGAGGCAGAGGCTGCTCGATGAGGCAGAGGCTGCTCGATGAGGCAGAGGTTGCTCGATGAGGCAGAGGTTGCTCGATGAGGGACAGGCTGCTCGCTGAGGCAGAGGCTGCTAGATGAGGCAGAGGTTGCTCGATGAGGCAGAGGCTGCTCGATGAGGCAGAGGCTGCTCGATGAGGCAGAGTTTGTTCGATGAGGGATAGGCTGCTCGTTGAGGGATAGGATGCTCGATGCGACAGAGGTTGTTCGATGAGGCAGAGGCTGCTCGATGAGGCAGAACCTGATCGATGAGGCAGGGGCTGCTCGATGAGGCAGAGATTGCTCGATGAGGCAGAGGTTGCACGATGAGGCAGATGTTACTTGAGGTAGAGGCTGCTCGATGATGCAGAGGTTGCTCGATGAGGCAGAGGTTGCTCGATGCGGGATAGGCTGCTCGATGCGGGATAGGCTGCTCGATGAGGCAGAGGTTGCTCGATGAAGCAGAGGTTGCTCGATGAGGGATAGGCTGCTCGATGAGTCAGAGGCTGCTCGATTTGGCAGAGGCTGCTCGATGAGGGATCGGCTGCTCGATGAGTCAGAGGCTGCTCGATGAGGGATAGGCTGCTCGATGAGGCAGAGGCTGCTCGATGAGGCAGAGGCTGCTCGATGAGGCAGAGGTTGCTCGGTGAGGCAGAGGCTGCTCGATGAGGCAGAGGTTGCTCGATGAGACAGAGGCTCTTGATGAGGCAGAGGTTGCTCGATGAGGCAGAAGTTGCTCGATGAGGCAGGGGCTGCTCGATGAGGGATAGGCTGCTCGATGACGCAGAGGTTGCTCGATGAGGCAGAGGCTGCTCGATGAGGCAGAGGTTGCTCGATGAAGGATAGGCTGCTCGATGAGGGAGAGGCTGCTGGATGAGTCAGAGGTTGCTCGATGAGGCAGAGGTTGCTCGATGAGGCAGAGGTTGCTCGATGCGGGATAGGCTGCTCGATGAGGGATAGGCTGCTCGATGAGTCAGAGGTTGCTCGATGAAGCAGAGGTTGCTCGATGAGGGATAGGCTGCTCGACGACGCAGAGGTTGCTCGATGAGGCAGAGGCTGCTCGATGAGGGATCGGCTGCTCGATGAGTCAGAGGCTGCTCGATGAGGGATAGGCTGCTCGATGAGGCAGAGGCTGCTCGATGAGGCAGAGGTTGCTCGGTGAGGCAGAGGCTGCTCGATGAGGCAGAGGTTGCTCGATGAGACAGAGGCTCTTGATGAGGCAGAGGTTGCTCGATGAGGCAGAAGTTGCTCGATGAGGCAGAGGTTGCTCGATGAGGCAGAGGCTGCTCGATGAGGTAGCGGGTGCTCAATGAGGCAGAGGTTGCTCGATGAGGCATAGGCTGCTCGATGAGGCAGAGGCTGCTCAATGAGGCAGAGGTTGCTCGATGAGGCAGGGGTTGCTCGATGAGGCAGGGGCTGCTCGATGAGGCAGAGGTTGCTCGATGAGGCAGAGGTTGCTCGATGAGGCAGAGGTTGCACGATGAGGCAGAGGTTGCACGATGAGGCAGAGGTTGCACGATGAGGCAGAGGTTACTTGAGGTAGAGGCTGCTCGATGAGGCAGAGGTTGCTCGATGAGGCAGAGGTTACTTGAGGGAGAGGCTGCTCAATGAGGCAGAGGTTGCTCGATGAGGCAGAGGCTGCTCGATGAGGCAGAGTTTGCTCGATGAGGGATAGGCTGCTCGATGAGGCAGAACCTGATCGATGAGGCAGGGGCTGCTCGATGAGGCAGAGATTGCTCGATGAGGCAGAGGTTGCACGATGAGGCAGATGTTACTTGAGGTAGAGGCTGCTCGATGATGCAGAGGTTGCTCGATGAGGCAGAGGTTGCTCGATGCGGGATAGGCTGCTCGATGAGGGATAGGCTGCTCGATGAGGCAGAGGTTGCTCGATGAAGCAGAGGTTGCTCGATGAGGGATAGGCTGCTCGATGAGTCAGAGGCTGCTCGATTTGGCAGAGGCTGCTCGATGAGGGATCGGCTGCTCGATGAGTCAGAGGCTGCTCGATGAGGGATAGGCTGCTCGATGAGGCAGAGGCTGCTCGATGAGGCAGAGGCTGCTCGATGAGGCAGAGGTTGCTCGGTGAGGCAGAGGCTGCTCGATGAGGCAGAGGTTGCTCGATGAGACAGAGGCTCTTGATGAGGCAGAGGTTGCTCGATGAGGCAGAAGTTGCTCGATGAGGCAGGGGCTGCTCGATGAGGGATAGGCTGCTCGATGACGCAGAGGTTGCTCGATGAGGCAGAGGCTGCTCGATGAGGCAGAGGTTGCTCGATGAAGGATAGGCTGCTCGATGAGGGAGAGGCTGCTGGATGAGTCAGAGGTTGCTCGATGAGGCAGAGACTGCTCGATGAGACAGAGGCTGCTCGATGAGGCAGAGGGTGCTCAGTGAGGTAGAGGGTTCTCAATGAGGCAGAGGTTGCTCGATGAGGCAGAGGCTGCTCGATGAGGCAGAGTTTGCTCGATGAGGGATTGGCTGCTCGATGAAGCAGAGGTTGCTCGATGAGGGATAGGCTGCTCGATGAGTCATAGGCTGCTCGATGAGGCAGAGGCTGCTCAATGAGGCAGAGGTTGCTCGATGAGACAGAGGCTGCTTGATGAGGCAGAGGTTGCTCGATGAGGGAGGGGCAGCTCGATGTGGCAGAGGTTGCTCGATGAGACAGAGGTTGCTGATGAGGCAGAGGTTACTCGATGAGGGATACGCTGCTCGATGAGGGATAGGCTGCTCGATGAGTCAGAGGTTGCTCGATGAGGCAGAGGTTGCTCGATGAGGCAGAGGTTGCTCGATGAGGCAGAGGCTGCTCGATGAGGTAGCAGGTGCTCAATGAGGTAGAGGGTGCTCGATGAGGCAGAGGTTGCTCGATGAGGCAGAGGCAGCTCGATGAGGTAGAGGGTGCTCGATGAGGTAGAGGCTCCTCGATGAGTTAGAGGCTCCTCGATGAGGCAGAGGCTCCTCGATGAGGCAGAGGCTGCTCGATCAGGCAGAGGCTGCTCGATGAGGCAGAGGCTGCTCGATGAGGCAGAGGCTGCTCGATGAGGGATAGGCTGCTCGATGAGGCAGAGGTTGCTCGATGAGGCAGAGGTTGGTCGATGAGGCAGAGGCTGCTCGATGAGGTAGCGGGTGCTCAATGAGGTAGAGGGTGCTCGATGAGGCACAGGTTGCTCGATGAGGCAGAGGCAGCTCGATGAGGTAGAGGGTGCTCGATGAGGTAGAGGCTCCTCGATGAGGTAGAGGCTCCTCGATGAGGCAGAGGCTGCTCGATGAGGCAGAGGCTGCTCGATGAGGGAGAGGCTGCTCGATGAGGGATAGGCTGCTCGATGAGGCACAGGCTGCTCGATGAAGCAGAGGTTGCTCGATGAGGCACAGGCTGCTCGATGAAGCAGAGGTTGCTCGATGAGGCAGAGGCTGCTCGATGAGGCAGAGGCTGCTCGATGAGGGATAGGCTGCTCGATGAGGGAGAGGCTGCTCGATGAGGCAGAGGCTGCTAGATGAGGGATAGGCTGCTCGATGAGGCAGAGGCTGCTCGATGAGTCAGAGGCTGCTCGATGAGGGATAGGCTGCTCGATGAGGGATAGGTTGCTCGATGAGGCAGAGGCTGCTCGATGAGGGAGAGGCTGCTCGATGAGGCAGAGGCTGCTCGATGATTCAGAGGCTGCTCGATGATTCAGAGGCTGCTCGATGAGGGAGAGACTGCTCGATGAGGCAGAGGCTGCTCGATGAGCCAGAGGCTGCTTGATGAGGCAGAGGTTGCTTGATGAGGGATAGGCTGCTCGATGAGGCAGAGGCTGCTCGATGAGGCAGAGGTTGCTCGATGAGGCAGAGGTTGCTCGATGAGGGATAGGCTGCTCGATGAGGAAGAAGCGGCTCGATGAGGCAGAGGCGGCTCGATGAGGCAGAGGTAGCTCGATGAGGCAGAGGTTGCTCGATGAGGGATAGGCTGCTCGATGAGGCAGAGGCTGCTCGGTGAGGCAGAGGCTGCTCGATGAGGCAGAGGTTGCTCGATGAGGGATTGGCTGCTCAATGAGGGATAGGCTGCTCGATGAGGCAGAGGTTGCTCCATGAGGGATAGGCTGCTCGATGAGTCAGAGGCTGCTCGATGAGTCAGAGGCTGCTCGATGAGGCAGAGGCTGTTCGATGAGGCAGAGGTTGCTCGATGAGGGATAGGCTGCTCAATGAGGGATAGGCTGCTCGATGAGGCAGAGGCTGCTCGATGAGGCAGAGGCTGCTCGATGAGGCAGAGGCTGCTCGATGAGGGATAGGCTGCTCGATGAGTCAGAGGCTGCTCGATGAGGGATAGGCTGCTCGATGAGGGATAGGCTGCTCGATGAGGCAGAGGCTGTTTGATGAGGGATAGGCTGCTCGATGAGGGATAGGCTGCTCGATGAGGCAGAGGCTGCTCGATGAGTCAGAGGCTGCTCGATGAGTCAGAGGCTGCTCGATGAGGCAGAGGTTGCTCGATGAGGGATAGGCTGCTCAATGAGGGATAGGCTGCTCAATGAGGCAGAGGTTGCTCAATGAGTCAGAGGCTGCTCGATGAGGCAGAGGCTGCTCGATGATGCAGAGGCTGCTCGATGAGGCAGAGGCTGCTCGATGATGGATAGGCTGCTCGATGAGTCAGAGGCTGCTCGATGAGGGATAGGCTGCTCGATGAGGGATAGGCTGCTCGATGAGGCAGAGGCTGTTTGATGAGGGATAGGCTGCTCGATGAGGGAGAGACTGCTCGATGAGGCAGAGGCTGCTCGATGAGCCAGAGGCTGCTTGATGAGGGAGAGGCTGTTCGATGAGGCAGAGACTGCTCGATGAGGCAGAGGCTGCTCGATGAGCAGGTTACTCGATGAGGAATTGGCTGCTCGATGAGACAGAGACTGCTTGATGAGGGATAGGCTGCTCGATGAGGCAGAGGCTGCTCGATGAGGCAAAGGTTGCTCGATGAGGCAGAGGTTGCTCGATGAGGGATAGGCTGCTCGATGAGGCAGAGGCGGCTCGATGAGGCAGAGGTTGCTCGGTGAGGCAGAGATTGCTCGATGAGGGATAGGCTGCTCGATGAGGCAGAGGCTGCTCGATGAGGGATAGGCTGCTCGATGAGGTAGAGGCTGCTCGATGAGTCAGAGGCTGCTCGATGAGGGATAGGCTGCTCGATGAGGCAGAGGCTGCTCGATGAGGCAGAGGTTGCTCGATGAGGAATAGGCTGCTCGATGAGGCAGAGGCTGCTCGATGAGGGATAGGCTGCTCGATGAGGGAGAGGCTGCTCGATGAGGCAGAGGCTGCTCGATGAGGCAGAGGCTGCTCGATGAGGGATAGGCTGCTCGATGAGCAGGTTACTCGATGAGGGATAGGCTGCTCGATGAGGGAGAGGCTGCTCGATGAGGCAGAGGTTGCTCGATGAGGGATAGGCTGCTCGATGAGCAGGTTACTCGATGAGGGATAGGCTGCTCGATGAGGCAGAGGCTGCTCGATGAGGCAGAGGTTGCTCGATGAGGGATAGGCTGCTCGATGAGCAGGTTACTCGATGAGCAGGTTACTCCATGAGGGATAGGCTGCTCGATGAGGCAGAGGCTGCTCGATGAGGCAGAGGTTGCTCGATGAGACAGAGGCTGCTCGATAAGGGAGAGGCTGCTCGATGAGACAGAGGCTGCTCGATGAGGGACAGGCTGCTCGATGAGCAGGGTACTCGATGAGGGATAGGCTGCTCGATGAGACAGAGGCTGCTCGATGAGGCAGTGGCTGCTTGATGAGACAGAGGCTGCTCGATGAGGCAGAGCTTGCTCGATGCGGCAGAGGTTGCTCGATGAGTCAGAGGCAGCTCGATGAGGCAGAGGCTGCTCGATGAGGCAGAGGTTGCTCGATGAGGCAGAGGTTGCTCGATGAGGCAGAGGTTGCTCGATGAGGGATAGGCTGCTCGATGAGACAGAGGTTGCTCGATGAGCCAGAGGTTGCTCGATGAGGGATAGGCTGCTCGATGAGACAGGTTGCTCGATGAGGCAGAGGCTGCTCGATGAGGCAGAGGCTGCTCGATGAGGCAGAGGTTGCTCGATGAGGGAGAGGCTGCTCGATGAGTCAGAGGCTGCTCGATGAGGCAGAGGCTGCTCTATGAGTCAGAGGCTGCTCGATGAGGGATAGGCTGCTCAATGAGGGATAGGCTGATCGATGAGGGAGAAGCGGCTCGATGAGGCAGAGGCGGCTCGATGAGGCAGAGGTTGCTCGATGAGGCAGAGGTTGCTCGATGAGGGATAGGCTGCTCGATGAGGCAGAGGCTGCTCGGTGAGGCAGAGGCTGCTCGGTGAGGCAGAGGCTGCTCGATGAGGCAGAGGTTGCTCGATGAGGGATAGGCTGCTCGATGAGGGATAGGCTGCTCGATGAGGCAGAGGTTGCTCGATGAGGGATAGGCTGCTCGATGAGTCAGAGGCTCCTCGATGAGTCAGAGGCTGCTCGATGAGGCAGAGGCTGCTCGATGAGGCAGAGGTTGCTCGATGAGGGATATGCTGCTCAATGAGGGATAGGCTGCTCAATGAGGCAGAGGCTGCTCGATGAGGCAGAGGCTGCTCGATGAGGCAGAGGCTGCTCGATGAGGGATAGGCTGCTCGATGAGTCAGAGGCTGCTCGATGAGGGATAGGCTGCTCGATCAGGCAGAGGCTGCTCGATGAGGCAGAGGCTGCTCGATGAGGGATAGGCTGCTCGATGAGGCACAGGCTGCTCGATGAAGCAGAGGTTGCTCGATGAGGCACAGGCTGCTCGATGAAGCAGAGGTTGCTCGATGAGGCAGAGGCTGCTCGATGAGGGATAGGCTGCTCGATGAGGGAGAGGCTGCTCGATGAGGCAGTGGCTGCTAGATGAGGGATAGGCTGCTCGATGAGGCAGAGGCTGCTCGATGAGTGAGAGGCTGCTCGATGAGGGATAGGCTGCTCGATGAGGGATAGGTTGCTCGATGAGGCAGAGGCTGCTCGATGAGGGAGAGGCTGCTCGATGAGGCAGAGGCTGCTCGATGATTCAGAGGCTGCTCGATGAGGGATAGGCTGCTCGATGAGGCAGAGGCTGATCGATGAGGGATAGGCAGCTCGATGAGCAGATTACTAGATGAGACAGAGACTGCTCGATGAGGGATAGGCTGCTCGATGAGGCAGAGGCTGCTCGATGAGGCAGAGGTTGCTCGATGAGGGATAGGCTGCTCGTTGAAGGATAGGATGCTCGATGAGACAGAGGTTGTTCGATGAGGCAGAGGCTGCTCGATGAGGCAGAACCTGCTCGATGAGGCAGGGGCTGCTCGATGAGGCAGAGGTTGTTCGATGAGGCAGAGGTTGCACGATGAGGCAGAGGTTACTTGAGGTAGAGGCTGCTCGATGATGCAGAGGTTGCTCGATGAGGCAGAGGTTACTTGAGGTAGAGGCTGCTCGATGAGGCAGAGGTTGCTCGATGAGGCAGAGGTTGCTCGATGCGGGATAGGCTGCTCGATGAGGGATAGGCTGCTCGATGAGGCAGAGGTTGCTCGATGAAGCAGAGGTTGCTCGATGAGGGATAGGCTGCTCGATGAGTCAGAGGCTGCTCGATTTGGCTGAGGCTGCTCGATGAGGGATCGGTTGCTCGATGAGGGATAGGCAGCTCGATGAGGCAGAGGCTGCTCGATGAGGCAGAGGTTGCTCGATGAAGCAGAGGTTGCTCGGTGAGGCAGAGGCTGCTCGATGAGGCAGAGGTTGCTCGATGAGACAGAGGCTGCTTGATGAGGCAGAGGTTGCTCGATGAGGCAGAAGTTGCTCGATGAGGCAGGGGCTGCTCGATGAGGGATAGGCTGCTCGATGACGCAGAGGTTGCTCGATGAGGCAGAGGCTGCTCGATGAGGCAGAGGTTGCTCGATGAAGGATAGGCTGCTCGATGAGGGAGAGGCTGCTGGATGAGTCAGAGGTTGCTCGATGAGGCAGAGACTGCTCGATGAGACAGAGGCTGCTCGATGAGGCAGAGGGTGCTCAATGAGGTAGAGGGTGCTCAATGAGGCAGAGGTTGCTCGATCAGGCAGAGGCTGCTCGATGAGGCAGAGTTTGCTCGATGAGGGATTGGCTGCTCGATGAAGCAGAGGTTGCTCGATGAGGCAGAGGCTGCTCGATGAGTCATAGGCTGCTCGATGAGGCAGAGGCTGCTCAATGAGACAGAGGCTGCTTGATGAGGCAGAGGTTGCTCGATGAGGCAGAAGTTGCTCGAGTGGCAGAGGCTGCTCGATGAGGGATCGGCTGCTCCACGAGGGATAGGCTGCTCGATGAGCCAGAGGCTGCTCGATGAGCCAGAGGCTGCTCGATGAGGCAGAGGTTGCTCGATGAGGCAGAGGCTGCTCGATGAGGCAGAGGTTGCTCGATGAGACAGAGGCTGCTCGATGAGGCAGAGGTTGCTCGATGAGGCAGAGGTTGCTCGATGAGGCAGGGGCAGCTCGATGTGGCAGAGGTTGCTCGATGAGACAGAGGTTGCTCGATGAGGCAGAGGTTACTCGATGAGGGATACGCTGCTCGATGAGGGACAGGCTGCTCGATGAGGCAGAGGTTGCTCGATGAGGCAGAGGTTGCTCGATGAGGCAGAGGCTGCTCGATGAGGTAGCGGGTGCTCAATGAGGCAGAGGTTGCTCGATGAGGCATAGGCTGCTCGATGAGGCAGAGGCTGCTCAATGAGGCAGAGGCTGCTCAATGAGGCAGAGGTTGCTCGATGAGGCAGGGGTTGCTCGATGAGGCAGGGGCTGCTCGATGAGGCAGAGGTTGCTCGATGAGGCAGAGGTTGCTCGATGAGGCAGAGGTTGCACGATGAGGCAGAGGTTGCACGATGAGGCAGAGGTTGCACGATGAGGCAGAGGTTACTTGAGGTAGAGGCTGCTCGATGAGGTAGAGGGTGCTCGATGAGGCAGAGGTTGCTCGATGAGGCAGAGGCAGCTCGATGAGGTAGAGGGTGCTCGATGAGGTAGAGGCTCCTCGATGAGGTAGAGGCTCCTCGATGAGGTAGAGGCTGCTCGATCAGGCAGAGGGTGCTCGATGAGGCAGAGGCTGCTCGATGAGGGATAGGCTGCTCGATGAGGCACAGGCTGCTCGATGAAACAGAGGTTGCTCGATGAGGCACAGGCTGCTCGATGAAGCAGAGGTTGCTCGATGAGGCAGAGGCTGCTCGATGAGGCAGAGGCTGCTCGATGAGGGATAGGCTGCTCGATGAGGGAGAGGCTGCTCGATGAGGGAGAGGCTGCTCGATGAGGCAGAGGCTGCTAGATGAGGGATAGGCTGCTCGATGAGGCAGAGGCTGCTCGATGAGTCAGAGGCTGCTCGATGAGGGATAGGCTGCTCGATGAGGGATAGGTTGCTCGATGAGGCAGAGGCTGCTCGATGAGGGAGAGGCTGCTCGATGAGGCAGAGGCTGCTCGATGATTCAGAGGCTGCTCGATGAGGGATAGGCTGCTCGATGAGGCAGAGGCTGCTCGATGAGGGATAGGCAGCTCGATGAGCAGATTACTCGATGAGACAGAGACTGCTCGATGAGGGATAGGCTGCTCGATGAGGCAGAGGCTGCTCGATGAGGCAGAGGTTGCTCGATGAGGGATAGGCTGCTCGTTGAAGGATAGGATGCTCAATGAGACAGAGGTTGTTCGATGAGGCAGAGGCTGCTCGATGAGGCAGAACCTGCTCGATGAGGCAGGGGCTGCTCGATGAGGCAGAGGTTGTTCGATGAGGCAGAGGTTGCACGACGAGGCAGAGGTTACTTGAGGTAGAGGCTGCTCGATGATGCAGAGGTTGCTCGATGAGGCAGAGGTTACTTGAGGTAGAGGCTGCTCGATGAGGGATCGGTTGCTCGATGAGTCAGAGGCTGCTCGATGAGGGATAGGCAGCTCGATGAGGCAGAGGCTGCTCGATGAGGCAGAGGTTGCTCGTTGAAGCAGCGGTTGCTCGGTGAGGCAGAGGCTGCTCGATGAGGCAGAGGTTGCTCGATGAGACAGAGGCTGCTTGATGAGGCAGAGGTTGCTCGATGAGGCAGAAGTTGCTCGATGAGGCAGGGGCTGCTCGATGAGGGATAGGCTGCTCGATGACGCAGAGGTTGCTCGATGAGGCAGAGGCTGCTCGATGAGGCAGAGGTTGCTCGATGAAGGATAGGCTGCTCGATGAGGGAGAGGCTGCTGGATGAGTCAGAGGTTGCTCGATGAGGCAGAGACTGCTCGATGAGACAGAGGCTGCTCGATGAGGCAGAGGGTGCTCAATGAGGTAGAGGGTGCTCAATGAGGCAGAGGTTGCTCGATCAGGCAGAGGCTGCTCGATGAGGCAGAGTTTGCTCGATGAGGGATTGGCTGCTCGATGAAGCAGAGGTTGCTCGATGAGGGATAGGCTGCTCGATGAGTCATAGGCTGCTCGATGAGGCAGAGGCTGCTCAATGAGACAGAGGCTGCTTGATGAGGCAGAGGTTGCTCGATGAGGCAGAAGTTGCTCGATGAGGCAGAGGCTGCTCGATGAGGGATCGGCTGCTCCATGAGGGATAGGCTGCTCGATGAGCCAGAGGCTGCTCGATGAGCCAGAGGCTGCTCGATGAAGCAGAGGTTGCTCGATGAGGCAGAGGCAGCTCGATGAGGCAGAGGTTGCTCGATGAGACAGAGGCTGCTCGATGAGGCAGAGGCTGCTCGATGAGGCAGAGGTTGCTCGATGAGGCAGGGGCAGCTCGATGTGGCAGAGGTTGCTCGATGAGACAGAGGTTGCTCGATGAGGCAGAGGATACTCGATGAGGGATACGCTGCTCGATGAGGGACAGGCTGCTCGATGAGGCAGAGGTTGCTCGATGAGGCAGAGGTTGCTCGATGAGGCAGAGGCTGCTCGATGAGGTAGCGGGTGCTCAATGAGGCAGAGGTTGCTCGATGAGGCATAGGCTGCTCGATGAGGCAGAGGCTGCTCAATGAGGCAGAGGTTGCTCGATGAGGCAGGGGTTGCTCGATGAGGCAGGGGCTGCTCGATGAGGCAGAGGTTGCTCGATGAGGCAGAGGTTGCTCGATGAGGCAGAGGTTGCACGATGAGGCAGAGGTTGCACGATGAGGCAGAGGTTGCACGATGAGGCAGAGGTTGCACGATGAGGCAGAGGTTACTTGAGGTAGAGGCTGCTCGATGAGGCAGAGGTTGCTCGATGAGGCAGAGGTTACTTGAGGTAGAGGCTGCTCAATGAGGCAGAGGTTGCTCGATGAGGCAGAGGCTGCTCGATGAGGCAGAGTTTGCTCGATGAGGGATAGGCTGCTCGCTGAGGCAGAGGCTGCTCGATGAGGCAGAGGCTGCTCGATGAGGCAGAGGTTGCTCGATGAGGCAGAGGTTGCTCGATGAGGGACAGGCTGCTCGCTGAGGCAGAGGCTGCTAGATGAGGCAGAGGTTGCTCGATGAGGCAGAGGCTGCTCGATGAGGCAGAGGCTGCTCGATGAGGCAGAGTTTGTTCGATGAGGGATAGGCTGCTCGTTGAGGGATAGGATGCTCGATGCGACAGAGGTTGTTCGATGAGGCAGAGGCTGCTCGATGAGGCAGAACCTGATCGATGAGGCAGGGGCTGCTCGATGAGGCAGAGATTGCTCGATGAGGCAGAGGTTGCACGATGAGGCAGATGTTACTTGAGGTAGAGGCTGCTCGATGATGCAGAGGTTGCTCGATGAGGCAGAGGTTGCTCGATGCGGGATAGGCTGCTCGATGCGGGATAGGCTGCTCGATGAGGCAGAGGTTGCTCGATGAAGCAGAGATTGCTCGATGAGGGATAGGCTGCTCGATGAGTCAGAGGCTGCTCGATTTGGCAGAGGCTGCTCGATGAGGGATCGGCTGCTCGATGAGTCAGAGGCTGCTCGATGAGGGATAGGCTGCTCGATGAGGCAGAGGCTGCTCGATGAGGCAGAGGCTGCTCGATGAGGCAGAGGTTGCTCGGTGAGGCAGAGGCTGCTCGATGAGGCAGAGGTTGCTCGATGAGACAGAGGCTCTTGATGAGGCAGAGGTTGCTCGATGAGGCAGAAGTTGCTCGATGAGGCAGGGGCTGCTCGATGAGGGATAGGCTGCTCGATGACGCAGAGGTTGCTCGATGAGGCAGAGGCTGCTCGATGAGGCAGAGGTTGCTCGATGAAGGATAGGCTGCTCGATGAGGGAGAGGCTGCTGGATGAGTCAGAGGTTGCTCGATGAGGCAGAGGTTGCTCGATGAGGCAGAGGTTGCTCGATGCGGGATAGGCTGCTCGATGAGGGATAGGCTGCTCGATGAGTCAGAGGTTGCTCGATGAAGCAGAGGTTGCTCGATGAGGGATAGGCTGCTCGACGACGCAGAGGTTGCTCGATGAGGCAGAGGCTGCTCGATGAGGGATCGGCTGCTCGATGAGTCAGAGGCTGCTCGATGAGGGATAGGCTGCTCGATGAGGCAGAGGCTGCTCGATGAGGCAGAGGTTGCTCGGTGAGGCAGAGGCTGCTCGATGAGGCAGAGGTTGCTCGATGAGACAGAGGCTCTTGATGAGGCAGAGGTTGCTCGATGAGGCAGAAGTTGCTCGATGAGGCAGAGGTTGCTCGATGAGGCAGAGGCTGCTCGATGAGGTAGCGGGTGCTCAATGAGGCAGAGGTTGCTCGATGAGGCATAGGCTGCTCGATGAGGCAGAGGCTGCTCAATGAGGCAGAGGTTGCTCGATGAGGCAGGGGTTGCTCGATGAGGCAGGGGCTGCTCGATGAGGCAGAGGTTGCTCGATGAGGCAGAGGTTGCTCGATGAGGCAGAGGTTGCACGATGAGGCAGAGGTTGCACGATGAGGCAGAGGTTGCACGATGAGGCAGAGGTTACTTGAGGTAGAGGCTGCTCGATGAGGCAGAGGTTGCTCGATGAGGCAGAGGTTACTTGAGGGAGAGGCTGCTCAATGAGGCAGAGGTTGCTCGATGAGGCAGAGGCTGCTCGATGAGGCAGAGTTTGCTCGATGAGGGATAGGCTGCTCGATGAGGCAGAACCTGATCGATGAGGCAGGGGCTGCTCGATGAGGCAGAGATTGCTCGATGAGGCAGAGGTTGCACGATAAGGCAGATGTTACTTGAGGTAGAGGCTGCTCGATGATGCAGAGGTTGCTCGATGAGGCAGAGGTTGCTCGATGCGGGATAGGCTGCTCGATGAGGGATAGGCTGCTCGATGAGGCAGAGGTTGCTCGATGAAGCAGAGGTTGCTCGATGAGGGATAGGCTGCTCGATGAGTCAGAGGCTGCTCGATTTGGCAGAGGCTGCTCGATGAGGGATCGGCTGCTCGATGAGTCAGAGGCTGCTCGATGAGGGATAGGCTGCTCGATGAGGCAGAGGCTGCTCGATGAGGCAGAGGCTGCTCGATGAGGCAGAGGTTGCTCGGTGAGGCAGAGGCTGCTCGATGAGGCAGAGGTTGCTCGATGAGACAGAGGCTCTTGATGAGGCAGAGGTTGCTCGATGAGGCAGAAGTTGCTCGATGAGGCAGGGGCTGCTCGATGAGGGATAGGCTGCTCGATGACGCAGAGGTTGCTCGATGAGGCAGAGGCTGCTCGATGAGGCAGAGGTTGCTCGATGAAGGATAGGCTGCTCGATGAGGGAGAGGCTGCTGGATGAGTCAGAGGTTGCTCGATGAGGCAGAGACTGCTCGATGAGACAGATGCTGCTCGATGAGGCAGAGGGTGCTCAATGAGGTAGAGGGTTCTCAATGAGGCAGAGGTTGCTCGATGAGGCAGAGGCTGCTCGATGAGGCAGAGTTTGCTCGATGAGGGATTGGCTGCTCGATGAAGCAGAGGTTGCTCGATGAGGGATAGGCTGCTCGATGAGTCATAGGCTGCTCGATGAGGCAGAGGCTGCTCAATGAGGCAGAGGTTGCTCGATGAGACAGAGGCTGCTTGATGAGGCAGAGGTTGCTCGATGAGGGAGGGGCAGCTCGATGTGGCAGAGGTTGCTCGATGAGACAGAGGTTGCTGATGAGGCAGAGGTTACTCGATGAGGGATACGCTGCTCGATGAGGGATAGGCTGCTCGATGAGTCAGAGGTTGCTCGATGAGGCAGAGGTTGCTCGATGAGGCAGAGGTTGCTCGATGAGGCAGAGGCTGCTCGATGAGGTAGCAGGTGCTCAATGAGGTAGAGGGTGCTCGATGAGGCAGAGGTTGCTCGATGAGGCAGAGGCAGCTCGATGAGGTAGAGGGT
The DNA here is from genome assembly GCF_047496885.1 of Scyliorhinus torazame. Taxonomy (NCBI): domain Eukaryota; kingdom Metazoa; phylum Chordata; class Chondrichthyes; order Carcharhiniformes; family Scyliorhinidae; genus Scyliorhinus; species Scyliorhinus torazame. Next base: position 161,157,338 of record NC_092714.1, read on the forward strand.
GCTCGATGAGGTAGAGGCTCCTCGATGAGTTAGAGGCTCCTCGATGAGGTAGAGGCTCCTCGATGAGGCAGAGGCTGCTCGATCAGGCAGAGGCTGCTCGATGAGGCAGAGGCTGCTCGATGAGGCAGAGGCTGCTCGATGAGGGATAGGCTGCTCGATGAGGCAGAGGTTGCTCGATGAGGCAGAGGTTGGTCGATGAGGCAGAGGCTGCTCGATGAGGTAGCGGGTGCTCAATGAGGTAGAGGGTGCTCGATGAGGCACAGGTTGCTCGATGAGGCAGAGGCAGCTCGATGAGGTAGAGGGTGCTCGATGAGGTAGAGGCTCCTCGATGAGGTAGAGGCTCCTCGATGAGGCAGAGGCTGCTCGATGAGGCAGAGGCTGCTCGATGAGGGAGAGGCTGCTCGATGAGGGATAGGCTGCTCGATGAGGCACAGGCTGCTCGATGAAGCAGAGGTTGCTCGATGAGGCACAGGCTGCTCGATGAAGCAGAGGTTGCTCGATGAGGCAGAGGCTGCTCGATGAGGCAGAGGCTGCTCGATGAGGGATAGGCTGCTCGATGAGGGAGAGGCTGCTCGATGAGGCAGAGGCTGCTAGATGAGGGATAGGCTGCTCGATGAGGCAGAGGCTGCTCGATGAGTCAGAGGCTGCTCGATGAGGGATAGGCTGCTCGATGAGGGATAGGTTGCTCGATGAGGCAGAGGCTGCTCGATGAGGGAGAGGCTGCTCGATGAGGCAGAGGCTGCTCGATGATTCAGAGGCTGCTCGATGATTCAGAGGCTGCTCGATGAGGGATAGGCTGCTCGATGAGGCAGAGGCTGCTCGATGAGGGATAGGCAGCTCGATGAGCAGATTACTCGATGAGACAGAGACTGCTCGATGAGGGATAGGCTGCTCGATGAGGCAGAGGCTGCTCGATGAGGCAGAGGTTGCTCGATGAGGGATAGGCTGCTCGTTGAAGGATAGGATGCTCACTGAGACAGAGGTTGTTCGATGAGGCAGAGGCTGCTCGATGAGGCAGAACCTGCTCGATGAGGCAGGGGCTGCTCGATGAGGCAGAGGTTGTTCGATGAGGCAGAGGTTGCACGATGAGGCAGAGGTTACTTGAGGTAGAGGCTGCTCGATGATGCAGAGGTTGCTCGATGAGGCAGAGGTTACTTGAGGTAGAGGCTGCTCGATGAGGCAGAGGTTGCTCGATGAGGCAGAGGTTGCTCGATGCGGGATAGGCTGCTCGATGAGGGATAGGCTGCTCGATGAGGCAGAGGTTGCTCGATGAAGCAGAGGTTGCTCGATGAGGGATAGGCTGCTCGATGAGTCAGAGGCTGCTCGATTTGGCAGAGGCTGCTCGATGAGGGATCGGTTGCTCGATGAGTCAGAGGCTGCTCGATGAGGGATAGGCAGCTCGATGAGGCAGAGGCTGCTCGATGAGGCAGAGGTTACTCGATGAAGCAGAGGTTGCTCGGTGAGGCAGAGGCTGCTCGATGAGGCAGAGGCTGCTCGATGAGGCAGAGGTTGCTCGATGAGACAGAGGCTGCTTGATGAGGCAGAGGTTGCTCGATGAGGCAGAAGTTGCTCGATGAGGCAGGGGCTGCTCGATGAGGGATAGGCTGCTCGATGACGCAGAGGTTGCTCGATGAGGCAGAGGCTGCTCGATGAGGCAGAGGTTGCTCGATGAAGGATAGGCTGCTCGATGAGGGAGAGGCTGCTGGATGAGTCGGAGGTTGCTCGATGAGGCAGAGACTGCTCGATGAGACAGAGGCTGCTCGATGAGGCAGAGGGTGCTCAATGAGGTTGAGGGTGCTCAATGAGGCAGAGGTTGCTCGATCAGGCAGAGGCTGCTCGATGAGGCAGAGTTTGCTCGATGAGGGATTGGCTGCTCGATGAAGCAGAGGCTGCTCGATGAGGGATCGGCTGCTCCATGAGGGATAGGCTGCTCGATGAGCCAGAGGCTGCTCGATGAGCCAGAGGCTGCTCGATGAGGCAGAGGTTGCTCGATGAGGCAGAGGCTGCTCGATGAGGCAGAGGTTGCTCGATGAGACAGAGGCTGCTCGATGAGGCAGAGGTTGCTCGATGAGGCAGAGGTTGCTCGATGAGGCAGGGGCAGCTCGATGTGGCAGAGGGTGCTCCATGAGACAGAGGTTGCTCGATGAGGCAGAGGTTACTCGATGAGGGATACGCTGCTCGATGAGGGACAGGCTGCTCGATGAGGCAGAGGTTGCTCGATGAGGCAGAGGTTGCTCGATGAGGAAGAGGCTGCTCGATGAGGTAGCGGGTGCTCAATGAGGCAGAGGTTGCTCGATGAGGCATAGGCTGCTTGATGAGGCAGAGGCTGCTCAATGAGGCAGAGGTTGCTCGATGAGGCAGGGGCTGCTCGATGAGGCAGAGGTTGCTCGATGAGGCAGAGGTTGCTCGATGAGGCAGAGGTTGCACGATGAGGCAGAGGTTGCACGATGAGGCAGAGGTTGCACGATGAGGCAGAGGTTACTTGAGGTAGAGGCTGCTCGATGAGGCAGAGGTTGCTCGATGAGGCAGAGGTTACTTGAGGGAGAGGCTGCTCAATGAGGCAGAGGTTGCTCGATGAGGCAGAGGCTGCTCGATGAGGCAGAGTTTGCTCGATGAGGGATAGGCTGCTCGCTGAGGCAGAGGCTGCTCGATGAGGCAGAGGCTGCTCGATGAGGCAGAGGTTGCTCGATGAGGCAGAGGTTGCTCGATGAGGGATAGGCTGCTCGCTGAGGCAGAGGCTGCTAGATGAGGCAGAGGTTGCTCGATGAGGCAGAGGCTGCTCGATGAGGCAGAGGCTGCTCGATGAGGCAGAGTTTGCTCGATGAGGGATAGGCTGCTCGTTGAGGGATAGGATGCTCGATGAGACAGAGGTTGTTCGATGAGGCAGAGACTGCTCGATGAGGCAGAACCTGATCGATGAGGCAGGGGCTGCCCGATGAGGCAGAGATTGCTCGATGAGGCAGAGGTTGCACGATGAGGCAGATGTTACTTGAGGTAGAGGCTGCTCGATGATGCAGAGGTTGCTCGATGAGGCAGAGGTTACTTGAGGTAGAGGCAGCTCGATGAGGCAGAGGTTGCTCGATGAGGCAGAGGTTGCTCGATGAGGCAGAGGTTGCTCGATGCGGGATAGGCTGCTCGATGAGGGATAGGCTGCTCGATGAGTCAGAGGTTGCTCGATGAAGCAGAGGTTGCTCGATGAGGGATAGGCTGCTCGACGACGCAGAGGTTGCTCGATGAGGCAGAGGCTGCTCGATGAGGGATCGGCTGCTCGATGAGTCAGAGGCTGCTCGATGAGGGATAGGCTGCTCGATGAGGCAGAGGCTGCTCGATGAGGCAGAGGTTGCTCGGTGAGGCAGAGGCTGCTCGATGAGGCAGAGGTTGCTCGATGAGACAGAGGCTCTTGATGAGGCAGAGGTTGCTCGATGAGGCAGAAGTTGCTCGATGAGGCAGAGGTTGCTCGATGAGGCAGAGGCTGCTCGATGAGGTAGCGGGTGCTCAATGAGGCAGAGGTTGCTCGATGAGGCATAGGCTGCTCGATGAGGCAGAGGCTGCTCAATGAGGCAGAGGTTGCTCGATGAGGCAGGGGTTGCTCGATGAGGCAGGGGCTGCTCGATGAGGCAGAGGTTGCTCGATGAGGCAGAGGTTGCTCGATGAGGCAGAGGTTGCACGATGAGGCAGAGGTTGCACGATGAGGCAGAGGTTGCACGATGAGGCAGAGGTTACTTGAGGGAGAGGCTGCTCAATGAGGCAGAGGTTGCTCGATGAGGCAGAGTTTGCTCGATGAGGGATAGGCTGCTCGCTGAGGCAGAGGCTGCTCGATGAGGCAGAGGCTGCTCGATGAGGCAGAGGTTGCTCGATGAGGCAGAGGTTGCTCGATGAGGGATAGGCTGCTCGCTGAGGCAGAGGTTGCTCGATGAGGCAGAGGCTGCTCGATGAGGCAGAGGCTGCTCGATGAGGCAGAGTTTGCTCGATGAGGGATAGGCTGCTCGTTGAGGGATAGGATGCTCGATGAGACAGAGGTTGTTCGATGAGGCAGAGGCTGCTCGATGAGGCAGAACCTGATCGATGAGGCAGGGGCTGCTCGATGAGGCAGAGATTGCTCGATGAGGCAGAGGTTGCACGATGAGGCAGATGTTACTTGAGGTAGAGGCTGCTCGATGATGCAGAGGTAGCTCGATGAGGCAGAGGTTACTTGAGGTAGAGGCAGCTCGATGAGGCAGAGGTTGCTCGATGAGGCAGAGGTTGCTCGATGAGGCAGAGGTTGCTCGATGCGGGATAGGCTGCTCGATGAGGGATAGGCTGCTCGATGAGGCAGAGGTTGCTCGATGAAGCAGAGGTTGCTCGATGAGGGATAGGCTGCTCGACGACGCAGAGGTTGCTCGATGAGGCAGAGGCTGCTCGATGAGGGATCGGCTGCTCGATGAGTCAGAGGCTGCTCGATGAGGGATAGGCTGCTCGATGAGGCAGAGGCTGCTCGATGAGGCAGAGGTTGCTCGGTGAGGCAGAGGCTGCTCGATGAGGCAGAGGTTGCTCGATGAGACAGAGGCTCTTGATGAGGAAGAGGTTGCTCGATAAGGCAGAAGTTGCTCGATGAGGCAGAGGTTGCTCGATGAGGCAGAGGCTGCTCGACGACGCAGAGGTTGCTCGATGAGGCAGAGGCTGCTCGATGAGGCAGAGGTTGCTCGATGAGGGATAGGCTGCTCGATGAGTCATAGGCTGCTCGATGAGGCAGAGGCTGCTCAATGAGGCAGAGGTTACTCGATGAGACAGAGGCTGCTTGATGAGGCAGAGGTTGCTCGATGAGGCAGAAGTTGCTAGATGAGGCAGAGGCTGCTCGATGAGGGATCGGCTGCTCCATGGGGGATAGGCTGCTCGATGAGCCAGAGGCTGCTCGATGAGCCAGAGGCTGCTCGATGAGGCGAGGTTGCTCGATGAGGCAGAGGCTGCTCGATGAGGCAGAGGTTGCTCGATGAGACAGAGGCTGCTCGATGAGGCAGAGGTTGCTCGATGAGGCAGAGGTTGCTCGATGAGGCAGGGGCAGCTCGATGTGGCAGAGGTTGCTCGATGAGACAGAGGTTGCTCGATGAGGCAGAGGTTACTCGATGAGGGATACGCTGCTCGATGAGGGATAGGCTGCTCGATGAGGCAGAGGTTGCTCGATGAGGCAGAGGTTGCTCGATGAGGCAGAGGCTGCTCGATGAGGTAGCGGGTGCTCAATGAGGCAGAGGTTGCTCGAAGAGGCAGAGGCTGCTCGATGAGGCAGAGGCTGCTCAATGAGGCAGTGGTTGCTCGATGAGGGAGGGGCTGCTCGATGAGGCAGGGGCTGCTCGATGGGGCAGAGGTTGCTCGATGAGGCAGAGGTTGCTCGATGAGGCAGAGGTTGCTCGATGAGGCAGAGGTTGCACGATGAGGCAAAGGTTGCACGATGAGGCAGTGGTTACTTGAGGTAGAGGCTGCTCGATGAGGCAGAGGTTGCTCGATGAGGCAGAGGTTACTTGAGGTAGAGGCTGCTCAATGAGGCAGAGGTTGCTCGATGAGGCAGAGGCTGCTCGATGAGGCAGAGTTTGCTCGATGAGGGATGGGCTGCTCGCTGAGGCAGAGGCTGCTAGATGAGGCAGAGGTTGCTCGATGAGGCAGAGGCTGCTCGATGAGGCAGAGGTTGCTCGATGAGGCAGAGGTTGCTCGATGAGGGAGAGGCTGCTCGATGAGTCAGAGGCTGCTCGATGAGGGATAGGCTGCTCGATGAGGCAGAGGTTGCTCGATGAAGCAGAGGTTGCTCGATGAGGGATAGGCTGCTCGATGAGTCAGAGGCTGCTCGATTTGGCAGAGGCTGCTCGATGAGGGATAGGCTGCTCGATGAGTCAGAGGCTGCTCGATGAGGGATAGGCTGCTCGATGAGGGATAGGCTGCTCTATGAGGGATAGGCTGCTCGATGAGTCAGAGGCTGCTCGATGAGGGATAGGCTGCTCGATGAGGCAGAGGCTGCTCGATGAGGCAGAGGTTGCTCGATGAGTCAGAGGCTGCTCGATGAGGGATAGGCTGCTCAATGAGGGATAGGCTGCTCGATGAGTCAGAGGCTGCTCGATGAGGGATAGGCTGCTCGATGAGTCAGAGGCTGCTCGATGAGGGAGAGGCTGCTCGATGAGGGATAGGCTGCTCGATGAGGGATAGGCTGCTCGATGAGTCAGAGGCTGCTCGATGAGGGATAGGCTGCTCGATGAGGCAGAGGCTGCTCGATGAGGCAGAGGTTGCTCGATGTAGCAGAGGTTGCTCGATGAGACAGAGGCTGCTTGATGAGACAGAGGTTAATCGATGAGGCAGAGGCTGCTCGATGAGGCAGAGGTTGCTCGATGAGGCAGAGGTTGCTCGATGAGGGATAGGCTGCTCGATGAGTCAGAGGCTGCTCGATGAGCGATAGGCTGCTCGATGAGGCAGAGGTTGCTCGATGAAGCAGAGGTTGCTCGATGAGGGATAGGCTGCTCGATGAGTCAGAGGCTGCTCGATTTGGCAGAGGCTGCTCGATGAGGGATAGGCTGTTCGATGAGTCAGAGGCTGCTCGATGAGGGATAGGCTGCTCGATGAGGGATAGGCTGCTCGATGAGGGATAGGCTGCTCGATGAGACAGAGGCTGCTCGCTGAGGGATAGGCTGCTCGATTAGGCAGAGGTTGCTCGATGAGGCAGAGGTTGCTCGATGAGTCAGAGGCTGCTGGATGAGGGATAGGCTGCTCGATGAGGGTTAGGCTGCTCGATGAGGGATAGGCTGCTCGATGAGTCAGAGGCTGCTCGATGAGGGATAGGCTGCTCGATGAGGGATAGGCTGCTCGATGAGGGATAGGCTGCTCGATGAGGGATAGGCTGCTCGATGAGTCAGAGGCTGCTCAATGAGGGATAGGCTGCTCGATGAGGCAGAGGCTGCTCGATGAGGCAGAGGTTGCTCGATGTAGCAGAGGTTGCTCGATGAGAAAGAGGCTGCTCGATGAGTCAGAGGCTGCTCGATGAGGCAGAGGTTGCTCGATGAGGCAGAGGTTGCTCGATGAGGGATACGCTGCTCGATGAGGTATAGGCTGCTCGATGAGGTATAGGCTGCTCGATGAGTCAGAGGTTGCTCGATGAGGCAGAGGTTGCTCGATGAGGCAGAGGTTGCTCGATGAGGCAGGAGCTGCTAGATGGGGCAGAGGTTGCTCAATGAGGCAGAGGTTGCTCGATGAGGCAGAGGCTGCTCGATGAGGCAGAGGCTGCTCGATGAGGCAGAGGTTGCTCGATGAGGCAGAGGTTGCACGATGAGGCAGAGGTTACTTGAGGTAGTGGCTGCTCGATGTGGCAGAGGTTGCTCGATGAGGCAGAGGTTACTTGAGGTAGAGGCTGCTCAATGAGGCAGAGGTTGCTCGATGAGGCAGAGGTTGCTCGATGAGGCAGAGGCTGCTCGATGAGGCAGAGTTTGCTTGATGAGGGACAGGCAGCTCGATGAGGCAGAGGCTGCTCGATGAGGCAGAGACTGCTCGATGAGGCAGAGGTTGCTCGATGAGACGGAGGCTGCTCGATGAGGCAGAGGTTGCTCGATGAGGCAGAGGTTGCTCGATGAGGGATATGCTGCTCGATGAGTCAGAGGCTGCTCGATGAGGGTTAGGCTGCTCGATGAGGCAGAGGTTGCTCGATGAAGCAGAGTTTGCTCGATGAGGGATAGGCTGCTCGATGAGTCAGAGGCTGCTCGATTTGGCAGAGGCTGCTCGATGAGGGATAGGCTGCTCGATGAGTCAGAGGCTGCTCGATGAGGGATAGGCTGCTCGATGAGGCAGAGGCTGCTCGATGACGCAGAGGTTGCTCGATGAGTCAGAGGCTGCTCGATGAGGGAGAGGCTGCTCGATGAGGGATAGGCTGCTCGATGAGTCAGAGGCTGCTCGATGAGGGATAGGCTGCTCGATGAGGGATAGGCTGCTCGATGAGTCAGAGGCTGCTCGATGAGTCAGAGGCTGCTCGATGAGTCAGAGGCTGCTCGATGAGGCAGAGGTTGCTCGATGAAGCACAGGTTGCTCGATGAGGCAGTGGCTGCTCGATGAGCAGAGGCTGCTCGATGAGACAGAGGCTGCTCGATGAGGCAGAGGTTGCTCGATGAGGCAGAGGTTGCTCGATGAGACAGAGGTTGCTCGATGAGGCAGAGGTTGCTCTATGAGGGACACGCTGCTCGATGAGGGATAGGCTGCCTGATGAGTCAGAGGTTGCTCGATGAAGCACAGGTTGCTCGATGAGGCAGTGGCTGCTCGATGAGCAGAGGCTGCTCGATGAGACAGAGGCTACTCGATGAGGCAGAGGTTGCTCGATGAGGCAGAGGTTGCTCGATGAGGCAGAGGTTGCTCGATGAGGCAGAGGTTGCTCGATGAGGCAGAGGTTGCTCTATGAGGGACACGCTGCTCGATGAGGGATAGGCTGCTCGATGAGTCAGAGGTTGCTCGATGAGGCAGAGGTTGCTCGATGAGGCAGAGGTTGCTCGATGAGGCAGAGGCTGCTCGATGAGGTAGCGGATGCTCAATGAGGTAGAGGGTGCTCAATGAGGCAGAGGTTGCTCGATGAGGCAGAGGAAGCTCGATGAGGTAGAGGGTGCTCGATGAGGCAGAGGCTGCTCGATGAGGCAGAGGTTGCTCGATGAGGCAGAGGCTGCTCGATGAGGCAGAGGTTGCTCGATGAGGCAGAGGTTGCTCGATGAGGGATATGCTGCTCGATGAGTCAGAGGCTGCTCGATGAGGGATAGGCTGCTCAATGAGGCAGAGGTTGCTCGATGAAGCAGAGGTTGCTCGATGAAGCAGAGGTTGCTCGATGAGGGATAGGCTGCTCGATGAGTCAGAGGCTGCTCGATTTGGCAGAGGCTGCTCGATGAGGGATAGGCTGCTCGATGAGTCAGAGGCTGCTCGATGAGGGATAGGCTGCTCGATGAGGCAGAGGCTGCTCGATGACGCAGAGGTTGCTCGATGAGTCAGAGGCTGCTTGATGAGGGAGAGGCTGCTCGATGAGGAATAGGCTGCTCGATGAGTCAGAGGCTGCTCGATGAGGGATAGGCTGCTCGATGAGGGATAGGCTGCTCGATGAGTCAGAGGCTGCACGATGAGTCAGAGGCTGCTCGATGAGGCAGAGGCTGCTTGTGGTAGTATGTATTGGGGGTCATGTGGGACTGGAAGCCCTAATGTCATTGGCTGACAGATCCCGGGTCCTGGTTGGCCGTTGACCTCATACTCCGCCCTGAAGGCGAAGTATAAGAAGCCGGTGCCTTCCCCCGCATGCCAGTTTACTATCGGGCTGCTGGGGAACAGACACGCTTAATAAAGCCTCATCGACTTCACTCTGTTTGTCTCACGGAGTCTTTGTGCGCCACAATTTATTAAGCGTGCCTAAAAAGGACTATGGAGCTCAGGATCATTCCAGAATGCCTGAGGATCAGCCCCCACGCAGTGAATGCAGCAGCAGCCTTCAAACACTGGCAGACTTGCTTTGAGGCCTACATCACATCGACCACAGGCCGAGTCTCAGATGAACAAAAACTGCAGGTCCTGCACTCGAGGGTGAGCACGGAGATTTTCACCCTCATTGAAGACACCCGCGATTTCCAGACGGCGTTCGCAGCACTGAGAAGTCTCTACGTTCGCCCAGTTAACCAAATCTACGCTCGCTACCAGCTCGCGACGAGACGGCAAGCTCCCGGAGAATCGATGGACGAGTTCTACGCCGCGCTGCTGATTTTGGGACGAGCCTGCAGCTGCCCGTCTGTGAACGCAAACGAACACACGGACATGTTAATGCGCGATGCTTTTGTTGCAGGTATACAATCCTCCCAAATCCGCCAAAGACTTCTAGAAAAAGAGTCACTAGGACTCTCAGAGGCCCGGGCCCTGGCAGCCTCGCTGGACGTAGCCGCGCGTAATACCCGCGCCTACGGCCCCGACCGCGCGGCAGGCCATTGGGCCCCGTACGTACCCGCCGCGGCAAACCCCCTACCCCCCCCCCCCCGGACACCCCACAGGCTTGCGCAGTCCAAACGCCGAGTCGCACCGGGGGCGCCCGCTGTTATTTCTGCGGCCAGGCGAAGCACCCCCGACAGCGCTGTCCGGCCCGCGCAGCCATCTGCAAAAGCTGCGGGAAAAAGGGCCACTATGCGGTGGTGTGCCGGTCCCGCGTGGTCGCCGCCGTCCCGGGAGAACAGGGAGCCCTACAAGCAGTCTATGCCTCCCAACCCCCCCAGCACGCCATGTGCGACCCCCAGGCGCCGCCATTTTGGATCCCGACCACCGCGGCCCCGGGAGAACTGGGAGCCCTGCACGCCGCCTACGCTCCCCAACCCCCCTCCCCGCAGCCCATGTATGACCCGCCGCCGGCGCTCCCGATTTGGGTGCCAGCCAACACTCTCCACGGAGAGGAAGGGGTTTTCCGTATCCCGAACGCCACCCTCACCCCCGTCCCACGCCCCACGCCTGACCCGCCGGCGCCACCTACCTTGACCCCGACCACCGCTGTCCCCGGTGAGGGAGCTCCGCGCGGTGCCAGCGCTCGCGGCCCCACGACTGACCCGCCGGCCTGGGCCCTTGCCCCCGTCCCGCGCCCCACGCCTGACCCGCCGGAGCCGCCGACCTGGGCCCACGCCCCCGTCCCGCGCCCCACGCCTGACCCGCCGACCTGGGCCCTCGCCCCCGTCCCGCGCCCCACGCCGGAGCCGCCGACCTGGGCCCACGCCCCCGTCCCGCGCCCCACGCCGGAGCCGCCGACCTGGGCCCTCGCCCCCGTCCCGCGCCCCACGCCTGACCCGCCAACGCCGCCGACCTGGTCCCTCACCCCCGTCCCGCGCCCCACGCCTGACCCGCCGGCAATACAACTCACCTGGACCCCGACCTCCGTCCCCGGCGAGGGACCTCCTCACTGTCCCAGCGCTCGCACTGACCTGCCGGTCCCCAGCGAGGGAGCTCCGCGCGGTCCTAGCGCCCGCGGCCCTAGAGCTCGCACCAAAGGAACTCCGCGCGGTCCTAGCGCCCGCGGTCCGGAAACTCCGCGCGGTCCTAGCGCCCCCCAGACCCCCCAGCACTCAATGTGCGACCCGCAGACGCCGCCATTTTGGGTCCCGACCACCACGAGGGGAGGAGGGGCCCCGCCATCTTGGACCGCCCCCGACCTGTACGACGCATGGGGGCGGCCATTTTGTCCACCCCCGACGCCATCTTGTGACCCCTCATCTCCGGGCGAGGTATGGGGGCGGCCATTTTATCCATCCCCGACGTCCTCTTGGACGGCAACAACGGACCCCACCCCACTACTACAACCACGGCTCGCTTCGGTTACGCTCGATCAGGCTCGGCCCCGGACTCTCCAGACGACGACGACAACGGTCCTAATTAACGGCCACGAGACGCCATGCCTAGTCGACTCCGGGAGCACGGAAAGTTTTATACATCCCGACACGGTAAGACGCTGTTCCTTAACTACCTACCCCAGCGCACAAAAGATTTGCCTAGCCGCAGGATCCCACTCCGTACAGATCCAGGGATTCTGCATAGTTACCCTAACGGTACAGGGGAGGGAATTCAAAAACTACAAACTTAACGTCCTTCCCCAACTCTGTGCCCCCACCTTGCTGGGCTTAGATTTTCAATGTAACCTACAGAGCCTTACGTTTAAATTCGGCGGCCCCATACCCCCACTCACTATCTGCGGCCTCGCCACCCTCAAGGTGCAACCCCCGTCCTTGTTTGCGAACCTCACCCCGGATTGCAAACCCGTCGCCACTAGGAGCAGACGGTACAGCGCCCAGGACCGGACCTTCATTCGCTCCGAAGTCCAGCGGCTACTAAAGGAGGGCATAATCCAGGCCAGCAATAGTCCCTGGAGAGCGCAGGTGGTAGTAGTGAAGACAGGGGAGAAACAAAGGATGGTCATTGACTATAGCCAGACCATCAACAGGTACACACAACTAGACGCGTACCCTCTCCCCCGCATATCCGACATGGTCAATCGGATTGCCCAGTATAAAGTCTTCTCCACCGTGGACCTCAAGTCCGCCTACCATCAGCTCCCCATCCGCCCAAGTGACCGCAAGTACACAGCCTTCGAGGCAGACGGGCGATTATACCACTTCCTAAGGGTCCCTTTTGGCGTCACAAACGGCGTCTCGGTCTTCCAACGGGAAATGGACCGAATGGTTGATCAACATGGGTTACGGGCCACGTTCCCGTACCTCGACAATGTAACCATCTGCGGCCACGATCAGCAGGACCACGACGCCAACCTCCAAAAATTCCTCCAGACTGCCAAAGCCTTGAACCTCACGTACAATGAGGACAAGTGCGTTTTTAGCACCGACCGGCTAGCCATTCTGGGCTACATAGTGCGCAATGGGATAATAGGCCCCGACCCCGAACGTATGCGCGCACTCATGGAATTTCCCCTCCCGCACTGCCCAAAAGCCCTGAAACGCTGCTTGGGGTTCTTTTCATACTACGCCCAGTGGGTCCCCCAGTACGCAGACAAGGCCCGCCCCCTAATACAGACCACGGCTTTCCCGCTGTCGACAGAGGCTTGCCAGGCTTTCAGCCGCATCAAAGCGGACATCGCAAAGGCCACGATGCGCGCCATCGACGAGTCCCTCCCCTTCCAGGTCGAGAGCGACGCCTCTGACGTAGCTCTCGCGGCTACCCTTAACCAAGCGGGCAGACCCGTGGCCTTTTTCTCCCGAACCCTCCACGCCTCAGAAATCCGCCACTCCTCAGTGGAAAAGGAAGCCCAAGCCATAGTGGAGGCTGTGCGACATTGGAGGCATTACCTGGCCGGCAGGAGATTCACTCTCCTCACTGACCAACGGTCGGTTGCCTTCATGTTCGATAATGCACAGCGGGGCAAGATCAAGAACGACAAGATCTTGCGGTGGAGGATCGAACTCTCCACCTTCAACTATGAGATCTTGTACCGGCCCGGAAAGCTGAACGAGCCGTCTGATGCCCTATCCCGCGGGACATGTGCCAACGCACAAATTGACCGCCTCCAAGCCCTCCACGAGGACCTCTGCCACCCGGGGGTCACTCGGTTTTACCACTTCATCAAGTCCCGCAATCTCCCCTACTCCTTAGAGGAGGTCCGTACAGTCACAAGAGACTGCCACATCTGCGCAGAATGCAAACCGCATTTTTTCAGGCCAGATGGAGCGCACCTGATTAAGGCTTCTCGTCCCTTTGAACGCCTCAGTCTCGATTTCAAAGGGCCCCTCCCCTCCACCGACCGCAACGCGTATTTCCTTAATGTAGTGGACGAATACTCCCGCTTCCCTTTTGCCATTCCCTGCTCCGACATGACCGCGGCCACAGTCATTAAAGCCCTGAACAGCATATTCACACTGTTCGGTTACCCCGCATACGTCCACAGCGACAGGGGGTCCTCTTTCATGAGTGACGAGCTGCGCCAGTTCCTGCTCAGCAAGGGTATAGCTTCAAGCAGGACGACCAGCTACAACCCCCGGGGGAACGGGCAAGTGGAAAGGGAGAACGGCACGGTCTGGAAGGCCGTCCTACTGGCTCTACGGTCCAGGGATCTCCCAGTTTCACGGTGGCAGGAGGTCCTCCCGGACGCTCTCCATTCCATCCGGTCGTTATTATGTACGAGCACTAATCAAACGCCTCACGAGCGTCTCCTTGTCTTCCCTAGGAGGTCCTCCTCTGGAACGTCGCTGCCGACCTGGCTGGCGGCCCCAGGACCCATCCTGCTCCGAAAGCACGTGCGGGCACATAAGGCGGACCCGTTGGTCGAAAGGGTTCACCTCCTCCACGCAAACCCCCAGTACGCCTACGTGGAGTACCCCGACGGCCGACAGGACACGGTCTCCCTGCGGGATCTGGCGCCCGCCGGCACCACGCACACCCCCCCGGCACCATCAACCCAACCGCCCCCCTTCCTGCCACCGCCGCACCCCGCGACCGCCCCCTTCCCAGGAGGATCAGCCCCCCTCCCCTTTGCACCGACAGCTAAAACCGTGCGGTTCCCGGAGGCGACAACGCTGGTACAAGCACCACCACCACCGCCGGGGCCGAGGCGATCGACACGGACGACCAGACCGCCCGACCGACTCGTGGCGTCGATGTAAAACAAAGATGGACTGTCCAATGAACATTTTGTTTTCATATCTCCTCTGTAAATAGTTGTAACAGGACGATACTGTCCAATACGGTCCTACCATGTAACTGTTCTCTCCTCCCAGGACCAGTACTGTAAACCCTTACCACCATACGAAGCATCACCCCGCCGGGTTCATTTTTGACAAGGCGTGAATGTGGTAGTATGTATTGGGGGTCATGTGGGACTGGAAGCCCTAATGTCATTGGCTGACAGATCCCGGGTCCTGGTTGGCCGTTGACCTCATACTCCGCCCTGAAGGCGAAGTATAAGAAGCCGGTGCCTTCCCCCGCATGCCAGTTTACTATCGGGCTGCTGGGGAACAGACACGCTTAATAAAGCCTCATCGACTTCACTCTGTTTGTCTCACGGAGTCTTTGTGCGCCACACTGCTCGATGAGGCAGAGGCTGCTCGATGAGGCAGAGGTTGCTCGATGAAGCACAGGTTGCTCGATGAGGCAGTGGCTGCTCGATGAGCAGAGGCTGCTCGATGAGACAGAGGCTGCTCGATGAGGCAGAGGTTGCTCGATGAGGCAGAGGTTGCTCGATGAGACAGAGGTTGCTCGATGAGGCAGAGGTTGCTCTATGAGGGACACGCTGCTCGATGAGGGATAGGCTGCTCGATGAGTCAGAGGTTGCTCGATGAGGCAGAGGTTGCTCGATGAGGCAGAGGTTGCTCGATGAGGCAGAGGCTGCTCGATGAGGTAGCGGATGCTCAATGAGGTAGAGGGTGCTCAATGAGGCAGAGGTTGCTCGATCAGGCAGAGGCTGCTCGATCAGGCAGAGGCTGCTCGATGAGGCAGAGGCTGCTCGATGAGGCAGAGGCTGCTCAATGAGGGATAGGCTGATCGATGAGGCAGAGGCTGCTCGATGAGGCAGAGGTTGCTCGATGAGGCAGTGGCTGCTCGATAAGGGATAGTCTGCTCGATGAGGGATAGGCTGCTCGATGAGGCAGAGGCTGCTCGATGAGGGATAGGCTGCTCGATGAGGGAGAGGCTGCTCGATGAGGGAGAGGCTGCTCGATGAGGCAGAGGCTGCTCGATGAGGCAGAGGCTGCTCGATGAGGCAGAGGCTGCTAGATGAGGGATAGGCTGCTCGATGAGGCAGAGGCTGCTCGATGAGTCAGAGGCTGCTCGATGAGGGATAGGCTGCTCGATGAGGGATAGGTTGCTCGATGAGGCAGAGGCTGCTCGATGAGGGAGAGGCGGCTCGATGAGGCAGAGGCTGCTCGATGAGTCAGATGCTGATCGATGAGGGATAGGCTGCTCGATGAGGCAGAGGCTGCTCGATGAGGGATAGGCAGCTCGATGAGCAGATTACTCGATGAGACAGAGACTGCTCGATGAGGGATAGGCTGCTCGATGAGGCAGAGGCTGCTCGATGAGGCAGAGGTTGCTCGATGAGGCAGAGGTTGCTCGATGAGGGATAGGCTGCTCGATGAGGGATAAAATGCTCGATGAGACAGAGGTTGTTCGATGAGGCAGAGGCTGCTCGATGAGGCAGAACCTGCTCGATGAGGCAGCGGCTGCTCGATGAGGTAGAGGGTGCTCGATGAGGTAGACGCTCCTCGATGAGGTCGAGGCTCAACGATGAGGCAGAGGCTGCTCGATCAGGCAGAGGCTGCTCGATCAGGCAGAGGCTGCTCGATCAGGCAGAGGCTGCTCGATGAGGCAGAGGCTGCTCGATGAGGCAGAGGTTGTTCGATGAGGCAGAGGCTGCTCGATGAGGCAGGGGTTGCTCGATGAGGCAGGGGCTGCTCGATGGGGCAGAGGTTGCTCAATGAGGCAGAGGTTGCTCGATGAGGCAGAGGCTGCTCGATGAGGCAGAGGTTGCTCGATGAGGCAGAGGAAGCTCGATGAGGTAGAGGGTGCTCGATGAGGTAGAGGCTCCTTGAAGAGGTAGAGGCTCCTCGATGAGGCAGAGGCTGCTCGATCAGGCAGAGGCTGCTCGATGAGGCAGAGGCTGCTCGATGAGGCAGAGGCTGCTCGATGAGGGATAGGCTGCTCGATGAGGCAGAGGCTGCTCGATGAGGCAGAGGTTGCTCGATGAGGCAGTGGCTGCTCGATAAGGGATAGTCTGCTCGATGAGGGATAGGCTGCTCGATGAGGCAGAGGCTGCTCGATGAGGGATAGGCTGCTCGATGAGGGAGAGGCTGCTCGATGAGGGAGAGGCTGCTCGATGAGGCAGAGGCTGCTCGATGAGGCAGAGGCTGCTCGATGAGGCAGAGGTTGCTAGATGAGGGATAGGCTGCTCGATGAGGCAGAGGCTGCTCGATGAGTCAGAGGCTGCTCGATGAGGGATAGGCTGCTCGATGAGGGATAGGTTGCTCGATGAGGCAGAGGCTGCTCGATGAGGGAGAGGCTGCTCGATGAGGCAGAGGCTGCTCGATGAGTCAGAGGCTGCTCGATGAGGGATAGGCTGCTCGATGAGGCAGATGCTGCTCGATGAGGGATAGGCAGCTCGATGAGCAGATTACTCGATGAGACAGAGACTGCTCGATGAGGGATAGGCTGCTCGATGAGGCAGAGGCTGCTCGATGAGGCAGAGGTTGCTCGATGAGGCAGAGGTTGATCGATGAGGGATAGGCTGCTCGATGAGGGATAGGATGCTCGATGAGACAGAGGTTGTTCGATGAGACAGAGGCTGCTCGATGAGGCAGAACCTGCTCGATGAGGCAGCGGCTGCTCGATGAGGTAGAGGGTGCTCGATGAGGTAGATGAGGTCAAGGCTCAACGATGAGGCAGAGGCTGCTCGATCAGGCAGAGGCTGCTCGATCAGGCAGAGGCTGCTCGATCAGGCAGAGGCTGCTCGATGAGGCAGAGGCTGCTCGATGAGGCAGAGGTTGTTCGATGAGGCAGAGGCTGCTCGATGAGGCAGAGGTTGCTCGATGAGGCAGGGGCTGCTCGATGGGGCAGAGGTTGCTCAATGAGGCAGAGGTTGCTCGATGAGGCAGAGGCTGCTCGATGAGGCAGAGGTTGCTCGATGAGGCAGAGGAAGCTCGATGAGGTAGAGGGTGCTCGATGAGGTAGAGGCTCCTCGAAGAGGTAGAGGCTCCTCGATGAGGCAGAGGCTGCTCGATCAGGCAGAGGCTGCTCGATGAGGCAGAGGCTGCTCGATGAGGCAGAAGCTGCTCGATGAGGGATAGGCTGCTCGATGAGGCAGAGGCTGCTCGATGAGGCAGAGGTTGCTCGATGAGGCAGTGGCTGCTCGATAAGGGATAGTCTGCTCGATGAGGGATAGGCTGCTCGATGAGGCAGAGGCTGCTCGATGAGGGATAGGCTGCTCGATGAGGGAGAGGCTGCTCGATGAGGGAGAGGCTGCTCGATGAGGCAGAGGCTGCTCGATGAGGCAGAGGCTGCTAGATGAGGGATAGGCTGCTCGATGAGGCAGAGGCTGCTCGATGAGTCAGAGGCTGCTCGATGAGGGATAGGCTGCTCGATGAGGGATAGGTTGCTCGATGAGGCAGAGGCTGCTCGATGAGGGAGAGGCTGCTCGATGAGGCAGAGGCTGCTCGATGAGTCAGAGGCTGCTCGATGAGGGATAGGCTGCTCGATGAGGCAGAGGCTGCTCGATGAAGGATAGGCAGCTCGATGAGCAGATTACTCGATGAGACAGAGACTGCTCGATGAGGGATAGGCTGCTCGATGAGGCAGAGGCTGCTCGATGAGGGATAGGCTGCTCGATGAGGGATAGGATGCTCGATGAGACAGAGGTTGTTCGATGAGGCAGAGGCTGCTCGATGAGGCAGAACCTGCTCGATGAGGCAGCGGCTGCTCGATGAGGTAGAGGGTGCTCGATGAGGTAGACGCTCCTCGATGAGGTAGAGGCTCAACGATGAGGCAGAGGCTGCTCGATCAGGCAGAGGCTGCTCGATCAGGCAGAGGCTGCTCGATCAGGCAGAGGCTGCTCGATGAGGGATAGGATGCTCGATGAGACAGAGGTTGTTCGATGAGGCAGAGGCTGCTCGATGAGGCAGAACCTGCTCGATGAGACAGGGGCTGCTCGATGAGGCAGAGGTTGCTCGATGAGGCAGAGGTTGCTCGATGAGGCAGAGGTTACTTGAGGTAGAGGCTGCTCAATGAGGCAGAGTTTGCTCGATGAGGGATAGGCTGCTCGATGAGGGATAGGCTGCTCGATGAGTCAGAGGCTGCTCGATGAGGGATAGGCTGCTCGATGAGGCAGAGGTTGCTCGATGAAGCAGAGGTTGCTCGATGAGGGATTCGCTGCTCGATGAGGGATAGGCTGCTCGATGAGTCAGAGGTTGCTCGATGAGGCAGAGGTTGCTCGATCAGGCAGAGGTTGCTCGATCAGGCAGAGGTTGCTCGATGAGGCAGAGGCTGCTCGAAGAGGTAGAGGGTGCTCAATGAGGTAGAGGTTGCTCAATGAGGCAGAGGTTGCTCGATGAGGCAGAGGCTGCTCGATGAGGCAGAGGCTGCTCGATGAGGCAGAGGTTCCTCGATGAAGCAGAGGTTGCTCGATGAGGGTTAGGCTGCTCGATGAGGCAGAGTTTGCTCGATGAGGGATAGGCTGCTCGATGAGGCAGAGGCTGCTCGATGAGGCAGAGGCTGCTCTATGAGGCAGAGGCTGCTCGATGAGGCAGAGGTTGCTCGATGAGGGATCGGCTGCTCGAAGAGTCAGAGGCTGCTCGATTTGGCAGAGGCTGCTCGATGAGTCAGAGGCTGCTCGATGAGGGATAGGCTGCCCGATGAGGCAGAGGCTGCTCGATGAGGCAGAGGTTGCTCGATGAGTCTGAGGCTGCTCGATGAGGGATAGGCTGCTCGATGAGGCAGAGGTTGCTCGATGAGTCTGAGGCTGCTCGATGAGGGATAGGCTGCTCGATGAGGCAGGGGCTGCTCGATGAGGGATAGGCTGCTCGATGAGGGAGAGGCTGCTCGATGAGGGATACGCTGCTCGATGAGGGATAGGCTGCTCGATGAGTCAGAGGTTGCTCGATGAGGCAAAGGTTGCTCGATGAGGCAGAGGCTGCTCGATGAGGTAGAGGGTGCTCAATGAGGCAGAGGCTGCTCGATGAGGCAGAGGCTGCTCGATGAGGCAGAGTTTGCTCGATGAGGGATAGGATGCTCGATGAGGCAGAGGCTGCTCGATGAGGCAGAGGTTGCTCGATGAAGCAGTGGTTGCTCGATGAGGGATAGGCTGCTCGATGAGTCATAGGCTGCTCGATGAGGGATAGGCTGCTCGATGAGTCAGAGGCTGCTCGATGAGGCAGAGGATGCTCGATGAGGCAGAGGTTGCTCGATGAGACAGAGGCTGCTTGATTAGGCAGAGGTTGCTCGATGAGGCAGAAGTTGCTCGATGAGGCAGGGGCTGCTCGATGAGGGATCGGCTGCTCGATGAGGGATCGGCTGCTCGATGAGCCAGAGGCTGCTCGATGAGGCAGAGGTTGCTCGATGAGACAGTGGCTGCTCGATGAGGCAGAGGTTGCTCGATGAGGCAGAGGTTGCTCGATGAGGCAGCGGCTGCTCGATGAGGCAGCGGCTGCTCGATGAGGCAGAGGTTGCTCGATGAGACAGAGGTTGCTCGATGAGGCAGAGGTTGCTCGATGAGGAATACGCTGCTCGATGAGGGATAGGCTGCTCGATGAGTCAGAGGTTGCTCGATGAGGCAGAGGTTGCTCGATGAGGCAGAGGTTGCTCGATGAGACAGAGGTTGCTCGATGAGGCGGAGGCTGTTCGATGAGGTAGCGGGTGCTCAATGAGGCAGACGTTGCTCGAAGAGGCAGAGGCTGCTCGATGAGGTAGAGGGTGCTCGATGAGGTAGAGGCTCCTCGATGAGGTAGAGGCTCCACGATGAGGCAGAGGCTGCTCGATCAGGCAGAGGCTGCTCGATCAGGCAGAGGCTGCTCGATGAGGCAGAGGCTGCTCGATGAGGCAGAGGTTGTTCGATGAGGCAGAGGCTGCTCAATGAGGCAGAGGTTGCTCGATGAGGCAGTGGCTGCTCGATGAGGCAGGGGCTGCTCGATGGGGCAGAGTTTGCTCAATGAGGCAGAGGTTGCTCGATCAGGCAGAGGTTACTTGAGGTAGTGGCTGCTCGATGTGGCAGAGGTTGCTCGATGAGGGAGAGGTTACTTGAGGTAGAGGCTGCTCAATGAGGCAGAGGTTGCTCGATGAGGCAGAGGCTGCTCGATGAGGCAGAGTTTGCTCGATGAGGGATAGGCAGCTCGATGAGGCAGAGGCTGCTCGATGAGGCAGAGGTTGCTCGATGAGGCAGAGGCTGCTCGATGAGGCAGAGGCTGCTCGATGAGGCAGAGTTTGCTCGATGAGGGATAGGCTGCTCGATGAGGCAGTGGTTGCTCGATGAAGCAGAGGTTGCTCGATGAGGGATAGGCTGCTCGATGAGTCAGAGGCTGCTCGATTTGGCAGAGGCTGCTCGATGAGGGATAGGCTGCTCGCTGAGTCAGAGGCTGCTCGATGAGGGACAGGCTGCTCGATGAGTTAGAGGCTGCTCGATGAGGTAGAGGCTGCTCGATGAGGCAGAACATGCTCGATGAGGCAGGGACTGCACGATGAGGCAGAGGTTGCTCGATGAGGCCGAGGTTGCACGATGAGGCAAAGGTTACTTGAGGTAGAGGCTGCTCGATGATGCAGAGGTTGCTCGATGAGGCAGATGTTACTTGAGGTAGAGGCTGCTCAATGAGGCAGAGGCTGCTCGATGAGGCAGAGTTTGCTCGATGAGGGATAGGCTGCTCGATGAGGCAGAGGTTGCTCGATGAGGCAGAGGTTGCTCGATGAGGCAGAGGTTGCTCGATGAGGCAGAGGCTGCTCGATGAGGTAGCGGGTGCTCGATGAGGTAGCGGGTGCTCAATGAGGTAGCGGGTGCTCAATGAGGTAGAGGGTGCTCGATGAGGCAGAGGTTGCTCGATGAGGCAGAGGCAGCTCGATGAGGTAGAGGGTGCTCGATGAGGTAGAGGCTCCTCGATGAGGTAGAGGCTCCTCGATGAGGCAGAGGCTGCTCGATGAGGATTAGGCTGCTCGATGAGGCAGAGGCTGCTCGATGAGGCAGAGGCTGCTCGATGAGGCAGAGGCTGCTCGATGAGGATTAGGCTGCTCGATGAGGCAGAGGCTGCTCGATGAGGCAGAGGTTGCTCGATGAGGCAGTGGCTGCTCGATAAGGGATAGGCTGCTCGATGAGGGATAGGCTGCTCGATGAGGCAGAGGCTGCTCGATGAGGGATAGGCTGCTCGATGAGGGAGAGGCTGCTCGATGAGGCAGAGGCTGCTCGATGAGGCAGAGGCTGCTAGATGAGGGATAGGCTGCTTGATGAGGCAGAGGCTGCTCGATGAGTCAGAGGCTGCTCGATGAGGGATAGGCTGCTCGATGAGGGATAGGTTGCTCGATGAGGCAGAGGCTGCTCGATGAGGGAGAGGCTGCTCGATGAGGCAGAGGCTGCTCGATGAGACAGAGGCTGCTCGATGAGACAGAGGCTGCTCGATGAGGGATAGGCTGCTCGATGAGGCAGAGGCTGCTCGATGAGGGATAGGCAGCTCGATGAGCAGATTACTCGATGAGACAGAGACTGCTCGATGAGGGACAGGCTGCTCGATGAGGCAGAGGTTGCTCGATGAGGCAGAGGTTGCTCGATGAGGGATAGGCTGCTCGATGAGGGATAGGATGCTCGATGAGACAGAGGTTGCTCGATGAGGCAGAGGCTGCTCGATGAGGCAGAACCTGCTCGATGAGGCAGGGGCTGCTCGATGAGGCAGAGGTTGCTCGATGAGGCAGAGGTTGCACGATGAGGCAGAGGTTACTTGAGGTAGAGGCTGCTCGATGAAGCAGAGGTTGCTCGATGAGGCAGAGGTTACTTGAGGTAGAGGCTGCTCAATGAGGCAGAGGTTGCTCGATGAGGCAGAGGCTGCTCGATGAGGCAGAGTTTGCTCGATGAGGGATAGGCTGCTCGATGAGGCAGAGGTTGCTCGATGAGGCAGAGGTTGCTCGATGCGGGATAGGCTGCTCGATGAGTCAGAGGCTGCTCGATGAGGGATAGGCTGCTCGATGAGGCAGAGGTTGCTCGATGAAGCAGAGGCTGCCCGATGAGGGATAGGCTGCTCGATGAGGCAGAGGCTGCTCGATGAGGCAGAGGTTGCTCGATGAAGCAGAGGTTGCTCGATAAGGCAGAGGCTGCTCGATGAGGCAGAGGTTGCTCGATGAGACAGAGGCTGCTTGATGAGGCAGAGGTTGCTCGATGAGGCAGAAGTTGCTCGATGAGGCAGGGGCTGCTCGATGAGGGATAGGCTGCTCGATGACGCAGAGGTTGCTCGATGAGGCAGAGGCTGCTCGATGAGGCAGAGGTTGCTCGATGAAGGACAGGCTGCTCGATGAGGGAGAGGCTGCTCGATGAGTCAGAGGTTGCTCGATGAGGCAGAGGTTGCTCGATGAGGCAGAGGTTGCTCGATGAGGCAGAGGCTGCTCGATGAGGCAGAGGCTGCTCGATTAGGTAGCGGGTGCTCAATGAGGTAGAGGGTGCTCAATGAGGCAGAGGTTGCTCGATGAGGCAGAGGCAGCTCGATGAGGTAGAGGGTGCTCGATGAGGTAGAGGCTCCTCGATGAGGTAGAGGCTCCTCGATGAGGCAGAGGCTGCTCGATCAGGCAGAGGCTGCTCGATCAGGCAGAGGCTGCTCGATGAGGCAGAGGCTGCTCGATGAGGATTAGGCTGCTCGATGAGGCAGAGGCTGCTCGATGAGGCAGAGGTTGCTCGATGAGGCAGTGGCTGCTCGATAAGGGATAGGCTCCTCGATGAGGGATAGGCTGCTCGATGAGGCAGAGGCTGCTCGATGAGGGAGAGGCTGCTCGATGAGGGAGAGGCTGCTCGATGAGGCAGTGGCTGCTCGATGAGGCAGAGGCTGCTAGATGAGGGATAGGCTGCTCGATGAGGCAGAGGCTGCTCGATGAATCAGAGGCTGCTCGATGAGGGATAGGCTGCTCGATGAGGGATAGGTTGCTCGATGAGGCAGAGGCTGCTCGATGAGGCAGAGGCTGCTTGATGAGTCAGAGGCTGCTCGATGAGGGATAGGCTGCTCGATGAGGCAGAGGCTGCTCGATGAGGGATAGGCAGCTCGATGAGCAGATTACTCGATGAGACAGAGACTGCTCGATGAGGGACAGGCTGCTCGATGAGGCAGAGGTTGCTCGATGAGGCAGAGGTTGCTCGATGAGGGATAGGCTGCTCGATGAGGGATAGGATGCTCGATGAGACAGAGGTTGTTCGATGAGGCAGAGGCTGCTCGATGAGGCAGAACCTGCTCGATGAGGCAGGGGCTACTCGATGAGGCAGAGGCTGCTCGATGATGCAGAGGTTGCTCGATGAGGCAGAGGTTACTTGAGGTAGAGGCTGCTCAATGAGGCAGAGGTTGCTCGATGAGGCAGAGGCTGCTCGATGAGGCAGAGTTTGCACGATGAGGGATAGGCTGCTCGATGAGGCAGAGGTTGCTCGATGAGGCAGAGGTTGCTCGATGAGGCAGAGGTTGCTCGATGAGGCAGAGGTTGCTCGATGAGGCAGAGGTTGCTCAATGCGGGATAGGCTGCTCGATGAGTCAGAGGCTGCTCGATGAGGGATAGGCTGCTCGATGAGGCAGAGGTTGCTCGATGAAGCAGAGGCTGCTCGATGAGGGATAGGCTGCTCGATGAGGCAGAGGCTGCTCGATGAGGCAGAGGTTGCTCGATGAAGCAGAGGTTGCTCGATGAGTCAGAGGCTGCTCGATGAGGCAGAGGTTGCTCGATGAGACAGAGGCTGCTTGATGAGGCAGAGGTTGCTCGATGAGGCAGAGTTTGCTCGATGAAGGATTGGCTGCTCGATGAAGCAGAGGTTGCTCGATGAGGGATAGGCTGCTCGATGAGTCATAGGCTGCTCGATGAGGCAGAGGCTGCTCAATGAGGCAGAGGTTGCTCGATGAGACAGGCTGCTTGATAAGGCAGAGGTTGCTCGATGAGGCAGAAGTTACTCGATGAGGCAGAGGCTGCTCGATGAGGGATCGGCTGCTCCATGAGGGATAGGCTGCTCGATGAGCCAGAGGCTGCTCGATGAGTCAGAGGCTGCTCGATGAGGCAGAGGTTGCTCGATGAGGCAGAGGTTGCTCGATGAGGCAGAGGTTGCTCGATGAGGCAGAGGCTGTTCGATGAGGTAGCGGGTGCTCAATGAGGCAGACGTTGCTCGAAGAGGCAGAGGCTGCTCGATGAGGTAGAGGGTGCTCGATGAGGTAGAGGCTCCTCGATGAGGTAGAGGCTCCACGATGAGGCAGAGGCTGCTCGATCAGGCAGAGGCTGCTCGATCAGGCAGAGGCTGCTCGATCAGGCAGAGGCTGCTCGATGAGGCAGAGGCTGCTCGATGAGGCAGAGGTTGTTCGATGAGGCAGAGGCTGTTCGATGAGGTAGCTGTGGTGTTGGGTGCTCTGGTGCACAGATGAGCCAACACAGTTGTATGTGGTACAACTCTATTTTATTTTAACTCTTTTAATACAGTTCGTTCTGGATACTCTGCACGTGCTGTCTCCCTGAGTGTGTTTGGTAGCAGATGTGTCCTGGTCCTCCTCTGCAGCTAATACTGACCACCGGGGGTCGTGTCTGTGCTTTTATATCTTTCTGTCATTGGTTGTGGTGTTGTGTGTTCTGATTTGTCTGTTGGTGTGTCTATCATGATGTGTGTGTTTGAATATCATGACATCCCCCCTTTTTACAAAGATATGTGCCTACGTGGTTATAAATATAATTGTGTCGTGAGTGCATCTAAGAGTGTGTGTGTGTGTTGTGTACAGCGTGTGTATATGACGTAACTATTTACATGGGGCGATGTCGGGTGCGTCACACTAACAAGGTTGTACCATAACAAAACTTGGATGCGAGAGAAAAAAAAAAAACCTGAACATTGGTCCGGTCAGACGATATCTGGAACAATAAACAACAACAGGTTATAATACAGAAGTGTTTGACTTTTTGAACGTATGAACAGCGTTATAAGTCCAGTCTAATGGGTGACCGCCTCAAGAATGGGCTGGTCCTCAAGCCGGTTCAGCTGTGGAGATTTGGGGTCACACTGGTTCACCTTGGACTGTTGGATGTGATGCTGTTGCCGAAGTCTCTACTTTACCATTTGTTGTACTTCGTGCAGTGCTTGGTTTTTTCATTCGTGCAAATATAACATTCAACATCTTTGTTAGTGGTGCCTTGGCTGTGGTTTGGTTCTGGTGGTGATGGAAGGGGCATGATCCGTGGCATCTCCACGAAGTCATCCTTGGGAACCAGTGGAGGATCCGGCGTGTGCGTACGGTTCAGTTGCGAGCGTGGAAGGCGGCGCAAAGCTCGCTGATTGCGCCTACGCACCAATCCATCCGCCCTGCATGCCAGGAACAAGGTGGAGTCTTTTTTCTTTTTATGTTTGTGGTGGACGGCATCTTGTAGCCGATGGGTCGTTGCCATCGAAGTAGCACCATCACTAATATCATGCAAGGCGATGACTGTGCCAGATGTGGAAGTTGGCCGAGACCGTGCACGCTGGTTCCGGCCACCTGCTGTGCCGGAAGGGCGACTCCGCAGAGAAACGTCGAAGCATGTCGCCTTGGAGAGAGAATTGTTGCTCGCATCAACGTCTGGCGATGGCGCGAATTGGTGTGTCCATCTTGGACCGCCGGTGCTGGTTGCCACTGCCGACCCAGTGGGACTGCCACGCGATCCATTCCCTGTCGCCGTGGCATCCGCCGTCACCCTGAGCGTGCCATCACCGAGGCCGCGACACCGCCCGTCCGGAGCAAGGTCTGGCGTGCGCAAATCAGAGTCGGCGCTTGGCTGCTCCCCATCTGGAGTCCGGTCTGCCTTCCGTCGATGCCCCCCGTCCGGAGTCCCAACAGGTTCACTGGAGGCAGCCGAGATTCCCTGAAGCTGCACTTCTGGAGTCGGAACATACAGGAATGCACCAACCAGTGGAGAGGCTCGAGCCATCGAGGGTGGAAGCGGTGCGCCGCCACCGCAGTCGTCAGTGGTCCCACCGTGATCGTCGAGTGCCTCGGTACGCACTAGGCGAGGTCTGTCACCTTGCACCTTTTGCATGGGAAGTGGGATGCTGTCGTCACTCGTCTCACATCCCGTGGATAGATCCTCATTAGCAGCTTGCTGTTCACTAGGGTTGGATAAATTGTCAGAGTTTTCATCTGGTGGTGCACACCATGTCGGTGGACTGTCATTGTCTTGCCGTTGTCCTTCATTTGGGCTTTTCTTCTTTGGAATTTTAAATCTTCCCCCAGACATTGCAGAACCTTGTTTATTACCCCCAAATTCTCCCATATGTATGGTCTCGAATATAGGATCCAATGTTTCTATCGACATTGTACTATTTTCCAAAGAACATTCCGTTTCACTTTTCTTCTCAGGTACCTCATATGTATCTTTGTCTAATGTACATGCCTTCATGGTCTCTGGGTCTGATTTTGCTGGGACTGGCATGGTCACAGTCTCTCTTTTACTGTTCTCAATTGCCCACATTATACTCCCCATACATAACTGCTTAATCACTGGGGTTAGTGTGGTACAATGGATAATCGGGTCGACCTCATCTGCATCTTCACCATTAGTGGAAAGCACACTTGGTTCACTTGAAACTGCTGTGGGTTTTAAATTCGTTATCTGGCTACTCGATGTCGGTGTCCTCAGGATTCTTGCTCCAATGTTCTGCTCATTTATCGGTGGAGTGTGTATAGGTTCAATGCAATTAATGTTCCCCTCAAGGTTTGAAGAGTCATTACTGACTAACTGCTGGTCTCCGAAGTTGGGATTTTGCGGCGTTGTGTTGAAGGGAGACATTTGTCCCTGCTGTAGATATGATTCAGGTTGTGTTATTTCCATTACCTGAGGATCAATGTCTTGTCCATTTTTTCGATCCGTACTAAAACACTGGCAATTCTCAGTCTGCTCCTTGCAAGTTAAACATTCAATAAATTTCTTTAGCAAATCCTCAGCATCCTTCTGTGGCCGTGCAGCATTATTAATCTCTGTTCGGCTATAATGATCCTGAAGGTCAGCGCATAAACCTTTTTTCTTCGGGCTTGGACGAGGCGATTCCTTTGGCTTGTCTTCAGTTGGGCTTGAACAGTCATCAGCGCTGTGCCCTTCATTGTAGCATGAGAGACCTTCATGGTCATGCTGCTGTGTAGTGGAGCATGGTAGGCTGTTATAGCCTTCTTGCTGTTCACGTGAGCATGGCAGACTTGCATCATCTGCCGCTGGTTGGTCAGGAGAGGTTGCTAGACCCTCATGGTCTTGTTCCTGCAAGGACTGCACATTGGAGTCTTGCGTTGCTTCTATCGTGGAGGCTGTCCACGAGCTCTCTGTGGAGGCTTGTGACACTGGAGTCACTTCTTGTTCGTGCAAGGACTGCGCTCTGGAGTCTTGCGTTGCTTCTATCGTGGAGGCTGTCCACGAGCTCTCTGTGGAGGCTTGTGACACTGGAGTCACTTCTTGTTCGCGCAAGGACTGCGCTCTGGAGTCTTGCGTTGCTTCTATCGTGGAGGCTGTCCACGAGCTCTCTGTGGAGGCTTGTGACACTGGAGTCACTTCTTGTCCGTGCAAGGACTGCGCTCTGGAGTCTTGCATTTCTGCAATTGTGGAGTCTGTCCACGAGCTTGCTGTGGAGGCTTGTGACACTGGAGTCACTTCTGGTTCATGCGAGGACTGCGCTCTGGAGTCTTGCATGTCTTCTTTCATAGAGTCGGGAACGTTAAGCGGGACGTGGACCACGCTCTGTGTGGCAGCAGGGCGCTCTCCGTGTGCTTGCACCGCTCCCTGTCTGTTAATGTCAGGCTGCAGCATCATCCGGTACTGATAAGTTGGAACGTCATATCTGCTGGATTGAAGATCCTCAAATCCGAAAAATGAATCCGCATCTGCGTCGGATTCAATGTGGGGGCCGCCAATGTGCAACACGAAAGGTTCGTCCGAGTCATAGTCGTATAGGACCACGGAGCTATCATTGGGCTCGCGAGGTCCGGAAACACTGTAAAGATCGTCATCGAAATATTCGAGGTCGGAATCATCGGCTTGTGCGTAGGTAACTGCTTGTCGGAGGGTTCTTCGGAGGTCAAATTCATCTCCTAGGTCAATTTGCGGCACTGTGCTGTCATTCCAGGTGAGGGAGGGTTGTTTTACAGCTTTAACAGATTTTTGTTTTTTTGATTTGGGACGTTTCCCTTTTAAATTGGATTTGGGACGTTTCCCCTTTAAATTGGTGCAGTCTGGGGCCTCTGACATCCTGACGCTCGGTATGTAGCACGTAGGAAGCGACTGCGCATGCTCAAATCGCTGTTCCTTTACCGATGGCCGTTTTCTTGACTGCGCATGCGCAGCATCTCGCGCATGCGCAGCATCTCGCGCGTCCGCAAACGATACTTCCGGTTCTGCGCACTGCTCGCGCAACTGTGCTAGCGTGATACCTTTAGCAAGATGGCCGCTGACCTCGACCCAGCCCTCTCTCAGGCCCGGGATTTCGGCCTCTGGGAATTCGGGCTGCGGGATCCCAGCCACGAGGTGAGTACTGCCGCTTTTCTTACCTTTACTTGCCGACTGGATTGCGTTTTCTTCACAGTACTTGGAGAATTTGTCCAGGACTGCCTGGTAATCGTACCTTTGCTGCCTCCTGAAGAACCTGAACCTTGTGAATATTTCTCTTGCCCTTGCACCGGCGATGGTGAGGAGAAATTCAATTTTTTCGCTATCATCCAGGTCTTGGAGTTCAGCTGCCACCAGGAACAATTCGAACCATTGCCGGAATCGCCGCCAGTTTTCGCGGAGGTCGCCGTGGCACTGGAGCGGCTGCGGAACCGGGAGCTCTATCATTTTGCCTGGGCACTGCTGGTTGTCTCTGTACACTGAGGTATGCCGGCAGGTATCGATCCACTCCTGTACCATGTGGTGTTGGGTGCTCTGGTGCACAGATGAGCCAACACAGTTGTATGTGGTACAACTCTATTTTATTTTAACTCTTATAATACAGTTCGTTCTGGATACACTGCACGTGCTGTCTCCCTGAGTGTGTTTGGTAGCAGATGTGTCCTGGTCCTCCTCTGCAGCTAATACTGACCACCGGGGGTCGTGTCTGTGCTTTTATATCTTTCTGTCATTGGTTGTGGTGTTGTGTGTTCTGATTTGTCTGTTGGTGTGTCTATCATGATGTGTGTGTTTGAATATCATGACAGTAGCGGGTGCTCAATGAGGCAGATGTTGCTCGAACAGGCAGAGGCTGCTCGATGAGGTAGAGGGTGCTCGATGAGGTAGAGGCTCCTCGATGAGGTAGAGGCTCCACGATGAGGCAGAGGCTGCTCGATCAGGCAGAGGCTGCTCGATCAGGCAGAGGCTGCTCGATCAGGCAGAGGCTGCTCGATGAGGCAGAGGCTGCTTGATGAGGCAGAGGTTGTTCGATGAGGCAGAGGCTGCTCAATCAGGCAGAGGTTGCTCGATGAGGCAGTGGCTGCTCGATGAGGCAGGGGCTGCTCGATGGGGCAGAGGTTGCTCAATGAGGCAGAGGTTGCTCGATGAGGCAGAGGCTGCTCGATGAGGCAGAGGTTGCTCGATGAGGCAGAGGTTGCACGATGAGGCAGAGGTTACTTGAGGTAGTGGCTGCTCGATGTGGCAGAGGATGCTCGATGAGGCAGAGGTTACTTGAGGTAGAGGCTGCTCAATGAGGCAGAGGTTGCTCGATGAGGGATAGGCAGCTCGATGAGGCAGAGGCTGCTCGATGAGGCAGAGGCTGCTCGGTGAGGCAGAGGTTGCTCGATGAGGCAGAGGCTGCTCGATGAGGCAGAGGTTGCTCGATGAGGCAGAGGTTGCTCGATGAGGGATAGGCTGCTCGATGAGTCAGAGGCTGCTCGATGAGGGATAGGCTGCTCGATGAGGCAGAGGTTGCTCGATGAAGCAGAGGTTGCTCGATGAAGCAGAGGTTGCTCGATGAGGGATAGGCTGCTCAATGAGTCAGAGGCTGCTCGATTTGGCAGAGGCTGCTCGATGAGGGACAGGCTGCTCGATGAGTCAGAGGCTGCTCGATGAGGGATAGGCTGCTCGATGAGGCAGAGGTTGCTCGTTGAGGCAGAGGGTGCTCAATGAGGTAGAGGGTGCTCAATGAGGTAGAGGGTGCTCAATGAGGCAGAGGTTGCTCGATGAGGCAGAGGCTGCTCGATGAGGCAGAGTTTGCTCGATGAGGGATAGGCAGCTCGATGAGGCAGAGGCTGCTCGATGAGGCAGAGGCTGCTCGATGAGGCAGAGGTTGCTCGATGAGGCAGAGGCTTCTCGATGAGGCAGAGGCTGCTCGATGAGGCAGAGGTTGCTCGATGAGGGATAGCCTGCTCGATGAGTCAGAGGCTGCTCGATGAGGGATAGGCTGCTCGATGAGGCAGAGGTTGCTCGATGAAGCAGAGGTTGCTCGATGAGGGATAGGCTGCTCGATGAGTCAGAGGCTGCTCGATTTGGCAGAGGCTGCTCGATGAGGTATAGGCTGCTCGATGAGGGATAGGCTGCTCGATGAGTCAGAGGCTGCTCGATGAGGGATTGGCTGCTCGATGAGGCAGAGGTTGCTCGATGAGGCAGAGGGTGCTCAATGAGGTAGAGGGTGCTCAATGAGGCAGAGGTTGCTCGATGAGGCAGAGGCTGCTCGATGAGGCAGAGTTTGCTCGATGAGGGATTGGCTGCTCGATGAAGCAGAGGTTGCTCGATGAGGGATAGGCTGCTCGCAGAGTCATAGGCTGCTCGATGAGGCAGAGGCTGCTCAATGAGGCAGAGGTTGCTCGATGAGACAGGCTGCTTGATGAGGCAGAGGTTGCTCGATGAGGCAGAAGTTGCTCGATGAGGCAGAGGCTGCTCGATGAGGGATCGGCTGCTCCATGAGGGATAGGCTGCTCGCAGAGTCAGAGGTTGCTCGATGAGGCAGAGGTTGCTCGATGAGGCAGAGGTTGCTCGATGAGGCAGAGGTTGCTCGATGAGGCAGAGGCTGTTCGATGAGGTAGCGGGTGCTCAATGAGGCAGACGTTGCTCGAAGAGGCAGAGGCTGCTCGATGAGGTAGAGGGTGCTCGATGAGGTAGAGGCTCCTCGATGAGGTAGAGGCTCCACGATGAGGCAGAGGCTGCTCGATCAGGCAGAGGCTGCTCGATCAGGCAGAGGCTGCTCGATGAGGCAGAGGCTGCTCGATGAGGCAGAGGTTGTTCGATGAGGCAGAGGCTGTTCGATGAGGTAGCGGGTGCTCAATGAGGCAGATGTTGCTCGAAGAGGCAGAGGCTGCTCGATGAGGTAGAGGGTGCTCGATGAGGTAGAGGCTCCTCGATGAGGTAGAGGCTCCACGATGAGGCAGAGGCTGCTCGATGAGGCAGAGGCTGCTCGATGAGGCAGAGGTTGCTCGATGAGGCAGAGGTTGCTCGATGAGGGATAGGCTGCTCGATGAGTCAGAGGCTGCTCGATGAGGGATAGGCTGCTCGATGAGGCAGAGGTTGCTCGATGAAGCAGAGGTTGCTCGATGAGGGATAGGCTGCTCAATGAGTCAGAGGCTGCTCGATTTGGCAGAGGATGCTCGATGAGGGACAGGCTGCTCGATGAGGCAGAGGTTGCTTGTTGAGGCAGAGGGTGCTCAATGAGGTAGAGGGTGCTCAATGAGGTAGAGGGTGCTCAATGAGGCAGAGGGTGCTCAATGAGGCAGAGGTTGCTCGATGAGGCAGAGGCTGCTCGATGAGGCAGAGTTTGCTCGATGAGGGATAGGCAGCTCGATGAGGCAGAGGCTGCTCGATGAGGCAGAGGCTGCTCGATAAGGCAGAGGTTGCTCGATGATGCAGAGGCTGCTCGATGAGGCAGAGGTTGCTCGATGAGGGATAGCCTGCTCGATGAGTCAGAGGCTGCTCGATGAGGGATAGGCTGCTCGATGAGGCAGAGGTTGCTCGATGAAGCAGAGGTTGCTCGATGAGGGATAGGCTGCTCGATGAGTCAGAGGCTGCTCGATTTGGCAGAGGCTGCTCGATGAGGGATAGGCTGCTCGATGAGGGATAGGCTGCTCGATGAGTCAAAGGCTGCTCGATGAGGGATTGGCTGCTCGATGAGGCAGAGGTTGCTCGATGAGGCAGAGGGTGCTCAATGAGGTAGAGGGTGCTCAATGAGGCAGAGGTTGCTCGATGAGGCAGAGGCTGCTCGATGAGGCAGAGTTTGCTCGATGAGGGATTGGCTGCTCGATGAAGCAGAGGTTGCTCGATGAGGGATAGGCTGCTCGCAGAGTCATCGGCGGCTCGATGAGGCAGAGGCTGCTCAATGAGGCAGAGGTTGCTCGATGAGACAGGCTGCTTGATGAGGCAGAGGTTGCTCGATGAGGCAGAAGTTGCTCGATGAGGCAGAGGCTGCTCGATGAGGCAGAGGCTGCTCCATGAGGGATAGGCTGCTCGATGAGTCAGAGGTTGTTCGATGAGGCAGAGGTTGCTCGATGAGGCAGAGGTTGCTCGATGAGGCAGAGGTTGCTCGATGAGGCAGAGGCTGTTCGATGAGGTAGCGGGTGCTCAATGAGGCAGACGTTGCTTAAAGAGGCAGAGGCTGCTCGATGAGGTAGAGGGTGCTCGATGAGGTAGAGGCTCCTCGATGAGGTAGAGGCTCCACGAGGAGGCAGAGGCTGCTCGATCAGGCAGAGGCTGCTCGATCAGGCAGAGGCTGCTCGATCAGGCAGAGGCTGCTCGATCAGGCAGAGGCTGCTCGATGAGGCAGAGGCTGCTCGATGAGGCAGAGGTTGCTCGATGAGGCAGAGGCTGCTCGATGAGGCAGAGGTTGCTCGATGAGGCAGAGGTTGCTCGATGAGGGATAGGCTGCTCGATGAGTCAGAGGCTGCTCGATGAGGGATAGGCTGCTCGATGAGGCAGAGGTTGCTCGATGAAGCAGAGGTTGCTCGATGAGGGATAGGCTGCTCAATGAGTCAGAGGCTGCTCGATTTGGCAGAGGCTGCTCGATGAGGGACAGGCTGCTCGATGAGTCAGAGGCTGCTCGATGAGGGATAGGCTGCTCGATGAGGCAGAGGTTGCTCGTTGAGGCAGAGGGTGCTCAATGAGGTAGAGGGTGCTCAATGAGGTAGAGGGTGCTCAATGAGGCAGAGGTTGCTCGATGAGGCAGAGGCTGCTCGATGAGGCAGAGTTTGCTCGATGAGGGATAGGCAGCTCGATGAGGCAGAGGCTGCTCGATGAGGCAGAGGCTGCTCCATGTGGGATAGGCTGCTCGATGAGTCAGAGGTTGTTCGATGTGGCAGAGGTTGCTCGATGAGGCAGAGGTTGCTCGATGAGGCAGAGGCTGTTCGATGAGGTAGCGGGTGCTCAATGAGGCAGACGTTGCTTAAAGAGGCAGAGGCTGCTAGATGAGGTAGAGGGTGCTCGATGAGGTAGAGGCTCCTCGATGACGTAGAGGCTCCACGATGAGGCAGAGGCTGCTCGATCAGGCAGAGGCTGCTCGATCAGGCAGAGGCTGCTCGATCAGGCAGAGGCTGCTCGATGAGGCAGAGGCTGCTCGATGAGGCAGAGGTTGCTCGATGAGGCAGAGGCTGCTCGATGAGGCAGAGGTTGCTCGATGAGGCAGAGGTTGCTCGATGAGGGATAGGCTGCTCGATGAGTCAGAGGCTGCTCGATGAGGGATAGGCTGCTCGATGAGGCAGAGGTTGCTCGATGAAGCAGAGGTTGCTCGATGAGGGATAGGCTGCTCAATGAGTCAGAGGCTGCTCGATTTGGCAGAGGCTGCTCGATGAGGGACAGGCTGCTCGATGAGTCAGAGGCTGCTCGATGAGGGATAGGCTGCTCGATGAGGCAGAGGTTGCTCGATGAAGCAGAGGCTGCTCGATGAGGCAGAGGCTGCTCGATGAGGCAGAGGTTGCTCGATGAGGCAGAGGCTGCTCGATGAGGCAGAGGTTGCTCGATGAGGCAGAGGTTGCTCGATGAGGGATAGGCTGCTCGATGAGTCAGAGGCTGCTCGATGAGGGATAGGCTGCTCGATGAGGCAGAGGTTGCTCGATGA
The DNA here is from genome assembly GCF_047496885.1 of Scyliorhinus torazame. Classification (NCBI taxonomy): domain Eukaryota; kingdom Metazoa; phylum Chordata; class Chondrichthyes; order Carcharhiniformes; family Scyliorhinidae; genus Scyliorhinus; species Scyliorhinus torazame. The sequence continues at coordinate 161,191,476 of NC_092714.1, forward strand.
AGCAGAGGTTGCTCGATGAGGGATAGGCTGCTCAATGAGTCAGAGGCTGCTCGATTTGGCAGAGGCTGCTCGATGAGGGACAGGCTGCTCGATGAGTCAGAGGCTGCTCGATGAGGGATAGGCTGCTCGATGAGGCAGAGGTTGCTCGTTGAGGCAGAGGGTGCTCAATGAGGTAGAGGGTGCTCAATGAGGTAGAGGGTGCTCCATGAGGCAGAGGTTGCTCGATGAGGCAGAGGCTGCTCGATGAGGCAGAGTTTGCTCGATGAGGGATAGGCAGCTCGATGAGGCAGAGGCTGCTCGATGAGGCAGAGGCTGCTCGATGAGGCAGAGGCTGCTCGATGAGGCAGAGGTTGCTCGATGAGGCAGAGGCTGCTCGATGAGGCAGAGGTTGCTCGATGAGGCAGAGGTTGCTCGATGAGGGATAGCCTGCTCGATGAGTCAGAGGCTGCTCGATGAGGGATAGGCTGCTCGATGAGGCAGAGGTTGCTCGATGAAGCAGAGGCTGCTCGATGAGGGATAGGCTGCTCGATGAGTCAGAGGCTGCTCGATTTGGCAGAGGCTGCTCGATGAGGGATAGGCTGCTCGATGAGGGGTAGGCTGCTCGATGAGTCAGAGGCTGCTCGATGAGGGATTGGCTGCTCGATGAGGCAGAGGTTGCTCGATGAGGCAGAGGGTGCTCAATGAGGTAGAGGGTGCTCAATGAGGCAGAGGTTGCTCGATGAGGCAGAGGCTGCTCGATGAGGCAGAGTTTGCTCGATGAGGGATTGGCTGCTCGATGAAGCAGAGGTTGCTCGATGAGGGATAGGCTGCTCGCAGAGTCATAGGCTGCTCGATGAGGCAGAGGCTGCTCAATGAGGCAGAGGTTGCTCGATGAGACAGGCTGCTTGATGAGGCAGAGGTTGCTCGATGAGGCAGAAGTTGCTCGATGAGGCAGAGGCTGCTCGATGAGGGATCGGCTGCTCCATGAGGGATAGGCTGCTCGATGAGTCAGAGGTTGCTCGATGAGGCAGAGGTTGCTCGATGAGGCAGAGGTTGCTCGATGAGGCAGAGGTTGCTCGATGAGGCAGAGGCTGTTCGATGAGGTAGCGGGTGCTCAATGAGGCAGACGTTGCTCGAAGAGGCAGAGGCTGCTCGATGAGGTAGAGGGTGCTCGATGAGGTAGAGGCTCCTCGATGAGGTAGAGGCTCCACGATGAGGCAGAGGCTGCTCGATCAGGCAGAGGCTGCTCGATCAGGCAGAGGCTGCTCGATCAGGCAGAGGCTGCTCGATGAGGCAGAGGCTGCTCGATGAGGCAGAGGTTGTTCGATGAGGCAGAGGCTGTTCGATGAGGTAGCGGGTGCTCAATGAGGCAGATGTTGCTCGAAGAGGCAGAGGCTGCTCGATGAGGTAGAGGGTGCTCGATGAGGTAGAGGCTCCTCGATGAGGTAGAGGCTCCACGATGAGGCAGAGGCTGCTCGATGAGGCAGAGGCTGCTCGATGAGGCAGAGGTTGCTCGATGAGGCAGAGGTTGCTCGATGAGGGATAGGCTGCTCGATGAGTCAGAGGCTGCTCGATGAGGGATAGGCTGCTCGATGAGGCAGAGGTTGCTCGATGAAGCAGAGGTTGCTCGATGAGGGATAGGCTGCTCAATGAGTCAGAGGCTGCTCGATTTGGCAGAGGCTGCTCGATGAGGGACAGGCTGCTCGATGAGTCAGAGGCTGCTCGATGAGGGATAGGCTGCTCGATGAGGCAGAGGTTGCTCGTTGAGGCAGAGGGTGCTCAATGAGGTAGAGGGTGCTCAATGAGGTAGAGGGTGCTCAATGAGGCAGAGGTTGCTCGATGAGGCAGAGGCTGCTCGATGAGGCAGAGTTTGCTCGATGAGGGATAGGCAGCTCGATGAGGCAGAGGCTGCTCGATGAGGCAGAGGCTGCTCGATGAGGCAGAGGTTGCTCGATGAGGCAGAGGCTGCTTGATGAGGCAGAGGTTGCTCGATGAGGCAGTGGTTGCTCGATGAGGGATAGCCTGCTCGATGAGTCAGAGGCTGCTCGATGAGGGATAGGCTGCTCGATGAGGCAGAGGTTGCTCGATGAAGCAGAGGTTGCTCAATGAGGGATAGGCTGCTCGATGAGTCAGAGGCTGCTCGATTTGGCAGAGGCTGCTCGATGAGGGATAGGCTGCTCGATGAGGGATAGGCTGCTCGATGAGTCAGAGGCTGCTCGATGAGGGATTGGTTGCTCAATGAGGCAGAGGTTGCTCGATGAGGCAGAGGGAGCTCAATGAGGTAGAGGGTGCTCAATGAGGCAAAGGTTGCTCGATGAGGCAGAGGCTGCTCGATGAGGCAGAGTTTGCTCGATGAGGGATTGGCTGCTCGATGAAGCAGAGGTTGCTCGATGAGGGATAGACTGCTCGCAGAGTCATAGGCTGCTCGATGAGGCAGAGGCTGCTCAATGAGGCAGAGGTTGCTCGATGAGACAGGCTGCTTGATGAGGCAGAAGTTGCTCGATGAGGCAGAGGCTGCTCGATGAGGGATCGGCTGCTCCATGAGGGATAGGCTGCTCGATGAGTCAGAGGTTGCTCGATGAGGCAGAGGTTGCTCGATGAGGCAGAGGTTGCTCGATGAGGCAGAGGTTGCTCGATGAGGCAGAGGCTGTTCGATGAGGTAGCGGGTGCTCAATGAGGCAGACGTTGCTCGAAGAGGCAGAGGCTGCTCGATGAGGTAGAGGCTCCACGATGAGGCAGAGGCTGCTCGATCAGGCAGAGGCTGCTCGATCAGGCAGAGGCTGCTCGATCAGGCAGAGGCTGCTCGATGAGGCAGAGGCTGCTCGATCAGGCAGAGGTTGTTCGATGAGGCAGAGGCTGTTCGATGAGGTAACGGGTGCTCAATGAGGCAGATGTTGCTCGAAGAGGCAGAGGCTGCTCGATGAGGTAGAGGCTGCTCGATCAGGCAGAGGCTGCTCGATGAGGCAGAGGTTGCACGATGAGGCAGAGGTTGCTCGATGAGGCAGAGGTTGCACGATGAGGCAGAGGTTACTTGAGGTAGTGGCTGCTCGATGTGGCAGAGGTTGCTCGATGAGGCAGAGGTTACTTGAGGAAGAGGCTGCTCAATGAGGCAGAGGTTGCTCGATGAGGGATAGGCAGCTCGATGAGGCAGAGGCTGCTCGATGAGGCAGAGGCTGCTCGATGAGGCAGAGGTTGCTCGATGAGGCAGAGGCTGCTCGATGAGGCAGAGGTTGCCCGATGAGGCAGAGGTTGCTCGATGAGGGATAGGCTGCTCGATGAGGCAGAGGTTGCTCGATGAAGCAGAGGTTGCTCGATGAGGGATAGGCTGCTCGATGAGTCAGAGGCTGCTCGATTTGGCAGAGGCTACTCGATGAGGGATAGGCTGCTCGATGAGTCAGAGGCTGCTCGATGAGGGATAGGCTGCTCGTTGAGGGATAGGCTGCTCGATGAGTCAGAGGCTGCTCGATGAGGGATAGGCTGCTCGATGAGGCAGAGGCTGCTCGATGACGCAGAGGCTGCTCGATGAGGCAGAGGCTGCTCGATGAGGGATAGGCTGCTCGATGAGGGATAGGCTGCTCGATGAGGGATAGGCTGCTCGATGAGTCAGAGGCTGCTCGATGAGGGATAGGCTGCTCGATGAGGGAAAGGCTGCTCGATGAGTCAGAGGCTGCACGATGAGGCAGAGGCTGCTCGATGAGGCAGAGGTTGCTCGATGAAGCACAGGTTGCTCGATGAGGCAGTGGCTGCTCGATGAGCAGAAGCTGCTCGATGAGACAGAGGCTGCTCGATGAGGCAGAGGTTGCTCGATGAGGCAGAGGATGCTCGATGAGACAGCGGTTGCTCGATGAGGCATGGGTTGCTGGATGAGGGACACGCTGCTCGATGAGGGATAGGCTGCTCGATGAGGCAGAGGCTGCTCGATGAGGTAGCGGGTGCTCAATGAGGTAGAGGGTGCTCAATGAGGCAGAGGTTGCTCGATGAGGCAGAGGCAGCTCGATGAGGTAGAGGCTCCTCGATGAGGTAGAGGCTCCTCGATCAGGCAGAGGCTGCTCGATAAGGCAGAGGCTGCTCGATGATGCAGAGGCTGCTCGATGAGGCAGAGGCTGCTCGATGAGGCAGAGGCTGCTCGATGAGGCAGAGGCTGCTCGATGAGGGATAGGCTGCTCGATGAGGCAGAGGCTGCTCGATGAGGCAGAGGTTGCTCGATGAGGCAATGGCTGCTCGATAAGGGATAGGCTGCTCGATGAGGGATAGGCTGCTCGATGAGGCAGAGGCTGCTCGATGAGGGATAGGCTGCTCGATGAGGGAGAGGCTGCTCGATGAGGCAGAGGCTGCTCGATGAGGCAGAGGCTGCTAGATGAGGGATAGGCTGCTCGATGAGGCAGAGGCTGCTCGATGAGTCAGAGGCTGCTCGATGAGGGATAGGCTGCTCGATGAGGCAGAGGCTGCTCGATGAGGGATAGGCAGCTCGATGAGCAGATTACTCGATGACACAGAGACTGCTCGATGAGGGATAGGCTGATCGATGAGGCAGAGGCTGCTCGATGAGGCAGCGGTTGCTCGATGAGGCAGAGGTTGCTCGATGAGGGATAGGCTGCTCGATGAGGGATAGGATGCTCGATGAGACAGAGGTTGTTCGATGAGGCAGAGGCTGAGCGATGAGGCAGAACCTGCTCGATGAGGCAGGGGCTGCTCGATGAGGCAGAGGTTGCTCGATGAGGCAGAGGTTGCACGATGAGGCAGAGGTTACTTGAGGTAGAGGCTGCTCGATGATGCAGAGGTTGCTCGATGAGGCAGAGGTTACTTGAGGTAGAGGTTGCTCAATGAGGCAGAGGTTGCTCGATGAGGCAGAGGCTGCTCGATGAGGCAGAGTTTGCTCGATGAGGGATAGGCTGCTCGTAGAGGCAGAGGTTGCTCGATGAGGCAGAGGTTGCTCGATGAGGCAGAGTTTGCTCGATGAGGCAGAGGTTGCTCGATGCGGGATAGGCTGCTCTATGAGTCAGTGGCTGCTCGATGAGGGATAGGCTGCTCGATGGGGCAGAGGTTGCTCGATGAAGCAGAGGTTGCTCGATGAGGGATAGGCTGCTCGATGAGTCAGAGGCTGCTCGATTTGGCAGAGGCTGCTCGATGAGGGATCGGCTGCTCGATGAATCAGAGGCTGCTCGATGAGGGATAGGCTGCTCGATGAGGCAGAGGCTGCTCGATGAGGCAGAGGTTGCTCGATGAAGCAGAGGTTGCTCGATGAGGCAGAGGCTGCTCGATGAGGCAGAGGTTGCTCGATGAGACAGAGGCTGCTTGATGAGGCAGAGGTTGCTCGATGAGGCAGAAGTTGCTCGATGAGGCAGGGGCTGCTCGATGAGGGAAAGGCTGCTCGATGACGCAGAGGTTGCTCGATGAGGCAGAGGCTGCTCGATGAGGCAGAGGTTGTTCGATGAAGGATAGGCTGCTCGATGAGGGAGAGGCTGCTGGATGAGTCAGAGGTTGCTCGATGAGGCAGAGACTGCTCGATGAGACAGAGGTTGCTCGATGAGACAGGCTGCTCGATGAGGCAGAGGTTGCTCGATGAGTCAGAGGTTGCTCGATGAGGCAGAGGTTGCTCGATGAGGCAGAAGTTGCTCGATGAGGCAGAGGCTGCTCGATGAGGGATCGGCTGCTCCATGAGGGATAGGCTGCTCGATGAGGTAGCGGGTGCTCAATGAGGCAGACGTTGCTCGAAGAGGCAGAGGCTGCTCGATGAGGTAGAGGGTGCTCGATGAGGTAGAGGCTCCATGATGAGGCAGAGGCTGCTCGATCAGGCAGAGGCTGCTCGATCAGGCAGAGGCTGCTCGAACAGGCAGAGGCTGCTCGATGAGGCAGAGGCTGCTCGATGAGGCAGACGTTGTTCGATGAGGCAGAGGCTGCTCGATAAGGTAGAGGGTGCTCGATGAGGGATAGGCTGCTCGATCAGGCAGAGGCTGCTCGATGAGGCAGAGGCTGCTCGATGAGGCAGACGTTGTTCGATGAGGCAGAGGCTGCTCGATAAGGTAGAGGGTGCTCGATGAGGGATAGGCTGCTCGATCAGGCAGAGGCTGCTCGATGAGGCAGAGGCTGCTCGATGAGGCAGACGTTGTTCGATGAGGCAGAGGCTGTTCGATGAGGTAGCGGGTGCTCAATGAGGCAGATGTTGCTCGAAGAGGCAGAGGCTGCTCGATAAGGTAGAGGGTGCTCGATGAGGTAGAGGCTCCACGATGAGGCAGAGGCTGCTCGATGAGGCAGAGGTTGCTCGATGAAGCACAGGTTGCTCGATGAGGCAGTGGCTGCTCGATGAGCAGAAGCTGCTCGATGAGACAGAGGCTGCTCGATGAGGCAGAGGTTGCTCGATGAGGCAGAGGATGCTCGATGAGACAGCGGTTGCTCGATGAGGCATGGGTTGCTGGATGAGGGACACGCTGCTCGATGAGGGATAGGCTGCTCGATGAGGCAGAGGCTGCTCGATGAGGTAGCGGGTGCTCAATGAGGTAGAGGGTGCTCAATGAGGCAGAGGTTGCTCGATGAGGCAGAGGCAGCTCGATGAGGTAGAGGCTCCTCGATGAGGTAGAGGCTCCTCGATCAGGCAGAGGCTGCTCGATAAGGCAGAGGCTGCTCGATGATGCAGAGGCTGCTCGATGAGGCAGAGGCTGCTCGATGAGGCAGAGGCTGCTCGATGAGGCAGAGGCTGCTCGATGAGGGATAGGCTGCTCGATGAGGCAGAGGCTGCTCGATGAGGCAGAGGTTGCTCGATGAGGCAATGGCTGCTCGATAAGGGATAGGCTGCTCGATGAGGGATAGGCTGCTCGATGAGGCAGAGGCTGCTCGATGAGGGATAGGCTGCTCGATGAGGGAGAGGCTGCTCGATGAGGCAGAGGCTGCTCGATGAGGCAGAGGCTGCTAGATGAGGGATAGGCTGCTCGATGAGGCAGAGGCTGCTCGATGAGTCAGAGGCTGCTCGATGAGGGATAGGCTGCTCGATGAGGCAGAGGCTGCTCGATGAGGGATAGGCAGCTCGATGAGCAGATTACTCGATGACACAGAGACTGCTCGATGAGGGATAGGCTGATCGATGAGGCAGAGGCTGCTCGATGAGGCAGAGGTTGCTCGATGAGGCAGAGGTTGCTCGATGAGGGATAGGCTGCTCGATGAGGGATAGGATGCTCGATGAGACAGAGGTTGTTCGATGAGGCAGAGGCTGAGCGATGAGGCAGAACCTGCTCGATGAGGCAGGGGCTGCTCGATGAGGCAGAGGTTGCTCGATGAGGCAGAGGTTGCACGATGAGGCAGAGGTTACTTGAGGTAGAGGCTGCTCGATGATGCAGAGGTTGCTCGATGAGGCAGAGGTTACTTGAGGTAGAGGTTGCTCAATGAGGCAGAGGTTGCTCGATGAGGCAGAGGCTGCTCGATGAGGCAGAGTTTGCTCGATGAGGGATAGGCTGCTCGTAGAGGCAGAGGTTGCTCGATGAGGCAGAGGTTGCTCGATGAGGCAGAGGTTGCTCGATGAGGCAGAGGTTGCTCGATGCGGGATAGGCTGCTCTATGAGTCAGTGGCTGCTCGATGAGGGATAGGCTGCTCGATGGGGCAGAGGTTGCTCGATGAAGCAGAGGTTGCTCGATGAGGGATAGGCTGCTCGATGAGTCAGAGGCTGCTCGATTTGGCAGAGGCTGCTCGATGAGGGATCGGCTGCTCGATGAATCATAGGCTGCTCGATGAGGGATAGGCTGCTCGATGAGGCAGAGGCTGCTCGATGAGGCAGAGGTTGCTCGATGAAGCAGAGGTTGCTCGATGAGGCAGAGGCTGCTCGATGAGGCAGAGGTTGCTCGATGAGACAGAGGCTGCTTGATGAGGCAGAGGTTGCTCGATGAGGCAGAAGTTGCTCGATGAGGCAGGGGCTGCTCGATGAGGGAAAGGCTGCTCGATGACGCAGAGGTTGCTCGATGAGGCAGAGGCTGCTCGATGAGGCAGAGGTTGTTCGATGAAGGATAGGCTGCTCGATGAGGGAGAGGCTGCTGGATGAGTCAGAGGTTGCTCGATGAGGCAGAGACTGCTCGATGAGACAGAGGTTGCTCGATGAGACAGGCTGCTCGATGAGGCAGAGGTTGCTCGATGAGTCAGAGGTTGCTCGATGAGGCAGAGGTTGCTCGATGAGGCAGAAGTTGCTCGATGAGGCAGAGGCTGCTCGATGAGGGATCGGCTGCTCCATGAGGGATAGGCTGCTCGATGAGGTAGCGGGTGCTCAATGAGGCAGACGTTGCTCGAAGAGGCAGAGGCTGCTCGATGAGGTAGAGGGTGCTCGATGAGGTAGAGGCTCCATGATGAGGCAGAGGCTGCTCGATCAGGCAGAGGCTGCTCGATCAGGCAGAGGCTGCTCGAACAGGCAGAGGCTGCTCGATCAGGCAGAGGCTGCTCGATGAGGCAGAGGCTGCTCGATGAGGCAGACGTTGTTCGATGAGGCAGAGGCTGTTCGATGAGGTAGCGGGTGCTCAATGAGGCAGATGTTGCTCGAAGAGGCAGAGGCTGCTCGATAAGGTAGAGGGTGCTCGATGAGGTAGAGGCTCCACGATGAGGCAGAGGCTGCTCGATCAGGCAGAGTTTGCTTGATCAGGCAGAGGCTGCTCGATGAGGCAGAGGCTGCTCGATTAGGCAGAGGTTGTTCGATGAGGCAGAGGCTGCTCAATGAGGCAGAGGTTGCTCGATGAGGCAGTGGCTGCTCGATGAGGCAGGGGCTGCTCGATGGGGCAGAGGTTGCTCAATGAGGCAGAGGTTGCTCGATGAGGCAGAGGCTGCTCGATGAGGCAGAGGTTGCTCGATGAGGCAGAGGTTGCACGATGAGGCAGAGGTTACTTGAGGTAGTGGCTGCTCGATGTGGCAGAGGTTGCTCGATGAGGCAGAGGTTACTTGAGGAAGAGGCTGCTCAATGAGGCAGAGGCTGCGCGATGAGGGATAGGCTGCTCGATGAGTCAGAGGCTGCTCGATGAGGGATAGGCTGCTCGATGAGGGATAGGCTGCTCGATGAGTCAGAGGCTGCTCGATGAAGCAGAGGTTGCTCGATGAGGCAGAGGTTGCTCGATGAGGCAGAGGTTGCTCGATGCGGGATAGGCTGCTCTATGAGTCAGTGGCTGCTCGATGAGGGATAGGCTGCTCGATGGGGCAGAGGTTGCTCGATGAAGCAGAGGTTGCTCGATGAGGGATAGGCTGCTCGATGAGGCAGAGGCTGCTCGATGAGGCAGAGTTTGCTCGATGAGGGATAGGCTGCTCGTAGAGGCAGAGGTTGCTCGATGAGGCAGAGGTTGCTCGATGAGGCAGAGGTTGCTCGATGCGGGATAGGCTGCTCTATGAGTCAGTGGCTGCTCGATGAGGGATAGGCTGCTCGATGGGGCAGAGGTTGCTCGATGAAGCAGAGGTTGCTCGATGAGGGATAGGCTGCTCGATGAGTCAGAGGCTGCTCGATTTGGCAGAGGCTGCTCGATGAGGGATCGGCTGCTCGATGAATCAGAGGCTGCTCGATGAGGGATAGGCTGCTCGATGAGGCAGAGGCTGCTCGATGAGGCAGAGGTTGCTCGATGAAGCAGAGGTTGCTCGATGAGGCAGAGGCTGCTCGATGAGGCAGAGGTTGCTCGATGAGACAGAGGCTGCTTGATGAGGCAGAGGTTGCTCGATGAGGCAGAAGTTGCTCGATGAGGCAGGGGCTGCTCGATGAGGGAAAGGCTGCTCGATGACGCAGAGGTTGCTCGATGAGGCAGAGGCTGCTCGATGAGGCAGAGGTTGTTCGATGAAGGATAGGCTGCTCGATGAGGGAGAGGCTGCTGGATGAGTCAGAGGTTGCTCGATGAGGCAGAGACTGCTCGGTGAGACAGAGGTTGCTCGATGAGACAGGCTGCTCGATGAGGCAGAGGTTGCTCGATGAGTCAGAGGTTGCTCGATGAGTCAGAGGTTGCTCGATGAGGCAGAGGTTGCTCGATGAGGCAGAAGTTGCTCGATGAGGCAGAGGCTGCTCGATGAGGGATCGGCTGCTCCATGAGGGATAGGCTGCTCGATGAGGTAGCGGGTGCTCAATGAGGCAGACGTTGCTCGAAGAGGCAGAGGCTGCTCGATGAGGTAGAGGGTGCTCGATGAGGTAGAGGCTCCATGATGAGGCAGAGGCTGCTCGATCAGGCAGAGGCTGCTCGATCAGGCAGAGGCTGCTCGAACAGGCAGAGGCTGCTCGATCAGGCAGAGGCTGCTCGATGAGGCAGAGGCTGCTCGATGAGGCAGAGGTTGTTCGATGAGGCAGAGGCTGTTCGATGAGGTAGCGGGTGCTCAATGAGGCAGATGTTGCTCGAAGAGGCAGAGGCTGCTCGATAAGGTAGAGGGTGCTCGATGAGGTAGAGGCTCCTCGATGAGGTAGAGGCTCCACGATGAGGCAGAGGCTGCTCGATCAGGCAGAGTTTGCTTGATCAGGCAGAGGCTGCTCGATGAGGCAGAGGCTGCTCGATTAGGCAGAGGTTGTTCGATGAGGCAGAGGCTGCTCAATGAGGCAGAGGTTGCTCGATGAGGCAGTGGCTGCTCGATGAGGCAGGGGCGGCTCGATGGGGCAGAGGTTGCTCAATGAGGCAGAGGTTGCTCGATGAGGCAGAGGCTGCTCGATGAGGCAGAGGTTGCTCGATGAGGCAGAGGTTGCACGATGAGGCAGAGGTTACTTGAGGTAGTGGCTGCTCGATGTGGCAGAGGTTGCTCGATGAGGCAGAGGTTACTTGAGGAAGAGGCTGCTCAATGAGGCAGAGGTTGCTCGATGAGGGATAGGCAGCTCGATGAGGCAGAGGCTGCTCGATGAGGCAGAGGCTGCTCGATGAGGCAGAGGTTGCTCGATGAGGCAGAGGCTGCTCGATGAGGCAGAGGTTGCTCGATGAGGCAGAGGTTGCTCGATGAGGGATAGGCTGCTCGATGAGGCAGAGGTTGCTCGATGAAGCAGAGGTTGCTCGATGATGGATAGGCTGCTCGATGAGTCAGAGGCTGCTCGATTTGGCAGAGGCTGCGCGATGAGGGATAGGCTGCTCGATGAGTCAGAGGCTGCTCGATGAGGGATAGGCTGCTCGATGAGGGATAGGCTGCTCGATGAGTCAGAGGCTGCTCGATGAGGGATAGGCTGCTCGATGAGGCAGAGGCTGCTCGATGACGCAGAGGCTGCTCGATGAGTCAGAGGCTGCTCGATGACGGATAGGCTGCTCGATGAGGGATAGGCTGCTCGATGAGGGATAGGCTGCTCGATGAGTCAGAGGCTGCTCGATGAGGGATAGGCTGCTCGATGAGGGAAAACCTGCTCGATGAGTCAGTGGCTGCTCGATGAGTCAGAGGCTGCACGATGAGGCAGAGGCTGCTCGATGAGGCAGAGGTTGCTCGATGAAGCACAGGTTGCTCGATGTGGCAGTGGCTGCTCGATGAGCAGAGGCTGCTCGATGAGACAGAGGCTGCTCGATGAGGCAGATGTTGCTCGCTGAGGCAGAGGATGCTCGATGAGACAGAGGTTGCTCGATGAGGCATGGGTTGCTGGATGAGGGACACGCTGCTCGATGAGGGATAGGCAGCTCGATGAGTCAGAGGTTGCTCGATGAGGCAGAGGTTGCTCGATGAGGCAGAGGCTGCTCGATGAGGTAGCAGGTGCTCAATGAGGTAGAGGGTGCTCAATGAGGCAGAGGTTGCTCGATGAGGCAGAGGCAGCACGATGAGGTAGAGGCTCCTCGATGAGGTAGAGGCTCCTCGATCAGGCAGAGGCTGCTCGATCAGGCAGAGGCTGCTCGATGATGCAGAGGCTGCTCGATGATGCAGAGGCTGCTCGATGAGGCAGAGGCTGCTCGATGAGGGATAGGCTGCTCGATGAGGCAGAGGCTGCTCGATGAGGCAGAGGTTGCTCGATGAGGCAGTGGCTGCTCGATAAGGGATAGGCTGCTCGATGAGGGATAGGCTGCTCGATGAGGCAGAGGCTGCTCGATGAGGCAGAGGATGCTCGATGAGACAGAGGTTGCTCGATGAGGCATGGGTTGCTGGATGAGGGACACGCTGCTCGATGAGGGATAGGCTGCTCGATGAGTCAGAGGTTGCTCGATGAGGCAGAGGTTGCTCGATGAGGCAGAGGCTGCTCGATGAGGTAGCAGGTGCTCAATGAGGTAGAGGGTGCTCAATGAGGCAGAGGTTGCTCGATGAGGCAGAGGCAGCACGATGAGGTAGAGGCTCCTCGATGAGGTAGAGGCTCCTCGATCAGGCAGAGGCTGCTCGATCAGGCAGAGGCTGCTCGATGATGCAGAGGCTGCTCGATGAGGCAGAGGCTGCTCGATGAGGGATAGGCTGCTCGATGAGGCAGAGGCTGCTCGATGAGGCAGAGGTTGCTCGATGAGGCAGTGGCTGCTCGATAAGGGATAGGCTGCTCGATGAGCGATAGGCTGCTCGATGAGGCAGAGGCTGCTCGATGAGGGATAGGCTGCTCGATGAGGGAGAGGCTGCTCGATGAGGCAGAGGCTGCTCGATGAGGCAGAGGCTGCTAGATGAGGGATAGGCTGCTCGATGAGGCAGAGGCTGCTCGATGAGTCAGAGGCTGCTCGATGAGGGATAGGCTGCTCGATGAGGCAGAGGCTGCTCGATGAGGGATAGGCAGCTCGAGGAGCAGATTACTCGATGACACAGAGACTGCTCGATGAGGGATAGGCTGATCGATGAGGCAGAGGCTGCTCGATGAGGCAGAGGTTGCTCGATGAGGCAGAGTTTGCTCGATGAGGGATAGGCTGCTCGATGAGGGATAGGATGCTCGATGAGACAGAGGTTGTTCGATGAGGCAGAGGCTGCGCGATGAGGCAGAACCTGCTCGATGATGCAGGGGCTGCTCGATGAGGCAGAGGTTGCTCGATGAGGCAGAGGTTGCACGATGAGGCAGAGGTTACTTGAGGTAGAGGCTGCTCGATGATGCAGAGGTTGCACGATGAGGCAGAGGTTACTTGAGGAAGAGGCTGCTCAATGAGGCAGAGGTTGCTCGATGAGGCAGAGGCTGCTCGATGAGGCAGAGTTTGCTCGATGAGGGATAGGCTGCTCGTAGAAGCAGAGGTTGCTCGATGAGGCAGAGGTTGCTCGATGAGGCAGAGGTTGCTCGATGAGGCAGAGGTTGCTCGATGAGGCAGAGGTTGCTCGATGCGGGATAGGCTGCTCGATGAGTCAGAGGCTGCTCGATGAGGGATAGGCTGCTCGATGGGGCAGAGGTTGCTCGATGAAGAAGAGGTTGCTCGATGAGGGATAGGCTGCTCGATGAGTCAGAGGCTGCTCGATTTGGCAGAGGCTGCTCGATGAGGGATCGGCTGCTCGATGAGTCAGAGGCTGCTCGATGAGGGATAGGCTGCTCGATAAGGCAGAGGCTGCTCGATGAGGCAGAGGTTGCTCGATGAAGCAGAGGTTGCTCGATGAAGCAGAGGCAGCTCGATGAGGCAGAGGTTGCTCGATAAGACAGAGGCTGCTTGAAGAGGCAGAGGTTGCTCGATGAGGCAGAAGTTGCTCGATGAGGCAGGGGCTGCTCGATGAGGGAAAGGCTGCTCGATGACGCAGAGGTTGCTCGATGAGGTAGAGGCTGCTCGATGAGGCAGAGGTTGCTCGATGAAGGATAGGCTGCTCGATGAGGGAGAGGCTGCTGGATGAGTCAGAGGTTGCTCGATGAGGCAGAGACTGCTCGATGAGACAGAGGCTGCTCGCTGAGGCAGAGGTTGCTCGATGAGGCAGAGGTTGCTCGATGAGGGATACGCAGCTCGATGAGTCAGAGGTTGCTCGATGAGGCAGAGGCTGCTCGATGAGTCAGAGGCTGCTCGATGAGGGATAGGCTGCTCGAGGAGGGATAGGCTGCTCGATGAGGCAGAGGCTGCTCGATGAGGCAGAGGCTGCTCGATGAGTCAGAGGCTGCTCGATGAGGGACACGCTGCTCGATGAGGGATAGGCTGCTCGATGAGTCAGAGGTTGCTCGATGCGGCAGAGGTTGCTCGATGAGGCAGAGGTTGCTCGATGAGGCAGAGGCTGCTCGATGAGGTAGAGGGTGCTCAATGAGGTAGAGGGTGCTCAATGAGGCAGAGGTTGCTCGATGAGGCAGAGGCAGCTCGATGAGGTAGAGGCTCCTCGATGAGGTGGAGGCCCCTCGATGAGGCAGAGGCTGCTCGATCAGGCAGAGGCTGCTCGATGAGGCAGAGGCTTCTCGATGAGGCAGAGGCTGCTCGATGAGGGATAGGCTGCTCGATGAGGGATAGGCTGCTCGATGAGGCAGAGGCTGCTCGATGAGGCAGAGGTTGCTCGATGAGGGATAGGCTGCTCGATGAGGGAGAGGCTGCTCGATGAGGCAGAGGCTGCTCGATGAGGCAGAGGCTGCTAGATGAGGGATAGGCTGCTCGATGAGGCAAAGGCTGCCCGATGAGTCAGAGGCTGCTCGATGATGGATAGGCTGCTCGATGAGGGATAGGTTGCTCGATGAGGCAGAGGCTGCTCGATGAGGGAGAGGCTGCTCGATGAGGCAGAGGCTGCTCGATGAGTCAGAGGCTGCTCGATGAGGGATAGGCTGCACGATGAGGCAGAGGCTGCTCGATGAGGGATAGGCTGCTCGATGAGGCAAAGGCTGCCCGATGAGTCAGAGGCTGCTCGATGATGGATAGGCTGCTCGATGAGGGATAGGTTGCTCGATGAGGCAGAGGCTGCTCGATGAGGGAGAGGCTGCTCGATGAGGTAGAGGCTGCTCGATGAGGCAGAGGTTGCTCGATGAAGGATAGGCTGCTCGATGAGGGAGAGGCTGCTGGATGAGTCAGAGGTTGCTCGATGAGGCAGAGACTGCTCGATGAGACAGAGGCTGCTCGCTGAGGCAGAGGTTGCTCGATGAGGCAGAGGTTGCTCGATGAGGGATACGCAGCTCGATGAGTCAGAGGTTGCTCGATGAGGCAGAGGTTGCTCGATGAGGCAGAGGGTGCTCAATGAGGTAGAGGGTGCTCAATGAGGCAGAGGTTGCTCGATGAGGCAGAGGCTGCTCGATGAGGCAGAGTTTGCTCGATGAGGGATTGGCAGCTCGATGAAGCAGAGGTTGCTCGATGAGCAGAGGCTGCTCGATGAGACAGAGGCTGCTCGATGAGGCAGAGGTTGCTCGATAAGGCAGAGGTTGCTCGCTGAGACAGAGTTTGCTCGATGAGGCAGAGGTTGCTGGATGAGGGACACGCTGCTCGATGAGGGATAGGCTGCTCAATGAGTCAGAGGTTGCTCGATGCGGCAGAGGTTGCTCGATGAGGCAGAGGTTGCTCGATGAGGCAGAGGCTGCTCGATGAGGTAGCGGGTGCTTAATGAGGTAGAGGGTGCTCGATGAGGCAGAGGTTGCTCGATGAGGCAGAGGCAGCTCGATGAGGTAGAGGCTCCTCGATGAGGGAGAGGCTCCTCGATGAGGCAGAGGCTGCTCGATCAGGCAGAGGCTGCTCGATGAGGCAGAGGCTACTCGATGAGGCAGAGGCTGCTCGATGAGGGATAGGCTGCTCGATGAGGGATAGGCTGCTCGATGAGGCAGAGGCTGCTCGATGAGGCAGAGGTTGCTCGATGAGGCAGTGGCTGCTCGATGAGGGATAGGCTGCTCGATGAGGGATAGGCTGCTCGATGAGGCAGAGGCTGCTCGATGAGGGATAGGCTGCTCGATGAGGGAGAGGCTGCTCGATGAGGCAGAGGCTGCTCGATGAGGCAGAGGCTGCTAGATGAGGGATAGGCTGCTCGATGAGGCAGAGGCTGCTAGATGAGTCAGAGGATGCTCGATGAGGGATAGGCTGCTCGATGAGGGATAGGTTGCTCGATGAGGCAGAGGCTGCTCGATGAGGGAGAGGCTGCTCGATGAGGCAGAGGCTGCTCGATGAGTCAGAGGCTGCTCGATGAGGGATAGGCTGCTCGATGAGGGATAGGCTGCTCGATGAGTCAGAGGTTGCTCGATGCGGCAGAGGTTGCTCGATGAGGCAGAGACTGCTAGATGAGGGATAGGCTGCTCGATGAGGCAGAGGCTGCTCGATGAGTCAGAGGCTGCTCGATGAGGGATAGGCTGCTCGATGAGGGATAGGCTGCTCGATGAGGCAGAGGCTGCTCGATGAGGCAGAGGCTGCTCGATGAGTCAGAGGCTGCTCGATGAGGGACACGCTGCTCGATGAGGGATAGGCTGCTCGATGAGTCAGAGGTTGCTCGATGCGGCAGAGGTTGCTCGATGAGGCAGAGGTTGCTCGATGAGGCAGAGGCTGCTCGATGAGGTAGAGGGTGCTCAATGAGGTAGAGGGTGCTCAATGAGGCAGAGGTTGCTCGATGAGGCAGAGGCAGCTCGATGAGGTAGAGGCTCCTCGATGAGGTGGAGGCCCCTCGATGAGGCAGAGGCTGCTCGATCAGGCAGAGGCTGCTCGATGAGGCAGAGGCTGCTCGATGAGGCAGAGGCTGCTCGATGAGGGATAGGCTGCTCGATGAGGGATAGGCTGCTCGATGAGGCAGAGGCTGCTCGATGAGGCAGAGGTTGCTCGATGAGGGATAGGCTGCTCGATGAGGGAGAGGCTGCTCGATGAGGCAGAGGCTGCTCGATGAGGCAGAGGCTGCTAGATGAGGGATAGGCTGCTCGATGAGGCAAAGGCTGCCCGATGAGTCAGAGGCTGCTCGATGATGGATAGGCTGCTCGATGAGGGATAGGTTGCTCGATGAGGCAGAGGCTGCTCGATGAGGGAGAGGCTGCTCGATGAGGCAGAGGCTGCTCGATGAGTCAGAGGCTGCTCGATGAGGGATAGGCTGCACGATGAGGCAGAGGCTGCTCGATGAGGGATAGGCAGCTCGATGAGCAGATTACTCGATGACACAGAGACTGCTCGATGAGGGATAGGCTGATCGATGAGGCAGAGGCTGCTCGATGAGGCAGAGGTTGCTCGATGAGGCAGAGGTTGCTCGATGAGGGATAGGCTGCTCGATGAGGGATCGGCTGCTCGATGAGTCAGAGGCTGCTCGATGAGGGATAGGCTGCTCCATGAGGCAGAGGCTGCTCGATGAGGCGGAGGTTGCTCGATGAAGCAGAGGTTGCTCGGTGAGGCAGAGGCTGCTCGATGAGGCAGAGGTTGCTCGATGAGACAGAGGCTGCTCGATGACGCAGAGGTTGCTCGATGAGGCAGAGGCTGCTCGATGAGGCAGAGGCTGCTCGATGAGGCAGAGGTTGCTCGATGAAGGATAGGCTGCTCGATGAGGGAGAGGCTGCTGGATGCGTCAGAGGTTGCTCGATGAGGCAGAGGTTGCTCGATGAGGCAGAGGGTGCTCAATGAGGTAGAGGGTGCTCAATGAGGCAGAGGTTGCTCGATGAGGCAGAGGCTGCTCGATGAGGCAGAGTTTGCTCGATGAGGGATTGGCTGCTCGATGAAGCAGAGGTTGCTCGATGAGGGATAGGCTGCTCGATGAGTCATAGGCTGTTCGATGAGGCAGAGGCTGCTCAATGAGGCAGAGGTTGCTCGATGAGACAGGCTGCTTGATGAGGCAGAGGTTGCTCGATGAGGCAGAAGTTGCTCGATGAGGCAGAGGCTGCTCCATGAGGGATCGGCTGCTCCATGAGGGATAGGCTGCTCGATGAGCCAGAGGCTGTTCAATGAGCCAGAGGCTGCTCGATGAGGCAGAGGTTGCTCGATGAGGCAGAGGCTGCTCCATGAGGCAGAGGTTGCTCGATGAGACAGAGGCTGCTCGATGAGGCAGAGGTTGCTCGATGAGGCAGAGGTTGCTCGATGAGGCAGGGGTTGCTCGATGTGGCAGAGGTTGCTCGATGAGACAGAGGTAGCTCGATGAGGCGGAGGTTACTCGATGAGGGATACGCTGCTCGATGAGGGATAGGCTGCTCGATGAGGCAGATGTTACTCGATGAGGCAGAGGCTGCTCGATGAGCCAGAGGCTGCTCGATGAGGCAGAGGTTGCTCAATGAGGCAGCGGCTGCTCGATGAGGCAGGGGCTGCTCGATGGGACAGAGGTTGCTCGATGAGGCAGAGGTTGCTCGATGAGGCAGAGGTTGCACGATGAGGCAGAGTTTACTTGAGGTAGAGGCTGCTCGATGAGGCAGAGGTTGCTCGATGAGGCAGAGGTTATTTGAGGTAGAGGCTGCTCAATGAGGCAGAGGTTGCTCGATGAGGCAGAGGTTGCTCGATGAAGCAGAGTTTGCTCGATGAGGGATAGGCTGCTCGCTGAGGCAGAGGCTGCTCGATGAGGCAGAGGTTGCTCGATGAGGCAGAGGTTGCTCGATGAGGCAGAAGCTGCTTGATGAGGCAGGGGTTGCTCGATGAGACAGAGGTTGCTCGATGAGGGATAGGCTGCTCGATGAGGCAGAGGTTGCTCGATGAAGCAGAGGTTGCTCGATGAGGGAGAGGCTGCTCGGTGAGTCAGAGGCTGCTCGATTTGGCAGAGGCTGCTCGATGAGGGATAGGCTGCTCGATGAGTCAGAGGCTGATCGATGAGGGATAGGCTGCACGATGAGGCAGAGGTTACTTGAGGTAGAGGCTGCTCGATGAGGCAGAGTCTGCTCGATGAGGCAGAGTTTGCTCGATGAGGGATAGGCTGCTCGATGAGGCAGAGGTTGCTCGATGAGGCAGAGGTTGCTCGATGAGGCAGAGGTTGCTCGATGCGGGATAGGCTGCTCGATGAGTCAGAGGCTGCTCGATGAGGGATAGGCTGCTCGATGAGGCAGAGGTTGCTCGATGAAGCAGAGGTTGCTCGATGAGGGATAGGCTGCTCGATGAGTCAGAGGTTGCTCGATTTGGCAGAGGCTGCTCGATGAGGGATCGGCTGCTCGATGAGTCAGAGGCTGCTCGATGAGGGATAGGCTGCTCCATGAGGCAGAGGCTGCTCGATGAGGCAGAGGTTGCTCGATGAAGCAGAGGTTGCTCGGTGAGGCAGAGGCTGCTCGATGAGGCAGAGGTTGCTCGATGAGACAGAGGCTGCTTGATGAGGCAGAAGTTGCTCGATCAGGCAGGGGCTGCTCGATGAGGGATAGGCTGCTCGATGACGCAGAGGTTGCTCGATGAGGCAGAGGCTGCTCGATGAGGCAGAGGTTGCTCGATGAAGGATAGGCTGCTCGATGAGGGAGAGGCTGCTGGATGAGTCAGAGGTAGCTCGATGAGGCGGAGACTGCTCGATGAGACAGAGGCTGCTCGATGAGGCAGAGGTTGCTCGATGAGGGAGAGGTTGCTCGATGAGGGATACGCTGCTCGATGAGTCAGAGGTTGGTCGATGAGGCAGAGGTTGGTCGATGAGGCAGAGGTTGCTCGATGAGGCAGAGGGTGCTCAATGAGGTAGAGGGTGCTCAATGAGGCAGAGGTTGCTCGATGAGGCAGAGGCTGCTCGATGAGGCAGAGTTTGCTCGATGAGGGATTGGCTGCTCGATGAAGCAGAGGTTGCTCGATGAGGGATAGGCTGCTCGATGAGTCATAGGCTGCTCGAAGAGGCAGAGGCTGCTCAATGAGGCAGAGGTTACTCGATGAGACAGGCTGCTTGATGAGGCAGAGGTTGCTCGATGAGGCAGAAGTTGCTCGATGAGGCAGAGGCTGCTCGATGAGGGATCGGCTGCTCCATGAGGGATAGGCTGCTCGATGAGCCAGAGGCTGTTCAATGAGCCAGAGGCTGCTCGATGAGGCAGAGGTTGCTCGATGAGGCAGAGGCTGCTCCATGAGGCAGAGGTTGCTCAATGAGACAGAGGCTGCTCGATGAGGCAGAGGTTATTTGAGGTAGAGGCTGCTCAATGAGGCAGAGGTTGCTCGATGAGGCAGAGGTTGCTCGATGAGGCAGAGTTTGCTCGATGAGGGATAGGCTGCTCGCTGAGGCAGAGGCTGCTCGATGAGGCAGAGGTTGCTCGATGAGGCAGAGGTTGCTCGATGAGGCAGAAGCTGCTCGATGAGTCAGAGGTTGCTCGATGAGACAGAGGTTGCTCGATGAGGGATAGGCTGCTCGATGAGGCAGAGGTTGCTCGATGAAGCAGAGGTTGCTCGATGAGGGATAGGCTGCTCGGTGAGTCAGAGGCTGCTCGATTTGGCAGAGGCTGCTCGATGAGGGATAGGCTGCTTGATGAGTCAGAGGCTGATCGATGAGGGATAGGCTGCACGATGAGGCAGAGGTTACTTGAGGTAGAGGCTGCTCGATGAGGCAGAGTCTGCTCGATGAGGCAGAGTTTGCTCGATGAGGGATAGGCTGCTCGATGAGGCAGAGGTTGCTCGATGAGGCAGAGGTTGCTCGATGAGGCAGAGGTTGCTCGATGCGGGATAGGCTGCTCGATGAGTCAGAGGCTGCTCGATGAGGGATAGGCTGCTCGATGAGGCAGAGGTTGCTCGATGAAGCAGAGGTTGCTCGATGAGGGATAGGCTGCTCGATGAGTCAGAGGTTGCTCGATTTGGCAGAGGCTGCTCGATGAGGGATCGGCTGCTCGATGAGTCAGAGGCTGCTCGATGAGGGATAGGCTGCTCCATGAGGCAGAGGCTGCTCGATGAGGCAGAGGTTGCTCGATGAAGCAGAGGTTGCTCGGTGAGGCAGAGGCTGCTCGATGAGGCAGAGGTTGCTCGATGAGACAGAGGCTGCTTGATGAGGCAGAAGTTGCTCGATCAGGCAGGGGCTGCTCGATGAGGGATAGGCTGCTCGATGACGCAGAGGTTGCTCGATAAGGCAGAGGCTGCTCGATGAGGCAGAGGTTGCTCGATGAAGGATAGGCTGCTCGATGAGGGAGAGGCTGCTGGATGAGTCAGAGGTTGCTCGATGAGGCAGAGACTGCTCGATGAGACAGAGGCTGCTCGATGAGGCAGAGGTTCCTCGATGAGGGAGAGGTTGCTCGATGAGGGATACGCTGCTCGATGAGTCAGAGGTTGGTCGATGAGGCAGAGGTTGCTCGATGAGGCAGAGGTTGCTCGATGAGGCAGAGGGTGCTCAATGAGGTAGAGGGTGCTCAATGAGGCAGAGGTTGCTCGATGAGGCAGAGTTTGCTCGATGAGGGATTGGCTGCTCGATGAGGCAGAGGCTGCTCAATGAGGCAGAGGTTACTCGATGAGACAGGCTGCTTGATGAGGCAGAGGTTGCTCGATGAGGCAGAAGTTGCTCGATGAGGCAGAGGCTGCTCGATGAGGGATCGGCTGCTCCATGAGGGATAGGCTGCTCGATGAGCCAGAGGCTGTTCAATGAGCCAGAGGCTGCTCGATGAGGCAGAGGTTGCTCGATGAGGCAGAGGCTGCTCCATGAGGCAGAGGTTGCTCAATGAGACAGAGGCTGCTCGATGAGGCAGAGGTTGCTCGATGAGGCAGAGGTTGCTCGATGAGGCAGGGGCAGCTCGATGTGGCAGAGGTTGCTCGATGAGACAGAGGTTGCTCGATGAGGCAGAGGTTACTCGATGAGGGATACGCTGCTCGATGAGGGATAGGCTGCTCGATGAGGCAGAGGTTGCTCGATGAGGCAGAGGCTGCTCGATGAGCCAGAGGCTGCTCGATGAGGCAGAGGTTGCTCGATGAGGCAGAGGTTGCTCGATGAGGCAGAGGTTGCTCGATGAGGCAGAGGCTGCTCGATGAGGCAGAGGCTGCTCAATGAGGCAGAGGTTGCTCAATGAGGCAGGGGCTGCTCGATGAGGCAGGGGCTGCACGATGGGGCAGAGGTTGCTCGATGAGGCAGAGGTTGCTCGATGAGGCAGAGGTTGCACGATGAGGCAGAGGTTGCACGATGAGGCAGAGTTTACTTGAGGTAGAGGCTGCTCGATGAGGCAGAGGTTGCTCGATGAGGCAGAGGTTATTTGAGGTAGAGGCTGCTCAATGAGGCAGAGGTTGCTCGATGAGGTAGAGGCTGCTCGATGAGGCAGAGTTTGCTCGATGAGGGATAGGCTGCTCGCTGAGGCAGAGGCTGCTCGATGAGGCAGAGGTTGCTCGATGAGGCAGAGGTTGCTCGATGAGGCAGAGGCTGCTTGATGAGGCAGAGGTTGCTCGATGAGGCAGAGGTTGCTCGATGAGGGATAGGCTGCTCGATGAGTCAGAGGCTGCTCGATGAGGGATAGGCTACTCGATGAGGCAGAGGTTGCTCGATGAAGCAGAGGTTGCTCGATGAGTGATAGGCTGCTCGATGAGTCAGAGGCTGCTCGATTTGGCAGAGGCTACTCGATGAGGGATAGGCTGCTCGATGAGTCAGAGGCTGCTCGATGAGGGAGAGGCTGCTCGATGAGGGATAGGCTGCTCGATGAGGGATAGGCTGCTCGATGAGTCAGAGGCTGCTCGATGAGGGATAGGCTGCTCGATGAGGCAGAGGCTGCTCGATGAGGCAGACGTTGCTCGATGAGTCAGAGGCTGCTCGATGAGGGATAGGCTGCTCAATGAGGGATAGGCTGCTCAATGAGGGATAGGCTGCTCGATGAGGGATAGGCTGCTCGATGAGTCAGAGGCTGCTCGATGAGGGAGAGGCTGCTCGATGAGGGATAGGCTGCTCAATGAGGGATAGGCTGCTCAATGAGGGATAGGCTGCTCGATGAGGGATAGGCTGCTCGATGAGGCAGAGGCTGCTCGATGAGGCAGACGTTGCTCGATGTAGCAGAGGTTGCTCGATGAGACAGGCTGCTCGATGAGACAGAGGTTGCTCGATGAGGCAGAGGTTGCTCGATGAGGCAGGGGCAGCTCGATGTGGCAGAGGTTGCTCGATGAGACAGAGGTTGCTCGATGAGGCAGAGGTTACTCGATGAGGGATACGCTGCTCGATGAGGGATAGGCTGCTCGATGAGGCAGAGGTTGCTCGATGAGGCAGAGGCTGCTCGATGAGCCAGAGGCTGCTCGATGAGGCAGAGGTTGCTCGATGAGGCAGAGGTTGCTCGATGAGGCAGAGGTTGCTCGATGAGGCAGAGGCTGCTCGATGAGGCAGAGGCTGCTCAATGAGGCAGAGGTTGCTCAATGAGGCAGGGGCTGCTCGATGAGGCAGGGGCTGCACGATGGGGCAGAGGTTGCTCGATGAGGCAGAGGTTGCTCGATGAGGCAGAGGTTGCACGATGAGGCAGAGGTTGCACGATGAGGCAGAGTTTACTTGAGGTAGAGGCTGCTCGATGAGGCAGAGGTTGCTCGATGAGGCAGAGGTTATTTGAGGTAGAGGCTGCTCAATGAGGCAGAGGTTGCTCGATGAGGTAGAGGCTGCTCGATGAGGCAGAGTTTGCTCGATGAGGGATAGGCTGCTCGCTGAGGCAGAGGCTGCTCGATGAGGCAGAGGTTGCTCGATGAGGCAGAGGTTGCTCGATGAGGCAGAGGCTGCTTGATGAGGCAGAGGTTGCTCGATGAGGCAGAGGTTGCTCGATGAGGGATAGGCTGCTCGATGAGTCAGAGGCTGCTCGATGAGGGATAGGCTACTCGATGAGGCAGAGGTTGCTCGATGAAGCAGAGGTTGCTCGATGAGTGATAGGCTGCTCGATGAGTCAGAGGCTGCTCGATTTGGCAGAGGCTACTCGATGAGGGATAGGCTGCTCGATGAGTCAGAGGCTGCTCGATGAGGGAGAGGCTGCTCGATGAGGGATAGGCTGCTCGATGAGGGATAGGCTGCTCGATGAGTCAGAGGCTGCTCGATGAGGGATAGGCTGCTCGATGAGGCAGAGGCTGCTCGATGAGGCAGACGTTGCTCGATGAGTCAGAGGCTGCTCGATGAGGGATAGGCTGCTCAATGAGGGATAGGCTGCTCAATGAGGGATAGGCTGCTCGATGAGGGATAGGCTGCTCGATGAGTCAGAGGCTGCTCGATGAGGGAGAGGCTGCTCGATGAGGGATAGGCTGCTCAATGAGGGATAGGCTGCTCAATGAGGGATAGGCTGCTCGATGAGGGATAGGCTGCTCGATGAGGCAGAGGCTGCTCGATGAGGCAGACGTTGCTCGATGTAGCAGAGGTTGCTCGATGAGACAGGCTGCTCGATGAGACAGAGGTTGCTCGATGAGGCAGAGGTTGCTCGATGAGGCAGAGGTTGCTCGATGAGGCAGAGGTTGCTCGATGAGGGATAGGCTGCTCGATGAGTCAGAGGCTGCTCGATGAGGGATAGGCTGCTCGATGAGGCAGAGGTTGCTCGATGAAGCAGAGGTTGCTCGGTGAGGCAGAGGCTGCTCGATGAGGCAGAGGTTGCTCGATGAGACAGAGGCTGCTTGATGAGGCAGAAGTTGCTCGATCAGGCAGGGGCTGCTCGATGAGGGATAGGCTGCTCGATGACGCAGAGGTTGCTCGATAAGGCAGAGGCTGCTCGATGAGGCAGAGGTTTGTAGAGGGTGCCATCTCCGCTACTCCACTACTGGGCCGATATCTGGGGTTCGAATATCTGTGTGTGTCTCTCTCCAGCTGGCACTGAAACTTCAGAGGCCAGGGGATGTCGCACTGGGACACTTCCACTGAAGAGAGCACTGATTCAAGCCTGCCGTTTATTCCTAACCGACAGCCTGAGACTTATATCACACAGATCTCCAGACCCCTACCAATACCCAGGTGATTCTCTCTCTTGCCGGTGGTGCAACAGCCACCCGGTTCCTACTCCACTAGAGTAGCTTTCCCAAGAGAGAGAATAGGACACTGCTGTTTATTCCCTAACCAGCAGTCTGTCCTGAGTGAATCGCTCAAGATGACCCTCGATTCCTGAACCCGGAATTAAGGTGAGGAGTATTTTAACAATGACTTGGTCAGAGATCGCTGGTGAAGGATTGAAGAATTTAAACGACTCCAATTAGCATCAAATCAAGATTTATTGTAAAACCCAGGTCAAAATCATCAACAGAAGAAACACAGTAAAATCTTATGCTCTAATACAACTAAATCTATTCAAAAGGTAATATAGCGGACACAACGAAAATTCTTACAGTTACACAGGTTTTAGCAAAATCACAAGGCACAAAACAAGTTCCCTTCCCCAAAGCCTCAACCACTATTAAAATCAAGGGAGTTTCGCAAGCTGCTGCGGGTTACTTACGGTCACAGGCTGCAGAGGTCAAGTCAGGGGTGCAGAGGTCGAGCCAGGGACGAACAGAGACCCCCAATCGAAAACACAGCCCCTTTTATATTGTTTTACCTGGCTTTGTCCTGTGATCGGCCAGCCCCTTTTGCATTGAAAAGGTAAGTTTTAAAGTTCCCGCTGGTCCCGCCCCCTTTGAGCCGGTCAGAGCTGTCGAGATGGGAGTACCTCCCCTAGGTCCGCCTCCAGTCTGTTTTTTTGAGATAACGAGGTTGAGCTCCCTTGAAGATTTTCAAAGACTTCCATCTGCTCCGGAGATGCTGCTATGTTGATGGGGTGTTGATTGGATTCTGCTCTGGTGGAGGCCAGGTCATTTACATTTGCATGGGGCTATGACCATCCCATTGTCCTGCTTGCATGCAAGCCTCCTGTGTATTCCCGTGCCCCTTTGTCTGTGTCTTGATGTTATCTTGTTGTCTGGCTCCTTCTTCCTTGTAGCTCCTAGGGGGGTGTTTGTAAATATTTATGTGCTTATGTCCCCACTCAGCTCAGCGGGCCAAGCCTGCTGGGAAAACTGGTTCTGTTCCCTTGGCTGGAAAGTCAGTTTACAGTCTCTGAGTTTCTCCAAAAGGGCCGAATTGCCCGAAAACCTTACAGGTTGCTCGATGAAGGATAGGCTGCTCGATGAGGGAGAGGCTGCTGGATGAGTCAGAGGTTGCTCGATGAGGCAGAGACTGCTCGATGAGACAGAGGCTGCTCGATGAGGCAGAGGTTCCTCGATGAGGGAGAGGTTGCTCGATGAGGGATACGCTGCTCGATGAGTCAGAGGTTGGTCGATGAGGCAGAGGTTGCTCGATGAGGCAGAGGTTGCTCGATGAGGCAGAGGGTGCTCAATGAGGTAGAGGGTGCTCAATGAGGCAGAGGTTGCTCGATGAGGCAGAGTTTGCTCGATGAGGGATTGGCTGCTCGATGAAGCAGAGGTTGCTCGATGAGGGATAGGCTGCTCGATGAGTCATAGGCTGCTCGATGAGGCAGAGGCTGCTCAATGAGGCAGAGGTTACTCGATGAGACAGGCTGCTTGATGAGGCAGAGGTTGCTCGATGAGGCAGAAGTTGCTCGATGAGGCAGAGGCTGCTCGATGAGGGATCGGCTGCTCCATGAGGGATAGGCTGCTCGATGAGCCAGAGGCTGTTCAATGAGCCAGAGGCTGCTCGATGAGGCAGAGGTTGCTCGATGAGGCAGAGGCTGCTCCATGAGGCAGAGGTTGCTCAATGAGACAGAGGCTGCTCGATGAGGCAGAGGTTGCTCGATGAGGCAGAGGTTGCTCGATGAGGCAGGGGCAGCTCGATGTGGCAGAGGTTGCTCGATGAGACAGAGGTTGCTCGATGAGGCAGAGGTTACTCGATGAGGGATACGCTGCTCGATGAGGGATAGGCTGCTCGATGAGGCAGAGGTTGCTCGATGAGGCAGAGGCTGCTCGATGAGCCAGAGGCTGCTCGATGAGGCAGAGGTTGCTCGATGAGGCAGAGGTTGCTCGATGAGGCAGAGGTTGCTCGATGAGGCAGAGGCTGCTCGATGAGGCAGAGGCTGCTCAATGAGGCAGAGGTTGCTCAATGAGGCAGGGGCTGCTCGATGAGGCAGGGGCTGCACGATGGGGCAGAGGTTGCTCGATGAGGCAGAGGTTGCTCGATGAGGCAGAGGTTGCACGATGAGGCAGAGGTTGCACGATGAGGCAGAGTTTACTTGAGGTAGAGGCTGCTCGATGAGGCAGAGGTTGCTCGATGAGGCAGAGGTTATTTGAGGTAGAGGCTGCTCAATGAGGCAGAGGTTGCTCGATGAGGTAGAGGCTGCTCGATGAGGCAGAGTTTGCTCGATGAGGGATAGGCTGCTCGCTGAGGCAGAGGCTGCTCGATGAGGCAGAGGTTGCTCGATGAGGCAGAGGTTGCTCGATGAGGCAGAGGCTGCTTGATGAGGCAGAGGTTGCTCGATGAGGCAGAGGTTGCTCGATGAGGGATAGGCTGCTCGATGAGTCAGAGGCTGCTCGATGAGGGATAGGCTGCTCGATGAGGCAGAGGTTGCTCGATGAAGCAGAGGTTGCTCGATGAGTGATAGGCTGCTCGATGAGTCAGAGGCTGCTCGATTTGGCAGAGGCTGCTCGATGAGGGATAGGCTGCTCGATGAGTCAGAGGCTGCTCGATGAGGGATAGGCTGCTCGATGAGGGATAGGCTGCTCGATGAGGGATAGGCTGCTCGATGAGGCAGAGGCTGCTCGATGAGGCAGACGTTGCTCGATGAGTCAGAGGCTGCTCGATGAGGGATAGGCTGCTCAATGAGGGAGAGGCTGCTCGATGAGGGATAGGCTGCTCAATGAGGGATAGGCTGCTCAATGAGGGATAGGCTGCTCGATGAGGGATAGGCTGCTCGATGAGGCAGAGGCTGCTCGATGAGGCAGACGTTGCTCGATGTAGCAGAGGTTGCTCGATGAGACAGAGGCTGCTCGATGAGACAGAGGTTGCTCGATTAGGCAGAGGCTGCTCGATGAGGCAGAGGTTGCTCGATGAGGCAGAGGTTGCTCGATGAGGCAGAGGTTGCTCGATGAGGGATAGGCTGCTCGATGAGTCAGAGGCTGCTCGATGAGGGATAGGCTGCTCGATGAGGCAGAGGTTGCTCGATGAAGCAGAGGTTGCTCGATGAAGCAGAGGTTGCTCGATGAGGGATAGGCTGCTCGATGAGTCAGAGGCTGCTCGATTTGGCAGAGGCTGCTCGATGAGGGATAGGCTGCTCGATGAGTCAGAGGCTGCTAGATGAGGGATAGGCTGCTCGATGAGGGATAGGCTGCTCGATGAGGGATAGGCTGCTCGATGAGGGATAGGCTGCTCGATGAGACAGAGGCTGCTCGCTGAGGGATAGGCTGCTCGATTAGACAGAGGCTGCTCGATTAGACAGAGGTTGCTCGATGAGGCAGAGGTTACTCGATGAGTCAGAGGCTGCTCGATGAGACAGAGGGTGCTCGATGAGTCAGAGGCTGCTCGATGAGGGATAGGCTGCTCGATTAGGCAGAGGTTGCTCGATGAGGCAGAGGTTGCTCGATGAGTCAGAGGCTGCTCGATGAGACAGAGGCTGCTCGATGAGACAGAGGCTGCTCGATGAGGGATAGGCTGCTCGATGAGACAGAGGCTGCTCGCTGAGGGATAGGCTGCTCGATTAGGCAGAGGTTGCTCGATGAGGCAGAGGTTGCTCGATGAGTCAGAGGCTGCTCGATGAGACAGAGGCTGCTCGATGAGTCAGAGGCTGCTCGATGAGGGATAAGCTGCTCGATGACGGATAGGCTGCTCGATGAGGGATAGGCTGCTCGATGAGTCAGAGGCTGCTCGATGAGGGATAGGCTGCTCGATGTGGGATAGGCTGCTCGATGAGGGATAGGCTGCTCGATGAGTCAGAGGCTGCTCGATGAGGGATAGGCTGCTCGATGAGGCAGAGGCTGCTCGATGAGGCAGAGGTTGCTCGATGTAGCAGAGGTTGCTCGATGAGACAGAGGCTGCTCGATGAGACAGAGGCTGCTCGATGAGGCAGAGGTTGCTCGATTAGGCAGAGGTTGCTCGATGAGGGATACGCTGCTCGATGAGGGATAGGCTGCTCGATGAGTCAGAGGTTGCTCGATGAGGCAGAGGTTGCTCGATGAGGCAGAGGTTGCTCGATGAGGCAGGGGCTGCTCGATGAGGTAGCGGGTACTGAATGAGGTAGTGGGTGCTCAATGAGTCAGAGGTTGCTCGATGAGGCTGAGGTTGCTCGATGACGCAGAGGCTGATCGATGACGTAGAGGGTGCTTGATGAGGTAGAGGCTCCTCGATGAGGTAGAGGCTCCTCGATGAGGCAGAGGCTGCACGATCAGGCAGAGGCTGCTCGATGCGACAGAGACTGCTCGATGAGGCAGAGGCTGCTCGATGTGGCAGAGGTTGCTCGATGAGACAGAGGTTGCTCGATGAGGCAGGGGCAGCTCGATGTGGCAGAGGTTGCTCGATGAGACAGAGGTTGCTCGATGAGGCAGAGGTTACTCGATGAGGGATACGCTGCTCGATGAGGGATAGGCTGCTCGATGAGGCAGAGGTTGCTCGATGAGGTAGAGGCTCCTCGATGAGGTAGAGGCTCCTCGATGAGGCAGACGCTTCACGATCAGGCAGAGGTTGCTCGATGAGGCAGAGGTTGCTCGATGAGGCAGGGGCAGCTCGATGTGGCAGAGGTTGCTCGATGAGACAGAGGTTGCTCGATGAGGCAGAGGTTACTCGATGAGGGATACGCTGCTCGATGAGGGATAGGCTGCTCGATGAGGCAGAGGTTGCTCGATGAGGCACAGGTTGCTCGATGAGGCAGAGGCTGCTCGATGAGGTAGCGGGTGCTCAATGAGGCAGAGGTTGCTCGATGAGGCAGAGGCTGCTCGATGAGGCAGAGGCTGCTCGATGAGGCAGAGGTTGCTCGATGAGGCAGGGGCTGCTCGATGAGGCAGGGGCTGCTCGATGGGGCAGAGGTTGCTCGATGAGGCAGAGGTTGCTCGATGAGACAGAGGTTGCTCGATGAGGCAGAGGTTGCACGATGAGGCAGAGGTTACTTGAGGTAGAGGCTGTTCGATGAGGCAGAGGTTGCTCGATGAGGCTGAGGTTACTTGAGGTAGAGGCTGCTCAATGAGGCAGAGGTTGCTCGATTAGGCAGAGGCTGCTCGATGAGGCAGAGGCTGCTCGATGAGGCAGAGGCTGCTAGATGAGGGATAGGCTGCTCGATGAGGCAGAGGCTGCTAGATGAGTCAGAGGATGCTCGATGAGGGATAGGCTGCTCGATGAGGGATAGGTTGCTCGATGAGGCAGAGGCTGCTCGATGAGGGAGAGGCTGCTCGATGAGGCAGAGGCTGCTCGATGAGTCAGAGGCTGCTCGATGAGGGATAGGCTGCTCGATGAGGGATAGGCTGCCCGATGAGTCAGAGCTTGCTCGATGCGGCAGAGGTTGCTCGATGAGGCAGAGGCTGCTAGATGAGGGATAGGCTGCTCGATGAGGCAGAGGCTGCTCGATGAGTCAGAGGCTGTTCGATGAGGGATAGGCTGCTCGATTAGGGATAGGCTGCTCGATGAGGCAGAGGCTGCTCGATGAGGCAGAGGCTGCTCGATGAGGCAGAGGCTGCTCGATGAGTCAGAGGCTGCTCGATGAGGGACACGCTGCTCGATGAGGGATAGGCTGCTCGATGAGTCAGAGGTTGCTCGATGCGGCAGAGGTTGCTCGATGAGGCAGAGGTTGCTCGATGAGGCAGAGGCTGCTCGATGAGGTAGAGGGTGCTCAATGAGGTAGAGGGTGCTCAATGAGGCAGAGGTTACTCGATGAGGCAGAGGCAGCTCGATGAGGTGGAGGCTCCTCGATGAGGTGGAGGCCCCTCGATGAGGCAGAGGCTGCTCGATCAGGCAGAGGCTGCTCGATGAGGCAGAGGCTGCTCGATGAGGCAGAGGCTGCTCGATGAGGGATAGGCTGCTCGATGAGGGATAGGCTGCTCGATGAGGCAGAGGCTGCTCGATGAGGCAGAGGTTGCTCGATGAGGGATAGGCTGCTCGATGAGGGAGAGGCTGCTCGATGAGGCAGAGGCTGCTCGATGAGGCAGAGGCTGCAAGATGAGGGATAGGCTGCTCGATGAGGCAAAGGCTGCCCGATGAGTCAGAGGCTGCTCGATGATGGATAGGCTGCTCGATGAGGGATAGGTTGCTCGATGAGGCAGAGGCTGCTCGATGAGGGAGAGGCTGCTCGATGAGGCAGAGGCTGCTCGATGAGTCAGAGGCTGCTCGATGAGGGATAGGCTGCACGATGAGGCAGAGGCTGCTCGATGAGGAATAGGCAGCTCGATGAGCAGATTACTCGATGACACAGAGACTGCTCGATGAGGGATAGGCTGATCGATGAGGCAGAGGCTGCTCGATGAGGCAGAGGTTGCTCGATGAGGCAGAGGTTGCTCGATGAGGGATAGGCTGCTCGATGAGGGATCGGCTGCTCGATGAGTCAGAGGCTGCTCGATGAGGGATAGGCTGCTCCATGAGGCAGAGGCTGCTCGATGAGGCAGAGGTTGCTCGATGAAGCAGAGGTTGCTCGGTGAGGCAGAGGCTGCTCGATGAGGCAGAGGTTGCTCGATGAGACAGAGGCTGCTCGATGACGCAGAGGTTGCTCGATGAGGCAGAGGCTGCTCGATGAGGCAGAGGCTGCTCGATGAGGCAGAGGTTGCTCGATGAAGGATAGGCTGCTCGATGAGGGAGAGGCTGCTGGATGAGTCAGAGGTTGCTCGATGAGGCAGAGGTTGCTCGATGAGGCAGAGGGTGCTCAATGAGGTAGAGGGTGCTCAATGAGGCAGAGGTTGCTCGATGAGGCAGAGGCTGCTCGATGAGGCAGAGTTTGCTCGATGAGACAGAGGTTGCTCGATGAGGGATAGGCTGCTCGATGAGGGATCGGCTGCTCGATGAGTCAGAGGCTGCTCGATGAGGGATAGGCTGCTCCATGAGGCAGAGGCTGCTCGATGAGGCAGAGGTTGCTCGATGAAGCAGAGGTTGCTCGATGAGGCAGAGGCTGCTCGATGAGGCAGAGGTTGCTCGATGAAGGATAGGCTGCTCGATGAGGGAGAGGCTGCTGGATGAGTCAGAGGTTGCTCGATGAGGCAGAGACTGCTCGATGAGACAGAGGCTGCTCGATGAGGCAGAGGTTGCTCGATGAGGGAGAGGTTGCTCGATGAGGGATACGCTGCTCGATGAGTCAGAGGTTGGTCGATGAGGCAGAGGTTGCTCGATGAGGCAGAGGTTGCTCGATGAGGCAGAGGTTGCTCGATGAGGCAGAGGGTGCTCAATGAGGTAGAGGGTGCTCAATGAGGCAGAGGTTGCTCGATGAGGCAGAGGCTGCTCGATGAGGCAGAGTTTGCTCGATGAGGGATTGGCTGCTCGATGAAGCAGAGGTTGCTCGATGAGGGATAGGCTGCTCGATGAGTCATAGGCTGCTCGATGAGGCAGAGGCTGCTCAATGAGGCAGAGGTTACTCGATGAGACAGGCTGCTTGATGAGGCAGAGGTTGCTCGATGAGGCAGAAGTTGCTCGATGAGGCAGAGGCTGCTCGATGAGGGATCGGCTGCTCCATGAGGGATAGGCTGCTCGATGAGCCAGAGGCTGTTCAATGAGCCAGAGGCTGCTCGATGAGGCAGAGGTTGCTCGATGAGGCAGAGGCTGCTCCATGAGGCAGAGGTTGCTCAATGAGACAGAGGCTGCTCGATGAGGCAGAGGTTATTTGAGGTAGAGGCTGCTCAATGAGGCAGAGGTTGCTCGATGAGGCAGAGGTTGCTCGATGAGGCAGAGTTTGCTCGATGAGGGATAGGCTGCTCGCTGAGGCAGAGGCTGCTCGATGAGGCAGAGGTTGCTCGATGAGGCAGAGGTTGCTCGATGAGGCAGAAGCTGCTCGATGAGGCAGAGGTTGCTCGATGAGACAGAGGTTGCTCGATGAGGGATAGGCTGCTCGATGAGGCAGAGGTTGCTCGATGAAGCAGAGGTTGCTCGATGAGGGATAGGCTGCTCGGTGAGTCAGAGGATGCTCGATTTGGCAGAGGCTGCTCGATGAGGGATAGGCTGCTTGATGAGTCAGAGGCTGATCGATGAGGGATAGGCTGCACGATGAGGCAGAGGTTACTCGAGGTAGAGGCTGCTCGATGAGGCAGAGTCTGCTCGATGAGGCAGAGTTTGCTCGATGAGGGATAGGCTGCTCGATGAGGCAGAGGTTGCTCGATGAGGCAGAGGTTGCTCGATGAGGCAGAGGTTGCTCGATGCGGGATAGGCTGCTCGATGAGTCAGAGGCTGCTCGATGAGGGATAGGCTGCTCGATGAGGCAGAGGTTCCTCGATGAAGCAGAGGTTGCTCGATGAGGGATAGGCTGCTCGATGAGTCAGAGGTTGCTCGATTTGGCAGAGGCTGCTCGATGAGGGATCGGCTGCTCGATGAGTCAGAGGCTGCTCGATGAGGGATAGGCTGCTCCATGAGGCAGAGGCTGCTCGATGAGGCAGAGGTTGCTCGATGAAGCAGAGGTTGCTCGGTGAGGCAGAGGCTGCTCGATGAGGCAGAGGTTGCTCGATGAGACAGAGGCTGCTTGATGAGGCAGAAGTTGCTCGATCAGGCAGGGGCTGCTCGATGAGGGATAGGCTGCTCGATGACGCAGAGGTTGCTCGATAAGGCAGAGGCTGCTCGATGAGGCAGAGGTTGCTCGATGAAGGATAGGCTGCTCGATGAGGGAGAGGCTGCTGGATGAGTCAGAGGTTGCTCGATGAGGCAGAGGCTGCTCGATGAGACAGAGGCTGCTCGATGAGGCAGAGGTTCCTCGATGAGGGAGAGGTTGCTCGATGAGGGATACGCTGCTCGATGAGTCAGAGGTTGGTCGATGAGGCAGAGGTTGCTCGATGAGGCAGAGGTTGCTCGATGAGGCAGAGGGTGCTCAATGAGGTAGAGGGTGCTCAATGAGGGATAGGCTGCTCGATGAGGCAGAGGTTGCTCGATGAAGGATAGGCTGCTCGATGAGGGAGAGGCTGCTGGATGAGTCAGAGGTTGCTCGATGAGGCAGAGACTGCTCGATGAGACAGAGGCTGCTCGATGAGGCAGAGGTTGCTCGATGAGGGAGAGGTTGCTCGATGAGGGATACGCTGCTCGATGAGTCAGAGGTTGGTCGATGAGGCAGAGGTTGCTCGATGAGGCAGAGGTTGCTCGATGAGGCAGAGGTTGCTCGATGAGGCAGAGGGTGCTCAATGAGGTAGAGGGTGCTCAATGAGGCAGAGGTTGCTCGATGAGGCAGAGGCTGCTCGATGAGGCAGAGTTTGCTCGATGAGGGATTGGCTGCTCGATGAAGCAGAGGTTGCTCGATGAGGGATAGGCTGCTCGATGAGTCATAGGCTGCTCGATGAGTCAGAGGCTGCTCAATGAGGCAGAGGTTACTCGATGAGACAGGCTGCTTGATGAGGCAGAGGTTGCTCGATGAGGCAGAAGTTGCTCGATGAGGCAGAGGCTGCTCGATGAGGGATCGGCTGCTCCATGAGGGATAGGCTGCTCGATGAGCCAGAGGCTGTTCAATGAGCCAGAGGCTGCTCGATGAGGCAGAGGTTGCTCGATGAGGCAGAGGCTGCTCCATGAGGCAGAGGTTGCTCAATGAGACAGAGGCTGCTCGATGAGGCAGAGGTTATTTGAGGTAGAGGCTGCTCGCTGAGGCAGAGGCTGCTCGATGAGGCAGAGGTTGCTCGATGAGGCAGAGGTTGCTCGATGAGGCAGAAGCTGCTCGATGAGGCAGAGGTTGCTCGATGAGACAGAGGTTGCTCGATGAGGGATAGGCTGCTCGATGAGGCAGAGGTTGCTCGATGAAGCAGAGGTTGCTCGATGAGGGATAGGCTGCTCGGTGAGTCAGAGGCTGCTCGATTTGGCAGAGGCTGCTCGATGAGGGATAGGCTGCTTGATGAGTCAGAGGCTGATCGATGAGGGATAGGCTGCACGATGAGGCAGAGGTTACTCGAGGTAGAGGCTGCTCGATGAGGCAGAGTCTGCTCGATGAGGCAGAGTTTGCTCGATGAGGGATAGGCTGCTCGATGAGGCAGAGGTTGCTCGATGAGGCAGAGGTTGCTCGATGAGGCAGAGGTTGCTCGATGCGGGATAGGCTGCTCGATGAGTCAGAGGCTGCTCGATGAGGGATAGGCTGCTCGATGAGGCAGAGGTTGCTCGATGAAGCAGAGGTTGCTCGATGAGGGATAGGCTGCTCGATGAGTCAGAGGTTGCTCGATTTGGCAGAGGCTGCTCGATGAGGGATCGGCTGCTCGATGAGTCAGAGGCTGCTCGATGAGGGATAGGCTGCTCCATGAGGCAGAGGCTGCTCGATGAGGCAGAGGTTGCTCGATGAAGCAGAGGTTGCTCGGTGAGGCAGAGGCTGCTCGATGAGGCAGAGGTTGCTCGATGAGACAGAGGCTGCTTGATGAGGCAGAAGTTGCTCGATCAGGCAGGGGCTGCTCCATGAGGGATAGGCTGCTCGATGACGCAGAGGTTGCTCGATAAGGCAGAGGCTGCTCGATGAGGCAGAGGTTGCTCGATGAAGGATAGGCTGCTCGATGAGGGAGAGGCTGCTGGATGAGTCAGAGGTTGCTCGATGAGGCAGAGACTGCTCGATGAGACAGAGGCTGCTCGATGAGGCAGAGGTTCCTCGATGAGGGAGAGGTTGCTCGATGAGGGATACGCTGCTCGATGAGTCAGAGGTTGGTCGATGAGGCAGAGGTTGCTCGATGAGGCAGAGGTTGCTCGATGAGGCAGAGGGTGCTCAATGAGGTAGAGGGTGCTCAATGAGGCAGAGGTTGCTCGATGAGGCAGAGTTTGCTCGATGAGGGATTGGCTGCTCGATGAAGCAGAGGTTGCTCGATGAGGGATAGGCTGCTCGATGAGTCATAGGCTGCTCGATGAGGCAGAGGCTGCTCAATAAGCCAGAGGTTACTCGATGAGACAGGCTGCTTGATGAGGCAGAGGTTGCTCGATGAGGCAGAAGTTGCTCGATGAGGCAGAGGCTGCTCGATGAGGGATCGGCTGCTCCATGAGGGATAGGCTGCTCGATGAGCCAGAGGCTGTTCAATGAGCCAGAGGCTGCTCGATGAGGCAGAGGTTGCTCGATGAGGCAGAGGCTGCTCCATGAGGCAGAGGTTGCTCAATGAGACAGAGGCTGCTCGATGAGGCAGAGGTTGCTCGATGAGGCAGAGGTTGCTCGATGAGGCAGGGGCAGCTCGATGTGGCAGAGGTTGCTCGATGAGACAGAGGTTGCTCGATGAGGCAGAGGTTACTCGATGAGGGATACGCTGCTCGATGAGGGATAGGCTGCTCGATGAGGCAGAGGTTGCTCGATGAGGCAGAGGCTGCTCGATGAGCCAGAGGCTGCTCGATGAGGCAGAGGTTGCTCGATGAGGCAGAGGTTGCTCGATGAGGCAGAGGTTGCTCGATGAGGCAGAGGCTGCTCGATGAGGCAGAGGCTGCTCAATGAGGCAGAGGTTGCTCAATGAGGCAGGGGCTGCTCGATGAGGCAGGGGCTGCACGATGGGGCAGAGGTTGCTCGATGAGGCAGAGGTTGCTCGATGATGCAGAGGTTGCACGATGAGGCAGAGGTTGCACGATGAGGCAGAGTTTACTTGAGGTAGAGGCTGCTCGATGAGGCAGAGGTTGCTCGATGAGGCAGAGGTTATTTGAGGTAGAGGCTGCTCAATGAGGCAGAGGTTGCTCGATGAGGTAGAGGCTGCTCGATGAGGCAGAGTTTGCTCGATGAGGGATAGGCTGCTCGCTGAGGCAGAGGCTGCTCGATGAGGCAGAGGTTGCTCGATGAGGCAGAGGCTGCTTGATGAGGCAGAGGTTGCTCGATGAGGCAGAGGTTGCTCGATGAGGGATAGGCTGCTCGATGAGTCAGAGGCTGCTCGATGAGGGATAGGCTGCTCGATGAGGCAGAGGTTGCTCGATGAAGCAGAGGTTGCTCGATGAGTGATAGGTTGCTCGATGAGTCAGAGGCTGCTCGATTTGGCAGAGGCTGCTCGATGAGGGATAGGCTGCTCGATGAGTCAGAGGCTGCTCGATGAGGGATAGGCTGCTCGATGAGGGATAGGCTGCTCGATGAGGGATAGGCTGCTCGATGAGTCAGAGGCTGCTCGATGAGGGATAGGCTGCTCGATGAGGCAGAGGCTGCTCGATGAGGCAGACGTTGCTCGATGAGTCAGAGGCTGCTCGATGAGGGATAGGCTGCTCAATGAGGGATAGGCTGCTCGATGAGGGATAGGCTGCTCGATGAGGGATAGGCTGTTCGATGAGTCAGAGGCTGCTCGATGAGGGAGAGGCTGCTCGATGAGGGATAGGCTGCTCAATGAGGGATAGGCTGCTCAATGAGGGATAGGCTGCTCGATGAGGGATAGGCTGCTCGATGAGTCAGAGGTTGCTCGATGAGGGAGAGGCTGCTCGATGAGGGATAGGCTGCTCGATGAGTCAGAGGCTGCTCGATGAGGGATACGCTGCTCGATGAGGCAGAGGCTGCTCGATGAGGCAGACGTTGCTCGATGTAGCAGAGGTTGCTCGATGAGACAGAGGCTACTCGATGAGACAGAGGTTGCTCGATTAGGCAGAGGCTGCTCGATGAGGCAGAGGTTGCTCGATGAGGCAGAGGTTGCTCGATGAGGCAGAGGTTGCTCGATGAGGCAGAGGTTGCTCGATGAGGGATAGGCTGCTCGATGAGTCAGAGGCTGCTCGATGAGGGATAGGCTGCTCGATGAGGCAGAGGTTGCTCGATGAAGCAGAGGTTGCTCGATGAAGCAGAGGTTGCTCGATGAGGGATAGGCTGCTCGATGAGTCAGAGGCTGCTCGATTTGGCAGAGGCTGCTCGATGAGGGATAGGCTGCTCGATGAGTCAGAGGCTGCTAGATGAGGGATAGGCTGCTCGATGAGGGATAGGCTGCTCGATGAGGGATAGGCTGCTCGATGAGGGATAGGCTGCTCGATGAGACAGAGGCTGCTCGCTGAGGGATAGGCTGCTCGATTAGACAGAGGCTGCTCGATTAGACAGAGGTTGCTCGATGAGGCAGAGGTTACTCGATGAGTCAGAGGCTGCTCGATGAGACAGAGGGTGCTCGATGAGTCAGAGGCTGCTCGATGAGGGATAGGCTGCTCGATTAGGCAGAGGTTGCTCGATGAGGCAGAGGTTGCTCGATGAGTCAGAGGCTGCTCGATGAGACAGAGGTTGCTCGATGAGACAGAGGCTGCTCGATGAGGGATAGGCTGCTCGATGAGACAGAGGCTGCTCGCTGAGGGATAGGCTGCTCGATTAGGCAGAGGTTGCTCGATGAGGCAGAGGTTGCTCGATGAGTCAGAGGCTGCTCGATGAGACAGAGGCTGCTCGATGAGTCAGAGGCTGCTCGATGAGGGATAAGCTGCTCGATGACG
Source organism: Scyliorhinus torazame (assembly GCF_047496885.1). Taxonomy (NCBI): domain Eukaryota; kingdom Metazoa; phylum Chordata; class Chondrichthyes; order Carcharhiniformes; family Scyliorhinidae; genus Scyliorhinus; species Scyliorhinus torazame. Next base: position 161,229,369 of record NC_092714.1, read on the forward strand.
GATAGGCTGCTCGATGAGGGATAGGCTGCTCGATGAGGGATAGGCTGCTCGATGAGTCAGAGGCTGCTCGATGAGGGATAGGCTGCTCGATGTGGGATAGGCTGCTCGATGAGGGATAGGCTGCTCGATGAGTCAGAGGCTGCTCGATGAGGGATAGGCTGCTCGATGAGGCAGAGGCTGCTCGATGAGGCAGAGGTTGCTCGATGTAGCAGAGTTGGTCGATGAGACAGAGGCTGCTCGATGAGACAGAGGCTGCTCGATGAGGCAGAGGTTGCTCGATTAGGCAGAGGTTGCTCGATGAGGGATACGCTGCTCGATGAGGGATAGGCTGCTCGATGAGTCAGAGGTTGCTCGATGAGGCAGAGGTTGCTCGATGAGTCAGAGGTTGCTCGATGAGGCAGGGGCTGCTCGATGAGGTAGCGGGTACTGAATGAGGTAGTGGGTGCTCAATGAGTCAGAGGTTGCTCGATGAGGCTGAGGTTGCTCGATGACGCAGAGGCTGATCGATGACGTAGAGGGTGCTTGATGAGGTAGAGGCTCCTCGATGAGGTAGAGGCTCCTCGATGAGGCAGAGGCTGCACGATCAGGCAGAGGCTGCTCGATGCGACAGAGACTGCTCGATGAGGCAGAGGCTGCTCGATGTGGCAGAGGTTGCTCGATGAGACAGAGGTTGCTCGATGAGGCAGGGGCAGCTCGATGTGGCAGAGGTTGCTCGATGAGACAGAGGTTGCTCGATGAGGCAGAGGTTACTCGATGAGGGATACGCTGCTCGATGAGGGATAGGCTGCTCGATGAGGCAGAGGTTGCTCGATGAGGTAGAGGCTCCTCGATGAGGTAGAGGCTCCTCGATGAGGCAGACGCTTCACGATCAGGCAGAGGTTGCTCGATGAGGCAGAGGTTGCTCGATGAGGCAGGGGCAGCTCGATGTGGCAGAGGTTGCTCGATGAGACAGAGGTTGCTCGATGAGACAGAGGTTGCTCGATGAGGCAGAGGTTACTCGATGAGGGATACGCTGCTCGATGAGGGATAGGCTGCTCGATGAGGCAGAGGTTGCTCGATGAGGCACAGGTTGCTCGATGAGGCAGAGGCTGCTCGATGAGGTAGCGGGTGCTCAATGAGGCAGAGGTTGCTCGATGAGGCAGAGGCTGCTCGATGAGGCAGAGGCTGCTCGATGAGGCAGAGGTTGCTCGATGAGGCAGGGGCTGCTCGATGAGGCAGGGGCTGCTCGATGGGGCAGAGGTTGCTCGATGAGGCAGAGGTTGCTCGATGAGACAGAGGTTGCTCGATGAGGCAGAGGTTGCACGATGAGGCAGAGGTTACTTGAGGTAGAGGCTGTTCGATGAGGCAGAGGTTGCTCGATGAGGCAGAGGTTACTTGAGGTAGAGGCTGCTCAATGAGGCAGAGGTTGCTCGATTAGGCAGAGGCTGCTCGATGAGGCAGAGGCTGCTCGATGAGGCAGAGGCTGCTAGATGAGGGATAGGCTGCTCGATGAGGCAGAGGCTGCTAGATGAGTCAGAGGATGCTCGATGAGTCAGAGGCTGCTCGATGAGGGATAGGCTGCTCGATGAGGGATAGGCTGCCCGATGAGTCAGAGGTTGCTCGATGCGGCAGAGGTTGCTCGATGAGGCAGAGGCTGCTAGATGAGGGATAGGCTGCTCGATGAGGCAGAGGCTGCTCGATGAGTCAGAGGCTGCTCGATGAGGGATAGGCTGCTCGATGAGGGATAGGCTGCTCGATGAGGCAGAGGCTGCTCGATGAGGCAGAGGCTGCTCGATGAGGCAGAGGCTGCTCGATGAGTCAGAGGCTGCTCGATGAGGGACACGCTGCTCGATGAGGGATAGGCTGCTCGATGAGTCAGAGGTTGCTCGATGCGGCAGAGGTTGCTCGATGAGGCAGAGGTTGCTCGATGAGGCAGAGGCTGCTCGATGAGGTAGAGGGTGCTCAATGAGGTAGAGGGTGCTCAATGAGGCAGAGGTTGCTCGATGAGGCAGAGGCAGCTCGATGAGGTAGAGGCTCCTCGATGAGGTGGAGGCCCCTCGATGAGGCAGAGGCTGCTCGATCAGGCAGAGGCTGCTCGATGAGGCAGAGGCTGCTCGATGAGGCAGAGGCTGCTCGATGAGGGATAGGCTGCTCGATGAGGGATAGGCTGCTCGATGAGGCAGAGGCTGCTCGATGAGGCAGAGGTTGCTCGATGAGGGATAGGCTGCTCGATGAGGGAGAGGCTGCTCGATGAGGCAGAGGCTGCTCGATGAGGCAGAGGCTGCTAGATGAGGGATAGGCTGCTCGATGAGGCAAAGGCTGCCCGATGAGTCAGAGGCTGCTCGATGATGGATAGGCTGCTCGATGAGGGATAGGTTGCTCGATGAGGCAGAGGCTGCTCGATGAGGGAGAGGCTGCTCGATGAGGCAGAGGCTGCTCGATGAGTCAGAGGCTGCTCGATGAGGGATAGGCTGCACGATGAGGCAGAGGCTGCTCGATGAGGGATAGGCAGCTCGATGAGCAGATTACTCGATGACACAGAGACTGCTCGATGAGGGATAGGCTGATCGATGAGGCAGAGGCTGCTCGATGAGGCAGAGGTTGCTCGATGAGGCAGAGGTTGCTCGATGAGGGATAGGCTGCTCGATGAGGGATCGGCTGCTCGATGAGTCAGAGGCTGCTCGATGAGGGATAGGCTGCTCCATGAGGCAGAGGCTGCTCGATGAGGCAGAGGTTGCTCGATGAAGCAGAGGTTGCTCGGTGAGGCAGAGGCTGCTCGATGAGGCAGAGGTTGCTCGATGAGACAGAGGCTGCTCGATGACGCAGAGGTTGCTCGATGAGGCAGAGGCTGCTCGATGAGGCAGAGGCTGCTCGATGAGGCAGAGGTTGCTCGATGAAGGATAGGCTGCTCGATGAGGGGGAGGCTGCTGGATGAGTCAGAGGTTGCTCGATGAGGCAGAGGTTGCTCGATGAGGCAGAGGGTGCTCAATGAGGTAGAGGGTGCTCAATGAGGCAGAGGTTGCTCGATGAGGCAGAGGCTGCTCGATGAGGCAGAGTTTGCTCGATGAGACAGAGGTTGCTCGATGAGGGATAGGCTGCTCGATGAGGGATCGGCTGCTCGATGAGTCAGAGGCTGCTCGATGAGGGATAGGCTGCTCCATGAGGCAGAGGCTGCTCGATGAGGCAGAGGTTGCTCGATGAAGCAGAGGTTGCTCGGTGAGGCAGAGGCTGCTCGATGAGGCAGAGGTTGCTCGATGAGACAGAGGCTGCTCGATGACGCAGAGGTTGCTCGATGAGGCAGAGTTTGCTCGATGAGACAGAGGTTGCTCGATGAGGCAGGGGCAGCTCGATGTGGCAGAGGCTGCTCGATGCGACAGAGACTGCTCGATGAGGCAGAGGCTGCTCGATGTGGCAGAGGTTGCTCGATGAGACAGAGGTTGCTCGATGAGGCAGGGGCAGCTCGATGTGGCAGAGGTTGCTCGATGAGACAGAGGTTGCTCGATGAGGCAGAGGTTACTCGATGAGGGATACGCTGCTCGATGAGGGATAGGCTGCTCGATGAGGCAGAGGTTGCTCGATGAGGTAGAGGCTCTTCGATGAGGTAGAGGCTCCTCGATGAGGCAGACGCTTCACGATCAGGCAGAGGTTGCTCGATGAGGCAGAGGTTGCTCGATGAGGCAGGGGCAGCTCGATGTGGCAGAGGTTGCTCGATGAGACAGAGGTTGCTCGATGAGGCAGAGGTTACTCGATGAGGGATACGCTGCTCGATGAGGGATAGGCTGCTCGATGAGGCAGAGGTTGCTCGATGAGGCAGAGGTTGCTCGATGAGGCAGAGGCTGCTCGATGAGGTAGCGGGTGCTCAATGAGGCAGAGGTTGCTCGATGAGGCAGAGGCTGCTCGATGAGGCAGAGGCTGCTCGATGAGGCAGAGGTTGCTCGATGAGGCAGGGGCAGCTCGATGAGGCAGGGGCTGCTCGATGGGGCAGAGGTTGCTCGATGAGGCAGAGGTTGCTCGATGAGACAGAGGTTGCTCGATGAGGCAGAGGTTGCACGATGAGGCAGAGGTTACTTGAGGTAGAGGCTGTTCGATGAGGCAGAGGTTGCTCGATGAGGCAGAGGTTACTTGAGGTAGAGGCTGCTCAATGAGGCAGAGGTTGCTCGATTAGGCAGAGGCTGCTCGATGAGGCAGAGGCTGCTCGATGAGGCAGAGGCTGCTAGATGAGGGATAGGCTGCTCGATGAGGCAGACGCTGCTAGATGAGTCAGAGGATGCTCAATGAGGGATAGGCTGCTCGATGAGGGATAGGTTGCTCGATGAGGCAGAGGCTGCTCGATGAGGGAGAGGCTGCTCGATGAGGCAGAGGCTGCTCGATGAGTCAGAGGCTGCTCGATGAGGGATAGGCTGCTCGATGAGGGATAGGCTGCCCGATGAGTCAGAGGTTGCTCGATGCGGCAGAGGTTGCTCGATGAGGCAGAGGCTGCTAGATGAGGGATAGGCTGCTCGATGAGGCAGAGGCTGCTCGATGAGTCAGAGGCTGCTCGATGAGGGATAGGCTGCTCGATGAGGGATAGGCTGCTCGATGAGGCAGAGGCTGCTCGATGAGGCAGAGGCTGCTCGATGAGGCAGAGGCTGCTCGATGAGTCAGAGGCTGCTCGATGAGGGACACGCTGCTCGATGAGGGATAGGCTGCTCGATGAGTCAGAGGTTGCTCGATGCGGCAGAGGTTGCTCGATGAGGCAGAGGTTGCTCGATGAGGCAGAGGCTGCTCGATGAGGTAGAGGGTGCTCAATGAGGTAGAGGGTGCTCAATGAGGCAGAGGTTGCTCGATGAGGCAGAGGCAGCTCGATGAGGTAGAGGCTCCTCGATGAGGTGGAGGCCCCTCGATGAGGCAGAGGCTGCTCGATCAGGCAGAGGCTGCTCGATGAGGCAGAGGCTGCTCGATGAGGCAGAGGCTGCTCGATGAGGGATAGGCTGCTCGATGAGGGATAGGCTGCTCGATGAGGCAGAGGCTGCTCGATGAGGCAGAGGTTGCTCGATGAGGGATAGGCTGCTCGATGAGGGAGAGGCTGCTCGATGAGGCAGAGGCTGCTCGATGAGGCAGAGGCTGCTAGATGAGGGATAGGCTGCTCGATGAGGCAAAGGCTGCCCGATGAGTCAGAGGCTGCTCGATGATGGATAGGCTGCTCGATGAGGGATAGGTTGCTCGATGAGGCAGAGGCTGCTCGATGAGGGAGAGGCTGCTCGATGAGGCAGAGGCTGCTCGATGAGTCAGAGGCTGCTCGATGAGGGATAGGCTGCACGATGAGGCAGAGGCTGCTCGATGAGGGATAGGCAGCTCGATGAGCAGATTACTCGATGACACAGAGACTGCTCGATGAGGGATAGGCTGATCGATGAGGCAGAGGCTGCTCGATGAGGCAGAGGTTGCTCGATGAGGCAGAGGTTGCTCGATGAGGGATAGGCTGCTCGATGAGGGATCGGCTGCTCGATGAGTCAGAGGCTGCTCGATGAGGGATAGGCTGCTCCATGAGGCAGAGGCTGCTCGATGAGGCAGAGGTTGCTCGATGAAGCAGAGGTTGCTCGGTGAGGCAGAGGCTGCTCGATGAGGCAGAGGTTGCTCGATGAGACAGAGGCTGCTCGATGACGCAGAGGTTGCTCGATGAGGCAGAGGCTGCTCGATGAGGCAGAGGCTGCTCGATGAGGCAGAGGTTGCTCGATGAAGGATAGGCTGCTCGATGAGGGAGAGGCTGCTGGATGAGTCAGAGGTTGCTCGATGAGGCAGAGGTTGCTCGATGAGGCAGAGGGTGCTCAATGAGGTAGAGGGTGCTCAATGAGGCAGAGGTTGCTCGATGAGGCAGAGGCTGCTCGATGAGGCAGAGTTTGCTCGATGAGGGATTGGCTGCTCGATGAAGCAGAGGTTGCTCGATGAGGGATAGGCTGCTCGATGAGTCATAGGCTGCTCGATGAGGCAGAGGCTGCTCAATGAGGCAGAGGTTGCTCGATGAGACAGGCTGCTTGATGAGGCAGAGGTTGCTCGATGAGGCAGAAGTTGCTCGATGAGGCAGAGGCTGCTCGATGAGGGATCGGCTGCTCCATGAGGGATAGGCTGCTCGATGAGCCAGAGGCTGTTCAATGAGCCAGAGGCTGCTCGATGAGGCAGAGGTTGCTCGATGAGGCAGAGGCTGCTCCATGAGGCAGAGGTTGCTCGATGAGACAGAGGCTGCTCGATGAGGCAGAGGTTGCTCGATGAGGCAGAGGTTGCTCGATGAGGCAGGGGTTGCTCGATGTGGCAGAGGTTGCTCGATGAGACAGAGGTAGCTCGATGAGGCAGAGGTTACTCGATGAGGGATACGCTGCTCGATGAGGGATAGGCTGCTCGATGAGGCAGATGTTACTCGATGAGGCAGAGGCTGCTCGATGAGCCAGAGGCTGCTCGATGAGGCAGAGGTTGCTCAATGAGGCAGGGGCTGCTCGATGAGGCAGGGGCTGCTCGATGGGGCAGAGGTTGCTCGATGAGGCAGAGGTTGCTCGATGAGGCAGAGGTTGCACGATGAGGCAGAGTTTACTTGAGGTAGAGGCTGCTCGATGAGGCAGAGGTTGCTCGATGAGGCAGAGGTTATTTGAGGTAGAGGCTGCTCAATGAGGCAGAGGTTGCTCGATGAGGCAGAGGTTGCTCGATGAAGCAGAGTTTGCTCGATGAGGGATAGGCTGCTCGCTGAGGCAGAGGTTGCTCGATGAGGCAGAGGTTGCTCGATGAGGCAGAGATTGCTCGATGAGGCAGAAGCTGCTCGATGAGGCAGAGGTTGCTCGATGAGACAGAGGTTGCTCGATGAGGGATAGGCTGCTCGATGAGGCAGAGGTTGCTCGATGAAGCAGAGGTTGCTCGATGAGGGAGAGGCTGCTCGGTGAGTCAGAGGTTGCTCGATTTGGCAGAGGCTGCTCGATGAGGGATAGGCTGCTTGATGAGTCAGAGGCTGATCGATGAGGGATAGGCTGCACGATGAGGCAGAGGTTACTTGAGGTAGAGGCTGCTCGATGAGGCAGAGTCTGCTCGATGAGGCAGAGTTTGCTCGATGAGGGATAGGCTGCTCGGTGAGGCAGAGGTTGCTCGATGAGGCAGAGGTTGCTCGATGAGGCAGAGGTTGCTCGATGCGGGATAGGCTGCTCGATGAGTCAGAGGCTGCTCGATGAGGGATAGGCTGCTCGATGAGGCAGAGGTTGCTCGATGAAGCAGAGGTTGCTCGATGAGGGATAGGCTGCTCGATGAGTCAGAGGTTGCTCGATTTGGCAGAGGCTGCTCGATGAGGGATCGGCTGCTCGATGAGTCAGAGGCTGCTCGATGAGGGATAGGCTGCTCCATGAGGCAGAGGCTGCTCGATGAGGCAGAGGTTGCTCGATGAAGCAGAGGTTGCTCGGTGAGGCAGAGGCTGCTCGATGAGGCAGAGGTTGCTCGATGAGACAGAGGCTGCTCGATGAGGCAGAGGTTGCTCGATGAAGCAGAGGTTGCTCGATGAGGGATAGGCTGCTCGATGAGTCAGAGGTTGCTCGATTTGGCAGAGGCTGCTCGATGAGGGATCGGCTGCTCGATGAGTCAGAGGCTGCTCGATGAGGGATAGGCTGCTCCATGAGGCAGAGGCTGCTCGATGAGGCAGAGGTTGCTCGATGAAGGATAGGCTGCTCGATGAGGGAGAGGCTGCTGGATGAGTCAGAGGTTGCTCGATGAGGCAGAGACTGCTCGATGAGGGATACGCTGCTCGATGAGTCAGAGGTTGGTCGATGAGGCAGAGGTTGCTCGATGAGGCAGAGGTTGCACGATGAGGCAGAGGGTGCTCAATGAGGTAGAGGGTGCTCAATGAGGCAGAGGTTGCTCGATGAGGCAGAGGCTGCTCGATGAGGCAGAGTTTGCTCGATGAGGGATTGGCTGCTCGATGAAGCAGAGGTTGCTCGATGAGGGATAGGCTGCTCGATGAGTCATAGGCTGCTCGATGAGGCAGAGGCTGCTCAATGAGGCAGAGGTTACTCGATGAGACAGGCTGCTTAATGAGGCAGAGGTTGCTCGATGAGGCAGAAGTTGCTCGATGAGGCAGAGGCTGCTCGATGAGGGATCGGCTGCTCCATGAGGGATAGGCTGCTCGATGAGCCAGAGGCTGTTCAATGAGCCAGAGGCTGCTCGATGAGGCAGAGGTTGCTCGATGAGGCAGAGGCTGCTCCATGAGGCAGAGGTTGCTCAATGAGACAGAGGCTGCTCGATGAGGCAGAGGTTATTTGAGGTAGAGGCTGCTCAATGAGGCAGAGGTTGCTCGATGAGGCAGAGGTTGCTCGATGAGGCAGAGTTTGCTCGATGAGGGATAGGCTGCTCGCTGAGGCAGAGGCTGCTCGATGAGGCAGAGGTTGCTCGATGAGGCAGAGGTTGCTCGATGAGGCAGAAGCTGCTCGATGAGGCAGAGGTTGCTCGATGAGACAGAGGTTGCTCGATGAGGGATAGGCTGCTCGATGAGGCAGAGGTTGCTCGATGAAGCAGAGGTTGCTCGATGAGGGATAGGCTGCTCGGTGAGTCAGAGGCTGCTCGATTTGGCAGAGGCTGCTCGATGAGGGATAGGCTGCTCGATGAGTCAGAGGCTGATCGATGAGGGATAGGCTGCACGATGAGGCAGAGGTTACTTGAGGTAGAGGCTGCTCGATGAGGCAGAGTCTGCTCGATGAGGCAGAGTTTGCTCGATGAGGGATAGGCTGCTCGATGAGGCAGAGGTTGCTCGATGAGGCAGAGGTTGCTCGATGAGGCAGAGGTTGCTCGATGCGGGATAGGCTGCTCGATGAGTCAGAGGCTGCTCGATGAGGGATAGGCTGCTCGATGAGGCAGAGGTTGCTCGATGAAGCAGAGGTTGCTCGATGAGGGATAGGCTGCTCGATGAGTCAGAGGTTGCTCGATTTGGCAGAGGCTGCTCGATGAGGGATCGGCTGCTCGATGAGTCAGAGGCTGCTCGATGAGGGATAGGCTGCTCCATGAGGCAGAGGCTGCTCGATGAGGCAGAGGTTGCTCGATGAAGCAGAGGTTGCTCGGTGAGGCAGAGGCTGCTCGATGAGGCAGAGGTTGCTCGATGAGACAGAGGCTGCTTGATGAGGCAGAAGTTGCTCGATCAGGCAGGGGCTGCTCGATGAGGGATAGGCTGCTCGATGACGCAGAGGTTGCTCGATGAGGCAGAGGCTGCTCGATGAGGCAGAGGTTGCTCGATGAAGGATAGGCTGCTCGATGAGGGAGAGGCTGCTGGATGAGTCAGAGGTTGCTCGATGAGGCAGAGACTGCTCGATGAGACAGAGGCTGCTCGTGAGGCAGAGGTTCCTCGATGAGGGAGAGGTTGCTCGATGAGGGATACGCTGCTCGATGAGTCAGAGATTGGTCGATGAGGCAGAGGTTGCTCGATGAGGCAGAGGTTGCTCGATGAGGCAGAGGTTGCTCGATGAGGCAGAGGGTGCTCAATGAGGTAGAGGGTGCTCAATGAGGCAGAGGTTGCTCGATGAGGCAGAGGCTGCTCGATGAGGCAGAGTTTGCTCGATGAGGGATTGGCTGCTCGATGAGGGATAGGCTGCTCGATGAGTCAGAGGCTGCTCGATGAGGGATAGGCTGCTCGATGAGGGATAGGCTGCTCGATGAGGGATAGGCTGCTCAATGAGGGATAGGCTGCTCGATGAGGGATAGGCTGCTCGATGAGTCAGAGGCTGCTCGATGAGGGAGAGGCTGCTCGATGAGTCAGAGGCTGCTCGATGAGGGATAGGCTGCTCAATGAGGGATAGGCTGCTCAATGAGGGATAGGCTGCTCGATGAGTCAGAGACTGCTCGATGAGTCAGAGGCTGCTCGATGAGGGATACGCTGCTCGATGAGGCAGAGGTTGCTCGATGTAGCAGAGGTTGCTCGATGAGACAGAGGCTGCTCGATGAGACAGAGGTTGCTCGATTAGGCAGAGGCTGCTCGATGAGGCAGAGGTTGCTCGATGAGGCAGAGGTTGCTCGATGAGGCAGAGGTTGCTCGATGAGGGATAGGCTGCTCGATGAGTCAGAGGCTGCTCGATGAGGGATAGGCTGCTCGATGAGGCAGAGGTTGCTCGATGAAGCAGAGGTTGCTCGTTGAAGCAGAGGTTGCTCGATGAGGCAGAGGTTGCTCGATGAGGGATAGGCTGCTCGATGAGTCAGAGGCTGCTCGATGAGGGATAGGCTGCTCGATGAGGCAGAGGTTGCTCGATGAAGCAGAGGTTGCTCGTTGAAGCAGAGGTTGCTCGATGAGGGATAGGCTGCTCGATGAGTCAGAGGCTGCTCGATTTGGCAGAGGCTGCTCGATGAGGGATAGGCTGCTCGATGAGTCAGAGGCTGCTAGATGAGGGATATGCTGCTCGATGAGGGATAGGCTGCTCGATGAGGGATAGGCTGCTCGATGAGGGATAGGCTGCTCGATGAGACAGAGGCTGCTCGCTGAGGGATAGGCTGCTCGATTAGACAGAGGTTGCTCGATGAGGCAGAGGTTACTCGATGATTCAGAGGCTGCTCGATGAGACAGAGGGTGCTCGATGAGTCAGAGGCTGCTCGATGAGGGATAGGCTGCTCGATTAGGCAGAGGTTGCTCGATGAGGCAGAGGTTGCTCGATGAGTCAGAGGCTGCTCGATGAGACAGAGGCTGCTCGATGAGACAGAGGCTGCTCGATGAGGGATAGGCTGCTCGATGAGACAGAGGCTGCTCGCTGAGGGATAGGCTGCTCGATTAGGCAGAGGTTGCTCGATGAGGCAGAGGTTGCTCGATGAGTCAGAGGCTGCTCGATGAGACAGAGGCTGCTCGATGAGTCAGAGGCTGCTCGATGAGGGATAAGCTGCTCGATGACGGATAGGCTGCTCGATGAGGGATAGGCTGCTCGATGAGTCAGAGGCTGCTCGATGAGGGATAGGCTGCTCGATGTGGGATAGGCTGCTCGATGAGGGATAGGCTGCTCGATGAGTCAGAGGCTGCTCGATGAGGGATAGGCTGCTCGATGAGGCAGAGGCTGCTCGATGAGGCAGAGGTTGCTCGATGTAGCAGAGGTTGCTCGATGAGACAGAGGCTGCTCGATGAGACAGAGGCTGCTCGATGAGGCAGAGGTTGCTCGATTAGGCAGAGGTTGCTCGATGAGGGATACGCTGCTCGATGAGGGATAGGCTGCTCGATGAGTCAGAGGTTGCTCGATGAGGCAGAGGTTGCTCGATGAGGCAGAGGTTGCTCGATGAGGCAGAGGCTGCTCGATGAGGTAGCGGGTGCTCAATGAGGCAGAGGTTGCTCGATGAGGCAGAGGCTGCTCGATGAGGCAGAGGCTGCTCGATGAGGCAGAGGTTGCTCGATGAGGCAGGGGCTGCTCGATGAGGCAGGGGCTGCTCGATGGGGCAGAGGTTGCTCGATGAGGCAGAGGTTGCTCGATGAGACAGAGGTTGCTCGATGAGGCAGAGGTTGCACGATGAGGCAGAGGGTACTTGAGGTAGAGGCTGTTCGATGAGGCAGAGGTTGCTCGATGAGGCAGAGGTTACTTGAGGTAGAGGCTGCTCAATGAGGCAGAGGTTGCTCGATGAGGCAGAGGCTGCTCGATGAGGCAGAGGCTGCTCGATGAGGCAGAGGTTGCTCGATGAGGCAGAGGTTGCTCGATGAGGGATAGGCTGCTCGATGAGTCAGAGGCTGCTCGATGAGGCAGAGGCTGCTCGATGAGGCAGAGGTTGCTCGATGAGGCAGAGGTTGCTCGATGAGGGATAGGCTGCTCGATGAGTCAGAGGCTGCTCGATGAGGGATAGGCTGCTCGTTGAGGCAGAGGTTGCTCGATGAAGCAGAGGTTGCTCGATGAGGCAGAGGTTGCACGATGAGGCAGAGGTTGCACGATGAGGCAGAGGTTACTTGAGGTAGAGGCTGCTCGATGAGGCAGAGGTTGCTCGATGAGGCAGAGGTTACTTGAGGTAGAGGCTGCTCAATGAGGCAGAGGTTGCTCGATGAGGCAGAGGCTGCTCGATGAGGTAGAGTTTGCTCGATGAGGGATAGGCTGCTCGCTGAGGCAGAGGCTGCTCGATGAGGCAGAGGTTGCTCGATGAGGCAGAGGCTGCTCGATGAGGCAGAGGCTGCTCGATAACGGATAGGCTGCTCAATGAGGGATAGGCTGCTCGATGAGGCAGAGGCTGCTCGATGAAGCAGAGGTTGCTCGATGAGGGATAGGCTGCTCGATGAGTCAGAGGCTGCTTGATTTGGCAGAGGCTGCTCAGTGAGGGATAGGCTGCTCGATGAGGCAGAGGCTGCTCGATGAGGCAGAGGTTTCTCGCTGAAGCAGAGGTTGCTCGATGAGGCAGAGGCTGCGCAATGAGGCGGAGGTTGCTCGATGAGACAGAGGCTGCTCGATGAGGCAGAGGTTGCTCGATGAGGCAGAGGTTGCTCGATGAGGCAGGGGCAGCTCGATGTGGCAGAGGTTGCTCGATGAGACAGAGGTTGCTCGATGAGGCAGAGGTTACTCGATGAGGGATACGCTGCTCGATGAGGGATAGGCTGCTCGATGAGGCAGAGGTTGCTCGATGAGGCAGAGGTTGCTCGATGAGGCAGAGGCTGCTCGATGAGGTAGCGGGTGCTCAATGAGGCAGAGGTTGCTCGATGAGGCAGAGGATGCTCGATGAGGCAGAGGCTGCTCGATGAGGCAGAGGTTGCTCGATGAGGCAGGGGCTGCTCGATGAGGCAGGGGTTGCTCGATGAGGCAGAGGTTGCTCGATGAGGCAGAGGTTGCTCGATGAGGCAGAGGTTGCACGATGAGGCAGAGGTTACTTGAGGTAGAGGCTGTTCGATGAGGCAGTGGTTGCTCGATGAGGCAGAGGTTACTTGAGGTAGAGGCTGCTCAATGAGGTAGAGGCTGCTCAATGAGGCAGAGGTTGCTCGATGAGGCAGAGGCTGCTCGATGAGGCAGAGTTTGCTCGATGAGGGATAGGCTGCTCGCTGAGGCAGAGGCTGCTCGATGAGGCAGAGGTTGCTCGATGAGGCAGAGGCTGCTCGATGAGGCAGAGGTTGCTCGATGAGGCAGAGGTTGCTCGATGAGGGATAGGCTGCTCGATGAGTCAGAGGCTGCTCGATGAGGGATAGGCTGCTCGATGAGGCAGAGGTTGCTCGATGAAGCAGAGGTTGCTCGATGAGTCAGAGGTTGCTCGATGAGGCAGAGGTTGCACGATGAGGCAGAGGTTACTTGAGGTAGAGGTTGCTCGATGAGGCAGAGGTTGCTCGATGAGGCAGAGGTTACTTGAGGTAGAGGCTGCTCAATGAGGCAGAGGCAGCTCGATGAGGCAGAGGTTGCTCGATGAGGCAGAAACTGCTCGATGAGGCAGAGGCTGCTCGATGAGGCAGAGGTTGCTCGATGAGGCAGAGGTTGCTCGATGAGGGATAGGCTGCTCGATGAGTCAGAGGCTGCTCGATGAGGGATAGGCTGCTCGATGAGGCAGAGGTTCCTCGATGAAGCAGAGGTTGCTCGATGAGGGATAGGCTGCTCGATGAGTCAGAGGCTGCTCGATTTGGCAGAGGCTGCTCGATGAGGGATAGGCTGCTCGATGAGTCAGAGGCTGCTCGATCTGGGATAGGCTGCTCGATGAGGGATAGGCTGCTCGATGAGGGATAGGCTGCTCGATGAGTCAGAGGCTGCTCGATGAGGGATAGGCTGCTCGATGAGGCAGAGGCTGCTCGATGAGGCAGAGGTTGCTCGATGAGTCAGAGGCTGCTCGATGAGGGATAGGCTGCTCAATGAGGGGTAGGCTGCTCGATGAGGGATAGGCTGCTCGATGAGTCAGAGGCTGCTCGATGAGGGATAGGCTGCTCGATGAGGGATAGGCTGCTCGATGAGTCAGAGGCTGCTCGATGAGGGATAGGCTGCTCGATGAGGCAGAGGCTGCTCGATGAGGCAGAGGTTGCTCGATGTAGCAGAGGTTGCTCGATGAGACAGAGGCTGCTCGATGAGACAGAGGCTGCTCGATGAGGCAGAGGCTGCTCGATGAGGCAGAGGTTGCTCGATGAGGGAAAGGCTGCTCGATGAGTCAGAGGCTGCTCGATGAGGCAGAGGCTGCTCGATGAGGCAGAGGCTGCTCGATGAAGCAGAGGTTGCTCGATCTAGCAGAGGTTGCTCGATGAGACAGAGGCTGCTCGATGAGACAGAGGCTGCTCGATGAGGCAGAGGTTGCTCGATGAGGGATACGCTGCTCGAAGAGGGATAGGCTGCTCGATGAGGCAGAGGTTCCTCGATGAAGCAGAGGTTGCTCGATGAGACAGAGGCTGCTCGATCAGTCAGAGGCTGCTCGATTTGGCAGAGGCTGCTCGATGAGGGATAGGCTGCTCGATGAGTCAGAGGCTGCTCTATCAGGGATAGGCTGCTCGATGAGGGATAGGCTGCTCGATGAGGGATAGGCTGCTCGATGAGGGATAGGCTGCTCGATGAGTCAGAGGCTGCTCGATGAGGGATAGGCTGCTCGATGAGGCAGAGGCTGCTCGATGAGGCAGAGGTTGCTCGATGAGTCAGAGGCTGCTCGATGAGGGATAGGCTGCTCAATGAGGGATAGGCTGCTCGATGAGTCAGAGGCTGCTCGATGAGGGATAGGCTGCTCGATGAGGGATAGGCTGCTCGATGAGTCAGAGGCTGCTCGATGAGGGATAGGCTGCTCGATGAGGCAGAGGCTGCTCGATGAGGCAGAGGTTGCTCGATGTAGCAGAGGTTGCTCGATGAGACAGAGGCTGCTCGATGAGACAGAGGTTGCTCGATGAGGCAGAGGCTGCTCGATGAGACAGAGGCTGCTCGATGAGGCAGAGGTTGCTCGATTAGGCAGAGGTTGCTCGATGAGGGATACGCTGCTCGATGAGGGATAGGCTGCTCGATGAGTCAGAGGTGTCATGATATTCAAACACACACATCATGATGGACACACTAACAGGCAAATCAGAGTACACAACACCACAACCAATCACAGACAAGAACACCAACCACATAAAAAGCACGAGCACGACACCTGGTGGTCAGTAGGTCTGGGGAGAAGGGAACAAGAAAGAGCTGTTAAAACATCACAAGCAGGGAACCCCCACGTGCAGAGTGCAAAGACCAAACTGTAAATAGTAAGTTTAAATAAAGAAGCATTGTACCATATGCAACCGTGTTGGCTCATCTGTGTGTCAGAACACCCAACACCACATGGTACAGGAGTGGATCGATACCTGCCTACTAACCTGCCATTCTGGACATGGACCACACCGACGGACCGCAGCCGATGCAAGTCGGGGGGAACCTAGGCACCAATTGGAAGCTCTACAGGCAGCGATTTGACCTGTACATCCGTGCCACCGAAAAACAGAATGTCTCGGATGACACGAAGATTGCAATGCTCCTCTTCTACGCAGGTCCGCACGCCACCGACGTCTTCAACTCACTGGTGTTCGAAGAAGGCGAAAACCAAGCCAAATATGACACGGTCATCCTCAAACTGGACCAGCACTTTCAAGTTGAAGTAAATGAAAGTTTTGAAAGATACCTCTTTCAGCAACGCCTGCAAGGTAAGGAGGAGCTTTTTCAACCCTTTTTGACGCACCTCCGGATTCTAGCGCAGTCCTGCGGTTACGGCACCACCACAGAGTCCATGATCAGGGACCAGATTGTTTTTGGCGTTGCCTCTAGTGGCCTACGCCAGCAGCTTTTTAAAATGAAAAGCCTCACCTTAGCGTCTGCTGTGGAAGCCTGTGTCCTCCACGAAAATGCTACCTGCCGTTTTGCCCGATTTCAGGCGTCCGAGTTGGCACGGAGGGGGTCCCCAGCCGTCGAATCAGCAAGCCAGGCCGCCCACGACGTCGAACGCATCCAGGCCGTCGATTACTTCCCGACCCACGGCCCGGACGACAGCGGCCGCTTCCCGCGCTTTTCGCGGTCTCCCGCGCAGGTGCGCGCCAAAAATAACGGCCACAACGAGGGACGCACTGCGCAGGCGCGCCCACCGCAAGATCGCACTGCGCATGCGCAGTGGCGCAACGAACGCCGTGACGTCATGACGTGCGGCAATTGTGGAGCTCTACATTTAAAAGGGCAATGTCCTGCAAAAAACCGACAGTGCCACAGATGTGGCAAGTTGGGCCACTACGCAGCCCACTGTCGTTCGGCTCAACCCATGGATCCGGCGCATCCTCGACAACCTCGCAGACAAGTCAGGACCGTCCAGCCCACGCATCAAGACTTCCAGTTAAGTGATGCAGATGACCAGGATGCCTTCCGAGTTTCCGTCATTGATGTCAACAAGGTCAATGCCATCAATCCAGCCGATGAGTGGTGTGCCACCCTGACGGTCAACCGATCGCGCGTCGCCTTCCGTCTGGACACCGGCGCATCCGCCAACCTGATTGCTTACTCTGCAGTCCAGGCCATGAAGGTCAAACCACCCATCACGCCATCCCGGCTCAAGATGGTTGACTATAACGGGAACGTCATCCCGTCCATAGGATCTTGCCAGCTACAGGTGACTCACAAGATGTACACGGCCACACTCCCCTTCGAAGTTGTCGGCTCATCAAAGGACTCGTTACTGGGCGCACAGGCGTGTAAGGTCCTTCACCTGGTACAGCGCATTATGTCTCTCTCTCCAGATGAGATATCCGACTTCCCGGATGCTGAGTTCCACGCAAATCTCCATTCCCTCCTTGCTCACAACCAGGAGGTTTTTGAAGGCATGGGGACATTGCCATACACGTACAAGATTCGACTCAAACCGGACGCCATCCCTGTCGTTCACGCACCTCGCAGGGTTCCTGCGCCACTCAAAGACCGCCTCAAGGCACAACTGCAGATTCTTCAGGACCAAGGGGTCCTATCCAGGGTCACGGAGCCCACGCCATGGGTCAGCTCCATGGTCTGTGTAAAGAAGCCCTCTGGCGAGCTCCGTATATGTATAGATCCTAAAGATCTGAATAACAACATCATGCGGGAACACTATCCCATCCCGAAACGAGAAGACCTCACCAGCGAGATGGCGCGAGCCAAAATATTCACTAAATTGGATGCGTCCAAAGGATTCTGGCAGATCCAACTGGACCCGGCCAGCCGAAGACTATGCACATTCAACACCCCTTTTGGCAGATTCTGCTACAACCGGATGCCATTCGGCATCATTTCGGCATCTGAAGTTTTCCACCGCATTATGGAACAGATGATGGAAGGCATCGAAGGGGTACGTGTATATGTGGACGATATCATCATTTGGTCCACCACTCCGCAGGAACACATGCATCGTCTACGACGTGTCTTTACCCGCATACGACAAAATGGCCTGCGTCTCAACCGTGCGAAGTGTGCCTTCGGCCAGACGGAGCTGAAATTCCTCGGGGACCACATCTCAAGGTCAGGGGTCCGTCCCGATGCAGACAAGGTTAGCGCCATCACAGCCATGCCACGACCGGCTGACAAGAAGGCTGTCTTAAGATTCCTGGGCATGGTCAACTTCCTTGGGAAGTTCATTCCCAACCTGGCTTCTCATACAACAAATATGCGCCATCTCGTAAAAAAATCGACAGAATTCAACTGGCACCAATCGCATCAGCGGGAATGGGAGGAGCTCAAGCACAAACTGGTCACGGCACCAGTGCTGGCCTTCTTTGACACGACTCGCCCTACAAAGATCTCAACAGACGCCAGCCAATCTGGTATTGGAGCGGTACTCCTGCAAAAAGACAGCACGTCGTCATGGGCCCCGGTTGCATATGCCTCACGAGCCATGACCCCTACCGAACAGCGCTACGCGCAAATCGAAAAAGAATGCCTGGGCTTGTTAACTGGACTGGACAAGTTCCACGACTATGTGTATGGCCTGCCACGATTTACGGTCGAAACTGACCACCGCCCCCTGGTCAACATCATTAACAAAGACCTGAACGACATGACTCCTCGCCTCCAGCGCATCTTACTTAAACTCAGGAGGTACGATTTTGAACTAATCTACACTCCGGGGAAGGAGCTCATCGTGGCGGACACTCTTTCCCGAGCAGTGAGCACACCACCAGATGCGGAGGGGTTCGTGCGTCAAATTGAGGCACACGTAACTCTGACAGCAGCAAATCTGCCAGCTGATGATCCTAGTCTGGCCCACATACGCGCAGAGACGGCGACTGACCCCCTTCTGCAGCGAGTGATGCGCCACATGACGGAAGGGTGGCTAAAAGGGCAGTGCCCCCAGTTTTATAATGTGCGAGATGATCTCACCAACATAGACGGGGTCCTTATGAAATCACACAGGATCGTTATTCCGCACAGCGTGCGCCAGATGATTCTTCATCAACTACACGAAGGCCACTTGGGCGTCGAAAAATGCAGACGAAGGGCCCGGGAGGCGGTATATTGGCCGGGTATTAATGAAGACATAGCCAACATGGTGCTCAACTGCACAACCTGTCAGAGGTTTCAGCCGGCGCAACCTCCGGAAACACTTCTACCACACGAGATGGTGACGTCCCCCTGGGCGAAGGTGGGTGTTGACCTATTTCACGCGCTCGGCAGAGATTACATTGTTATTATAGACTACTTCTCAAACTACCCGGAAGTCATGCCTCTCCATGATCTGACGTCGTCCGCAGTCATTGGGGCCTGCAAGGAAACATTTGCTCGCTATGGCATTCCAAGGACTGTCATGTCAGACAATGGACCTTGTTTTGCCAGCCGTGAATGGTCGTCCTTTGCCGCAGCATATGGTTTCACTCATGTGACATCCAGCCCTCTGCATCCACAATCGAACGGGAAGGCTGAAAAGGGTGTCCACATCGCCAAGCGGCTCCTGTGCAAGGCGGCTGCTGCCGGATCGGACTTTAACCTTGCCTTGCTGGCCTATCGATCGGCCCCGCTATCCACGGGTCTCTCGCCAGCGCAGCTACTAATGGGTCGCTCCCTCAGGACGACGGTACCTTCCATCCTGGCACCAACAACAGACCATGAGGCGGTTCTTCGGAACATGCAACTGCAGCGTGATCGCCAGAAAAGTCGGTACGACACACGAGCGACGGACCTGCCCCCCCTGTCCTCCGGAGACAAAGTACGCGTCCATCAACCGTATGGTGGCTGGTCAGCACCGGCCGAAGTCCTCCGACAAGTGGCTCCCCGCTCGTTCCTGGTTCGCATGCCGGATGGTTCCGTGCGTCGCCGCAATCGGCGCGCCCTTCGCCGACTTCCACGCTCACAGCCACACAGCTCACACACGCCAGATCCTCAACAGGCTTCCGAGGATGACTTTGTGGAGCTGCCGCACATCACGCCCTTTCCATTGCCACCCATGGCCATGCCTGCACAGCAGCCGGTGGTTCTTGATCCACCCTTGAGGCGGTCAACCCGAACTCGTCGCAAGCCCATTAGACTGGACTTATAATACCGTTCATATGTTTAACAAGTTGCACAATTTTACATGATAACCTGTTGTTGTTTATCGTTCCAGATGTCGTCTGACTGGACAACTGTTCAAGTTTTTTTTTCTTCTTCTCTCGTTCGCATTTATGTTATGTTATGGTACAACTTGGTTCATGTGACGCACCCGACATCGCCCCATGTACATAGTTCCGTCATATGCACATGCTGCACACGACACACACACACTCTTAGATGCACTCACGACACGATCATATTTATTACCACGTAGGCACATATCTTTGTAAAAATGGGGGATGTCATGATATTCAAACACACACATCATGATGGACACACTAACAGGCAAATCAGAGTACACAACACCACAACCAATCACAGACAAGAACACCAACCACATAAAAAGCACGAGCACGACACCTGGTGGTCAGTAGGTCTGGGGAGAAGGGAACAAGAAAGAGCTGTTAAAACATCACAAGCAGGGAACCCCCACGTGCAGAGTGCAAAGACCAAACTGTAAATAGTAAGTTTAAATAAAGAAGCATTGTACCATATGCAACCGTGTTGGCTCATCTGTGTGTCAGAACACCCAACACCACAAGAGGTTGCTCGATGAGGCAGAGGTTGCTCGATGAGGCAGAGGTTGCTCGATGAGGCAGAGGCTGCTCGATGAGGTAGCGGGTGCTGAATGAGGTAGAGGGTGCTCAATGAGTCAGAGGTTGCTCGATGAGGCAGAGGTTGCTCGATGAGGCAGAGGCTGATCGATGACGTAGAGGGTGCTTGATGAGGTAGAGGTTCCTCGATGAGGTAGAGGCTCCTCGATGAGGCAGAGGCTGCTCGATCAGGCAGAGGCTGCTCGATGAGGCAGAGACTGCTCGATGAGGCAGAGGCTGCTCGATGAGGGATAGGCTGCTCTATGATGCAGAGGTTGCTCGATGAGGCAGAGGCTGCTCGATAAGGGATAGGCTGCTCAATGAGGGATAGGCTGCTCGATGAGGCAGAGGCTGCTCGATGAAGCAGAGGTTGCTCGATGAGGGATAGGCTGCTCGATGAGTCAGAGGCTGATTGATTTGGCAGAGGCTGCTCGATGAGGGATAGGCTGCTCGATGAGGCAGAGGCTGCTCGATGAGGCAGAGGTTGCTCGCTGAAGCAGAGGTTGCTCGGTGAGGCAGAGGCTGCTCGATGAGGCGAGGTGGCTCGATGAGACAGAGGCTGCTTGATGAGGCAGAGGTTGCTCGATGAGGCAGGGGCTGCTCGATGAGGCAGGGGCTGCTCGATGAGGCAGAGGTTGCTCGATGAGGCAGAGGCTGCTCGATGAGGGATCGGCTGCTCCATGAGGGATAGGCTGCTCGATGAGCCAGAGGCTGCTCGATGAGCCAGAGGCTGCTCGATGAGGCAGAGGTTGCTCGATGAGGCAGAGGCTGCGCGATGAGGCAGAGGCTGCTCGATGAGGCAGAGGTTGCTCGATGAGGCAGAGGTTGCTCGATGAGGCAGGGGCAGCTCGATGTGGCAGAGGTTGCTCGATGAGACAGAGGTTGCTCGATGAGGCAGATGTTACTCGATGAGGGATACGCTGCTCGATGAGGGATAGGCTGCTCGATGAGGCAGAGGGTGCTCGATGAGGCAGAGGTTGCTCGATGCTTCAGAGGCTGCTCGATGAGGTAGCGGGTGCTCAATGAGGCAGAGGTTGCTCGATGAGGCAGAGGCTGGTCGATGAGGCAGAGGCTGCTCAATGAGGCAGAGGTTGCTCGATGAGGCAGGGGCTGCTCGATGAGGCAGGGGCTGCTCGATGGGGCAGAGGTTGCTCGATGAGGCAGAGGTTGCTCGATGAGGCAGAGGTTGCACGATGAGGCAGAGGTTACTTGAGGTAGAGGCTGCTCGATGAGGCAGAGGTTGCTCGATGAGGCAGAGGTTACTTGAGGTAGAGGCTGCTCAATGAGGCAGAGGTTGCTCGATGAGGCAGAGGCTGCTCGATGAGGCAGAGTTTGCTCGATGAGGGATAGGCTGCTCGCTGAGGCAGAGGCTGCTCGATGAGGCAGAGGTTGCTCGATGAGGCAGAGGCTGCTCGATGAGGCAGAGGCTGCTCGATGAGGCAGAGGCTGCTCAATGAGACAGAGGTTGCTCGATGAGGCAGAGGCTGCTCGATGAGGCAGAGGTTGCTCGATGAGTCAGAGGCTGCTCGATGAGGGATAGGCTGCTCAATGAGGGATAGGCTGCTCGATGAGGGATAGGCTGCTCGATGAGTCAGAGGCTGCTCGATGAGTCAGAGGCTGCTCGATGAGGGATAGGCTGCTCGATGAGGGATAGGCTGCTAGATGAGGGATAGGCTGCTCGATGAGGGATAGGCTGCTCGATGAGTCAGAGGCTGCTCGATGAGGGATAGGCTGCTCGATGAGGAATAGGCTGCTCGATGAGGCAGAGGCTGCTCGATGAGGCAGAGGCTGCTCGATGAGGCAGAGGTTGCTCGATGTAGCAGAGGTTGCTCGATGAGACAGTGGCTGCTCAATGAGACAGAGGTTGCTCGATGAGGCAGAGGCTGCTCGATGAGGCAGAGGTTTCTCGATGAGGCAGAGGTTGCTCGATGAGGGATAGGCTGCTCGATGAGTCAGAGGCTGCTCGATGAGGGATAGGCTGCTCGATGAGGCAGAGGTTGCTCGATGAAGTAGAGGTTGATCGATGAGGGATAGGCTGCTCGATGAGTCAGAGGCTGCTCGATTTGGCAGAGGCTTCTCGATGAGGGATAGGCTGCTCGGTGAGTCAGAGGCTGCTCGATGAGGGATAGGCTGCTCGATGAGGCAGAGGTTGCTCGATGAGGCAGAGGTTGCTCGATGAGGGATACGCTGCTCGATGAGGGATAGGCTGCTCGATGAGTCAGAGGTTGCTCGATGAGTCAGAGGCTGCTCGATGAGGGATAGGCTGCTCGATGAGGGATAGGCTGCTCGATGAGGGATAGGCTGCTCGAACAGGGATAGGCTGCTCGATGAGGGATAGGCTGCTCGATGAGGGATAGGCTGCTCGATGAGGGATAGGCTGCTCGATGAGGGATAGGCTGCTCGTTGAGTCAGAGGCTGCTCGATGAGGCAGAAGCTGCTCGATGAGGCAGAGGTTGCTCGATGTAGCAGAGGTTGCTCGATGAGACAGAGGCTGCTCGATGAGACAGAGGCTGCTCGATGAGGCAGAGTTTGCTCGATTAGGCAGAGGTTGCTCGATGAGACAGAGGTTGCTCGATGAGGCAGAGGTTGCTCGATGAGGGATACGCTGTTCGATGAGGGATAGGCTGCTCGATGAGTCAGAGGTTGCTCGATGAGGGTGAGGTTGCTCGATGAGGCAGAGGTTGCTCGATGAGGCATAGGCTGCTCGATGAGGTAGAGGGTGCTTGATGAGGTAGAGGCTCCTCGATGAGGTAGAGGCTCCTCGATGAGGCAGAGGCTGCTCGATCAGGCAGAGGCTGCTCGATGAGGCAGAGACTGCTCGATGAGGCGAGGTGGCTCGATGAGACAGAGGCTGCTTGATGAGGCAGGGGCTGCTCGATGAGGCAGGGGCTGCTCGATGTGGCAGAGGTTGCTCGATGAAGCAGAGGTTGCACGATGAGGCAGAGGTTACTTGAGGTAGAGGCTGCTCGATGAGGCAGAGGTTGCTCGATGAGGCAGAGGTTACTTGAGGTAGAGGCTGCTCAATGAGTCAGAGGGTGCTCGATGAGGCAGAGGTTGCTCGATGAGGCAGAGTTTGCTCGATGAGGGATAGGCTGCTCGATGAGGCAGAGGCTGCTCGATGAGGCAGAGGTTGCTCGATGAGGCAGAGGCTGCTCGATGAGGCAGAGGTTGCTCGATGAGGCAGAGGTTTCTCGATGAGGCAGAGGCTGCTCGATGAGGTAGCGGGTGCTCAATGAGGCAGAGGTTGCTCGATGAGGTAGAGGGTGCTCGATGAGGTAGAGGCTCCTCGATGAGGTAGAGGCTCCTCGATGAGGCAGAGGCTGCTCGATCAGGCAGGGGCTGCTCAATGAGCCAGAGGTTGTTCGATGAGGCAGAGGCTGCTCAATGAGGCAGAGGTTGCTCGATGAGGCAGAGGCTGCTCAATGAGGCAGAGGTTGCTCGATGAAGCAGAGGCTGCTCGATGAGGCAGAGGCTGCTCGATGAGGCAGAGGTTGTTCGATGAGGCAAAGGCTGCTCAATGAGTCAGAGGTTGCTCGATGAGGCAGGGGCTGCTTTATGAGGCAGGGGCTGCTCGATGGGGCAGAGGTTGCTCGATGAGGCAGAGGTTGCTCGATGAGGCAGAGGCTGCTCGATGAGGCAGGGGCTGCTCGATGTGGCAGAGGTTGCTCGATGAAGCAGAGGTTGCACGATGAGGCAGAGGTTACTTGAGGTAGAGGCTGCTCGATGAGGCAGAGGTTACTCGATGAGGCAGAGGTTACTTGAGGTAGAGGCTGCTCAATGAGTCAGAGGGTGCTCGATGAGGCAGAGGTTGCTCGATGAGGCAGAGTTTGCTCGATGAGGGATAGGCTGCTCGATGAGGCAGAGGCTGCTCGATGAGGCAGAGGTTGCTCGATGAGGCAGAGGCTGCTCGATGAGGCAGAGGTTGCTCGATGAGGCAGAGGTTGCTCGATGAGGGATAGGCTGCTCGATGAGTCAGAGGTTGCTCGATGAGGCAGAGGTTGCTCGATGAGGCAGAGGTTGCTCGATGAGGCAGATGCTGCTCGATGAGGTATCGGGTGCTCAATGAGGCAGAGGTTGCTCGATGAGGCAGAGGCTGCTCGATGAGGCAGAGGCTGCTCAATGAGGCAGAGGCTGCTCAATGAGGCAGAGGCTGCTCGATGAGGCAGAGTTTGCTCGGTGAGGGATAGGCTGCTCGATGAGGCAGAGGCTGCTCGATGAGGCAGAGGTTGCTCGATGAGGCAGAGGCTGCTCGATGAGGCAGAGGTTGCTCGATGAGGCAGAGGTTGCTCGATGAGGGATAGGCTGCTCGATGAGTCAGAGGCTGCTCGATGAGGGATAGGCTGCTAGATGAGTCAGAGGCTGCTCGATTTGGCAGAGGCTGCTCGATGAGGGATAGGCTGCTCGATGAGTCAGAGGCTGCTCGATGAGGGATAGGCTGCTCAATGAGGGATAGGCTGCTCGATGAGTCAGAGGCTGCTCGATGAGGGATAGGCTGCTCGAGGAGGCAGAGGTTGCTCGATGAGGCAGATGTTGCTCGATGAGACAGAGGCTGCTCGATGAGGGATAGGCTCCTCGATGAGGGAGAGGCTGATCGATGAGGCAGAGGCTGCTCGATGAGGCAGAGGCTGCGAGATGAGGGATAGGCTGCTCGATGAGGCAGAGGCTGCTCGATGAGTCAGAGGCTGCTCGATGAGGGATAGGCTGCTCGATGAGGGATAGGTTACTCGATGAGGCAGAGGCTGCTCGATGAGGCAGAGGCTGCTCGATGAGTCAGAGGTTGATCGATGAGGGATAGGCAGCTCGATGAGCAGGTTACTCGATGAGACAGAGACTGCTCGATGAGGGATAGGCTGCTCGATGAGGCAGAGGCTGCTCGATGAGGCAGAGGTTGCTCGGAGGCAGAGGTTGCTCGATGAGGGATAGGCTGCTCGATGAGGGATAGGATGCTCGATGAGACAGAGGTCGTTCGATGAGGCAGAGGCTGCTCGATGAGGCAGAACCTGCTCGATGAGGCAGGGGCTGCTCGATGAGGCAGAGGTTGCTCGATGAGGCAGAGGTTGCACGATGAGCCAGAGGTTACTTGAGGTAGAGGCTGCTCAATGAGGCAGAGGTTGCTCGATGAGGCAGCCTTACTTGAGGTAGAGGCTGCTCAATGAGGCAGAGGTTGCTCGATGAGGCAGAGGCTGCTCGATGAGGCAGAGGTTGCTCGATGAGGCAGAGGCTACTCGATGAGGCAGAGGCTGCTCGATGAGGCAGAGGTTGCTCGATGAGTCAGAGGCTGCTCGATGAGGGATAGGCTGCTCGATGAGGCAGTGGTTGCTCGATGAAGCAGAGGTTGCTCGATGAGGGTTAGGCTGCTCGATGAGTCAGAGGCTGCTCGATTTGGCAGAGGCTGCTCGATGAGGGATAGGCTGCTCGATGAGTCAGAGGCTGGTCGATGAGGGATAGGCTGCTCGATGAGGGATAGGCTGCTCGATGAGGGATAGGCTGCTCGATGAGTCAGAGGCTGCTCGATGAGGGATAGGCTGCTCGATGAGGCAGAGGTTGCTCGATGAGGCAGAGGTTGCTCGATGAGACAGAGGCTGCTCGATGAGGGATAGGCTGCTCGATGAGGGATAGGCTGCTCGATGAGGGATAGGCTGCTCGATGACGGATAGGCTGCTCGATGAGGGATAGGCTGCTCGATGAGTCAGAGACTGCTCGATGAGGGATAGGCTGCTCGATGAGGGATAGGCTGCTCGATGAGGGATAGGCTGCTCGATGAGGGATAGGCTGCTCGATGAGTCAGAGGCTGCTCGATGAGGGATAGGCTGCTCGATGAGCCAGAGGCTGCTCGATGAGGCAGAGGCTGCTCGATGCAGCAGAGGTTGCTCGATGAGACAGAGGCTGCTCGATGAGGCAGAGGTTGCTCGATGAGGCAGAGGTTGCTCGATGAGACAGAGTTTGCTCGATGAGGCAGAGGTTGCTCGATGAGGCAGAGGTTGCTCGATGAGGGATACGCTGCTCGATGAGGGATAGGCTGCTCGATGAGGCAGAGGCTGCTCGATGAGGCAGAGGTTGCTCGATGAGGCAGAGGTTGCTCGATGAGGCAGAGGCTGCTCGATGAGGCAGAGGTTGCTCGATGAGGCAGAGGTTGCACGATGAGCCAGAGGTTACTTGAGGTAGAGGCTGCTCAATGAGGCAGAGGTTGCTCGATGAGGCAGAGGTTACTTGAGGTAGAGGCTGCTCAATGAGGCAGAGGTTGCTCGATGAGGCAGAGGCTGCTCGATGAGGCAGAGTTTGCTCGATGAGGGATAGGCTGCTCGATGAGGCAGAGGCTGCTTAATGAGGCAGAGGTTGATCGATGAGGCAGAGGCTGCTCGATGAGGCAGAGGCTGCTCGATGAGGCAGAGGTTGCTCGATGAGGCAGAGGTTGCTCGATGAGGGATAGGCTGCTCGATGAGGGATAGGCTGCTCGATGAGGCAGAGGTTGCTCGATGAGGCAGAGGTTGCTCGATGAAGCAGAGGTTGCTCGATGAGGGATAGGCTGCTCGATGAGTCAGAGGCTACTCGATTTGACAGAGGCTGCTCGATGAGGGATAGGCTGCTCGATGAGTCAGATGCTGCTCGATGAGGGACAGGCTGCTCGATGAGGGATAGGCTGCTCGATGAGGGATAGGCTGCTCGATGCGTCAGAGGCTGCTCGATGAGGGATAGGCTGCTCGATGAGGCAGAGGTTGCTCGATGAGGCAGAGGTTGCTCGATGAGACAGAGGCGGCTCGATGAGGGATAGGCTGCTCGATGAGGTAGAGGCTCCTCGATGAGGCAGAGGCTGATCGATCAGGGATAGGCTGCTCGATGAGGGTTAGGCTCCTCGATGAGGGATAGGCTGCTCGATGAGTCAGAGGCTGCTCGATGAGGGATAGGCTGCTCGATGAGGGATAGGCTGCTCGATGAGGGATAGGCTGCTCGATGAGGCAGAGGCTGCTCGATGAGGCAGAGGTTGCTCGATGTAGCAGAGGTTGCTCGATGAGACAGAGGCTGCACGATGAGACAGAGGCTGCTCGATGAGGCAGAGGTTGCTCGATGAGGCAGAGGTTGCTCGATGAGACAGAGGTTGCTCGATGAGGCAGAGGTTGCTCGATGAGGGATACGCTGCTCGATGAGGGATAGGCTGCTCGATGAGGCAGAGGCTGCTCGATGAGGCAGAGGTTGCTCGATGAGGCAGAGGTTGCTCGATGAGGGATACGCTGCTCGATGAGGGATAGGCTGCTCGATGAGGCAGAGGCTGCTCGATGAGGCAGAGGTTGCTCGATGAGGCAGAGGTTGCTCGATGAGGCAGAGGCTGCTCGATGAGGCAGAGGTTGCTCGATGAGGCAGAGGTTGCACGATGAGCCAGAGGTTACTTGAGGTAGAGGCTGCTCAATGAGGCAGAGGTTGCTCGATGAGGCAGAGGTTACTTGAGGTAGAGGCTGCTCAATGAGGCAGAGGTTGCTCGATGAGGCAGAGGCTGCTCGATGAGGCAGAGTTTGCTCGATGAGGGATAGGCTGCTCGATGAGGCAGAGGCTGCTTAATGAGGCAGAGGTTGATCGATGAGGCAGAGGCTGCTCGATGAGGCAGAGGCTGCTCGATGAGGCAGAGGTTGCTCGATGAGGCAGAGGTTGCTCGATGAGGGATAGGCTGCTCGATGAGGGATAGGCTGCTCGATGAGGCAGAGGTTGCTCGATGAGGCAGAGGTTGCTCGATGAAGCAGAGGTTGCTTGATGAGGGATAGGCTGCTCGATGAGTCAGAGGCTACTCGATTTGACAGAGGCTGCTCGATGAGGGATAGGCTGCTCGATGAGTCAGATGCTGCTCGATGAGGGACAGGCTGCTCGATGAGGGATAGGCTGCTCGATGCGTCAGAGGCTGCTCGATGAGGGATAGGCTGCTCGATGAGGCAGAGGTTGCTCGATGAGGCAGAGGTTGCTCGATGAGACAGAGGCGGCTCGATGAGGGATAGGCTGCTCGATGAGGTAGAGGCTCCTCGATGAGGCAGAGGCTGATCGATCAGGGATAGGCTGCTCGATGAGGGTTAGGCTCCTCGATGAGGGATAGGCTGCTCGATGAGTCAGAGGCTGCTCGATGAGGGATAGGCTGCTCGATGAGGGATAGGCTGCTCGATGAGGCAGAGGCTGCTCGATGAGGCAGAGGTTGCTCGATGTAGCAGAGGTTGCTCGATGAGACAGAGGCTGCACGATGAGACAGAGGCTGCTCGATGAGGCAGAGGTTGCTCGATGAGGCAGAGGTTGCTCGATGAGACAGAGGTTGCTCGATGAGGCAGAGGTTGCTCGATGAGGGATACGCTGCTCGATGAGGGATAGGCTGCTCGATGAGGCAGAGGCTGCTCGATGAGGCAGAGGTTGCTCGATGAGGCAGAGGCTGCTCGATGAGGTAGCGGGTGCTCAATGAGGTAGAGGGTGCTCAATGAGGTAGAGGGTGCTCAATGAGGCAGAGGTTGCTCGATGAGGCAGAGGTTGCTCGATGAGGCAGAGGCTGATCGATGAGGTAGAGGGTGCTTGATGAGGTAGAGGCTCCTCGATGAGGTAGAGGCTCCTCGATGAGGCAGAGGCTGATCGATCAGGCAGAGGCTGCTCGATGAGGCAGAGACTGCTCGATGAGGCAGAGGCTGTTCGATGAGGCAGAGGTTGCTCGATGACGCAGAGGCTGCTCGATGAGGTAGCGGGTGCTCAATGAGGTAGAGGGTGCTCGATGAGGCAGAGGTTGCTCGATGAGGCAGAGGTTGCTCGATGAGGCAGAGGCTGATCGATGAGTTAGAGGGTGCTTGATGAGGTAGAGGCTCCTCGATGAGGTAGAGGCTCCTCGATGAGGCAGACGCTGATCGATCAGGCAGAGGTTGCACGATGAGGCAGAGGCTGCTCGATAAGGGATAGGCTGCTCACTGAGGGATAGGCTTCTCGATGAGGGAGAGGCTGATCGATGAGGCAGAGGCTGCTCGATGAGGCAGAGGTTGCGAGATGAGGGATAGGCTGCTCGATGAGGCAGAGGCTGCTCGATGAGTCAGAGGCTGCTCGATGAGGGATAGGCTGCTCGATGAGGGATAGGTTGCTCGATGAGGCAGAGGCTGCTCGATGAGGCAGAGGCTGCTCGATGAGGCAGAGGCTGCTCGATGAGTCAGAGGCTGCTCGATGAGGGATAGGCTGCTCGATGAGGCAGAGGCTGTTCGATGAGGGATAGGCAGCTCGATGAGCAGGTTACAAGATAACACAGAGACTGCTCGATGAGGGATAGGCTGCTCGATGAGGCAGAGGCTGCTCGATGAGGCAGAGGTTGCTCGATGAGGGATAGGCTGCTCGATGACGGATAGGATGCTCGATGAGACAGAGGTTGCATGATGAGCCAGAGGTTACTTGAGGTAGAGGCTGCTCAATGAGGCAGAGGTTGCTCGATGAGGCAGAGGTTACTTGAGGTAGAGGCTGCTCAATGAGGCAGAGGTTGCTCGATGAGGCAGAGGCTGCTCGATGAGGCAGAGTTTGCTCGATGAGGGATAGGCTGCTCGATGAGGCAGAGGCTGCTCGATGAGGCAGAGGTTGATCGATGAGGCAGAGGTTGCTCGATGAGGCAGAGGCTGCTCGATGAGGCAGAGGTTGCTCGATGAGGCAGAGGTTGCTCGATGAGTCAGAGGCTGCTCGATGTGTTATAGGCTGCTCGATGAGGCAGAGGTTGCTCGATGAAGCAGAGGTTGCTCGATGAGGGATAGGCTGCTCGGTGAGGCAGAGGCTGCTCGATGAGGCAGAGGTTGCTCGATGAAGCAGAGGTTGCTCGGTGAGGCAGAGGCTGCTCGATGAGGCGAGGTTGCTCGATGAGACAGAGGCTGCTTGATGAGGCAGAGGTTGCTCGATGAGGCAGGGGCTGCTTGATGAGGCAGAGGTTGCTCGATGAGGGAGAGGCTGCTCGATGAGGGAGAGGCTGCTCGATGATTCAGAGGCTGCTCGATGAGGCAGAGGTTGCTCGATGAGGCAGAGGCTGCTCGATGAGACAGAGGCTGCTCGATGTGAACAGCGGTTGCTCGATGAGGCAGAGGTTGCTTGATGAGGGATACGCTGCTCGATGAGGGATAGGATGCTCGATGAGTCAGAGGTTGCTCGATGAGGCAGAGGTTGCTCGATGAGGCAGAGGTTGCTCGATGAGGCAGAGGCTGCTCGATGAGGTAGAGGGTGCTCAATGAGGTAGAGGGTGCTCAATGAGGCAGAGCTTGCTCGATGAGGCAGCGGCTGCTCCATGAGGCAGAGTTTGCGCGATGAGGGATAGGCTGCTCGATGAAGCAGAGGTTGCTCGATGAGGGATCGGCTGCTCGATGAGTCATGTGCTGCTCGATGAGTCAGAGGCTGCTCGATGAGGCAGAGGCTGTTCGATGAGGCAGAGGTTGCTCGATGAGACAGTGGCTGCTCGATGAGGCAGAGGTTGCTCGATGAGGCAGAGGCTGCTTGATGAGGCAGAGGTTGCTCGATGAGACGGAGGCTGCTCGATGAGGCAGAGGTTCCTCGATGAGGCGGAGGTTGCTCGATGAGGCAGGGGCTGCTCGATGAGGCAGAGGTTGCTCGATGAGACAGAGGTTGCTCGATGAGGGATAGGCTGCTCGATGAGGTAGCGGGTGCTCAATGAGGCAGAGGTTGCTCGATGAGGTAGAGGGTCCTCGATGAGGTAGAGGCTCCTCGATGAGGTAGAGGCTCCTCGATGAGGCAGAGGCTGCTCGATCAGGCAGAGGCTGCTCAATGAGGCAGAGGTTGTTCGATGAGGCAGAGGCTGCTCAATGAGGCAGAGGCTGCTCGATGAGGCAGAGGTTGCTCGATGAGGCAGAGGCTGCTCGATGAGGCAGAGGCTTCTCGATGAGGCAGAGATTGTTCGATGAGGCAGAGGCTGCTCAATGAGGCAGAGGTTGCTCGATGAGGCAGGGGCTGCTCGATGAGGCAGGGGCTGCTCGATGGGGCAGAGGTTGCTCGATGTGGCAGAGGTTGCTCGAGGAGGCAGAGGCTGCTCGATGAGGCAGGGGCTGCTCGATGTGGCAGAGGTTGCTCGATGAGGCAGAGGTTGCACGATCAGGCAGAGGTTACTTGAGGTAGAGGCTGCTCGATGAGGCAGAGGTTGCTCGATGAGGCAGAGGTTGCTCGATGAGGGATAGGCTGCTCGATGAGTCAGAGGCTGCTCGATGAGGGATAGGCTGCTTGATGAGGCAGAGGTTGCTCGATGAAGCAGAGGGTGCTCGATGAGGCAGAGGCTGCTCGATGAAGCAGAGGTTGCTCGATGAGGCAGAGGTTACTTGAGGTAGAGGCTGCTCAATGAGGCAGAGGGTGCTCGATGAGGCAGATGCTGCTCGATGAGGCAGAGTTTGCTCGATGAGGGATAGGCTGCTCGATGAGGCAGAGGCTGCTCGATGAGGCAGAGGTTGCTCGATGAGGCAGAGGCTGCTCGATGAGACAGAGGTTGCTCGATGAGGCAGAGGTTGCTCGATGAGGGATAGGCTG
The DNA here is from genome assembly GCF_047496885.1 of Scyliorhinus torazame. Lineage (NCBI taxonomy): Eukaryota > Metazoa > Chordata > Chondrichthyes > Carcharhiniformes > Scyliorhinidae > Scyliorhinus > Scyliorhinus torazame. Next base: position 161,260,894 of record NC_092714.1, read on the forward strand.
CTCGATGAGTCAGAGGCTGCTCGATGAGGGATAGGCTGCTCGATGAGGCAGAGGTTGCTCGATGAAGCAGAGGTTGCTCGATGAGGGATAGGCTGCTCGATGAGGGATAGGCTGCTCGATGAGGGATAGGCTGCTCGATGAGTCAGAGGCTGCTCGATGAGGGATAGGCTGCTCGATGAGGCACAGGCTGCTCGATGAGGCAGAGGTTGCTCGATGAGTCAGAGGCGGCTCGATGAAGCAGAGGTTGCTCGATGAGACAGAGGCTGCTCGATGAGACAGAGGCTGCTCGATGAGGCAGAGGTTGCTCGATGAGGCAGAGGTTGCTCGATGAGGCAGAGGTTGCTCGATGAGGCAGAGGTTGCTCGATGAGGGATACGCTGCTCGATGAGGGATAGGCTGCTCGATGAGTCAGAGGTTGCTCGATGAGGCAGAGGGTGCTCGATGAGACTGAGGTTGCTTGATGAGGCAGAGGTTGCTCGATGAGGCAGAGGCTGCTCGATGAGGCAGAGGCTGCTCGATGAGGCAGAGGCTGCTCGATGAGGCAGAGGCTGCTCGATGAGTCAGAGGCTGCTCGATGAGGGATAGGCTGCTCGATGAGGCAGAGGCTGCTCGATGAGGGATAGGCAGCTCGATGAGCAGGTGACTCGTTGAGACAGAGACTGCTCGATGAGGGATAGGCTGCTCGATGAGGCAGAGGCTGCTCGATGAGGCAGAGGTTGCTCGGAGGCAGAGGTTGCTCGATGAGGGATAGGCTGCTCGATGAGGGATAGGATGCTCGATGAGACAGAGGTTGTTCGATGAGGCAGACGTTGCTCGATGAGGCAGAAGCTGCTCGATGAGGCAGGGGCTGCTCGATGAGGCAGGGGCTGCTCGATGAGGCAGAGGTTGCTCGATGAGGCAGAGGTTGCACGATGAGCCAGAGGTTACTTGAGGTAGAGGCTGCTCAATGAGGCAGAGGTTGCTCGATGAGGCAGAGGTTACTTGAGGTAGAGGCTGCTCAATGAGGCAGAGGTTGCTCGATGAGGCAGAGGCTGCTCGATGAGGCAGAGTTTGCTCGATGAGGGATAGGCTGCTCGATGAGGCAGAGGCTGCTCGATGAGGCAGAGGTTGATCGATGAGGCAGAGGTTGCTCGATGAGGCAGAGGCTGCTCGATGAGGCAGAGGTTGCTCGATGAGGCAGAGGTTGCTCGATGAGTCAGAGGATGCTCGATGAGTTATAGGCTGCTCGATGAGGTAGAGGTGGCTCGATGAAGCAGAGGTTGCTCGATGAGGGATAGGCTGCTCGATGAGGCAGAGGCTGCTCGATGAGGCAGAGGTTGGTCGATGAGGCAGAGGTTGCTCGGTGAGGCAGAGGCTGCTCGATGAGGCGAGGTTGCTCGATGAGACAGAGGCTGCTTGATGAGGCAGAGGTTGCTCGATGAGGCAGGGGCTACTCGATGAGGCAGGGGCTGCTCGATGAGGGATAGGCTGCTCGATGAGGCAGAGGTTGCTCGATGAGGCAGAGGCTGCTTGATGAGGCAGAGGTTGCTCGATGAGGGAGAGGCTGCTCGATGAGGGAGAGGCTGCTCGATGAGTCAGAGGCTGCTCGATGAGGCAGAGGTTGCTCGATGAGGCAGAGGCTGCTCGATGAGATAGAGGCTGCTCGATGAGGCAGAGGTTGCTCGATGAGGCAGAGGTTGCTCGATGAGGGATACGCTGCTCGATGAGGGATAGGCTGCTCGATGAGTCAGAGGTTGCTCGATGAGGCAGAGGTTGCTCGATGAGGCAGAGGTTGCTCGATGAGGCAGAGGCTGCTCGATGAGGTAGAGGGTGCTCAATGAGGTAGAGGGTGCTCAATGAGGTAGAGGGTGCTCAATGAGGCAGAGGTTGCTCGATGAGGCAGCGGCTGCTCCATGAGGCAGAGTTTGCGCGATGAGGGATACGCTGCTCGATGAAGCAGAGGTTGCTCGATGAGGGATACGCTGCTCGATGAGGGATAGGCTGCTCGATGAGTCAGAGGTTGCTCGATGAGGCAGAGGTTGCTCGATGAGGCAGAGGTTGCTCGATGAGGCAGAGGCTGCTCGATGAGGTAGAGGGTGCTCAATGAGGTAGAGGGTGCTCAATGAGGCGGAGGTTGCTCGATGAGGCAGGGGCTGCTCGATGAGGTAGAGGTTGCTCGATGAGACAGAGGTTGCTCGATGAGGGATAGGCTGCTCGATGAGGTAGCGGGTGCTCAATGAGGCAGAGGTTATCGATGAGGTAGAGGGTCCTCGATGAGGTAGAGGCTCCTCGATCAGGTAGAGGCTCCTCGATGAGGCAGAGGCTGCTCGATCAGGCAGAGGCTGCTCAATGAGGCAGAGGTTGTTCGATGAGGCAGAGGCTGCTCAATGAGGCAGAGGCTGCTCGATGAGGCAGAGGTTGCTCGATGAGGCAGAGGCTGCTCGATGAGGCAGAGGCTTCTCGATGAGGCAGAGGTTGTTCGATGAGGCAGAGGCTGCTCAATGAGGCAGAGGTTGCTCGATGAGGCAGGGGCTGCTCGATGAGGCAGGGGCTGCTCGATGGGGCAGAGGTTGCTCGATGTGGCAGAGGTTGCTCGAGGAGGCAGAGGCTGCTCGATGAGGCAGGGGCTGCTCGATGTGGCAGAGGTTGCTCGATGAGGCAGAGGTTGCACGATCAGGCAGAGGTTACTTGAGGTAGAGGCTGCTCGATGAGGCAGAGGTTGCTCGATGAGGCAGAGGTTGCTCGATGAGGGATAGGCTGCTCGATGAGTCAGAGGCTGCTTGATGAGGGATAGGCTGCTTGATGAGGCAGAGGTTGCTCGATGAAGCAGAGGGTGCTCGATGAGGCAGAGGCTGCTCGATGAAGCAGAGGTTGCTCGATGAGGCAGAGGTTACTTGAGGTAGAGGCTGCTCAATGAGGCAGAGGGTGCTCGATGAGGCAGATGCTGCTCGATGAGGCAGAGTTTGCTCGATGAGGGATAGGCTGCTCGATGAGGCAGAGGCTGCTCGATGAGGCAGAGGTTGCTCGATGAGGCAGAGGCTGCTCGATGAGACAGAGGTTGCTCGATGAGGCAGAGGTTGCTCGATGAGGGATAGGCTGCTCGATGAGTCAGAGGCTGCTCGATGAGGGATAGGCTGCTCGATGAGGCAGAGGTTGCTCGATGAAGCAGAGGTTGCTCGATGAGGGATAGGCTGCTCGATGAGGAATAGGCTGCTCGATGAGGGATAGGCTGCTCGATGAGTCAGAGGCTGCTCGATGAGGGATAGGCTGCTCGATGAGGCACAGGCTGCTCGATGAGGCAGAGGTTGCTCGATGAGTCAGAGGCGGCTCGATGAAGCAGAGGTTGCTCGATGAGACAGAGGCTGCTCGATGAGACAGAGGCTCCTCGATGAGGCAGAGGTTGCTCGATGAGGCAGAGGTTGCTCGATGAGACAGAGGTTGCTCGATGAGACAGAGGTTGCTCGATGAGGCAGAGGTTGCTCGATGAGGCAGAGGTTGCTCGATGAGGGATACGCTGCTCGATGAGGGATAGGCTGCTCGATGAGTCAGAGGTTGCTCGATGAGGCAGAGGGTGCTCGATGAGACTGAGGTTGCTCGATGAGGCAGAGGTTGCTCGATGAGGCAGAGGCTGCTCGATGAGGCAGAGGCTGCTCGATGAGGCAGAGGCTGCTCGATGAGGCAGAGGCTGCTCGATGAGGGATAGGCTGCTCGATGAGGCAGAGGCTGCTCGATGAGGGATAGGCAGCTCGATGAGCAGGTGACTCGTTGAGACAGAGACTGCTCGATGAGGGATAGGCTGCTCGATGAGGCAGAGGCTGCTCGATGAGGCAGAGGTTGCTCGGAGGCAGAGGTTGCTCGATGAGGGATAGGCTGCTCGATGAGGGATAGGATGCTCGATGAGACAGAGGTTGTTCGATGAGGCAGACGTTGCTCGATGAGGCAGAAGCTGCTCGATGAGGCAGGGGCTGCTCGATGAGGCAGAGGTTGTTCGATGAGGCAGAGGTTGCACGGTGAGCCAGAGGTTACTTGAGGTAGAGGCTGCTCAATGAGGCAGAGGTTGCTCGATGAGGCAGAGGTTACTTGAGGTAGAGGCTGCTCAATGAGGCAGAGGTTGCTCGATGAGGCAGAGGCTGCTCGATGAGGCAGAGTTTGCTCGATGAGGGATAGGCTGCTCGATGAGGCAGAGGCTGCTCGATGAGGCAGAGGTTGATCGATGAGGCAGAGGTTGCTCGATGAGGCAGAGGCTGCTCGATGAGGCAGAGGTTGCTCGATGAGGCAGAGGTTGCTCGATGAGTCAGAGGATGCTCGATGAGTTATAGGCTGCTCGATGAGGCAGAGGTGGCTCGATGAAGCAGAGGTTGCTCGATGAGGGATAGGCTGCTCGATGAGGCAGAGGCTGCTCGATGAGGCAGAGGTTGGTCGATGAAGCAGAGGTTGCTCGGTGAGGCAGAGGCTGCTCGATGAGGCGAGGTTGCTCGATGAGACAGAGGCTGCTTGATGAGGCAGAGGTTGCTCGATGAGGCAGGGGCTACTCGATGAGGCAGGGGCTGCTCGATGAGGGATAGGCTGCTCGATGAGGCAGAGGTTGCTCGATGAGGCAGAGGCTGCTTGATGAGGCAGAGGTTGCTCGATGAGGGAGAGGCTGCTCGATGAGGGAGAGGCTGCTCGATGAGTCAGAGGCTGCTCGATGAGGCAGAGGTTGCTCGATGAGGCAGAGGCTGCTCGATGAGATAGAGGCTGCTCGATGAGGCAGAGGTTGCTCGATGAGGCAGAGGTTGCTCGATGAGGCAGAGGTTGCTCGATGAGGGATACGCTGCTCGATGAGGGATAGGCTGCTCGATGAGTCAGAGGTTGCTCGATGAGGCAGAGGTTGCTCGATGAGGCAGAGGTTGCTCGATGAGGCAGAGGCTGCTCGATGAGGTAGAGGGTGCTCAATGAGGTAGAGGGTGCTCAATGAGGCAGAGGTTGCTCGATGAGGCAGCGGCTGCTCCATGAGGCAGAGTTTGCGCGATGAGGGATAGGCTGCTCGATGAAGCAGAGGTTGCTCGATGAGGGATAGGCTGCTCGATGAGTCATAGGCTGCTCGATGAGGCAGAGGCTGCTCGATGAGTCAGAGGTTGCTCGATGAGGCAGAGGCTGCTCGATGAGGCAGGGGCTGCTCGATGAGGGATCGGCTGCTCGATGAGGGATAGGCTGCTCGATGAGCCAGTGGCTGCTCGATGAGGCAGAGGTTGCTCGATGAGGCAGAGGCTGCTCGATGAGGCAGAGGTTGCTCGATGAGACAGAGGCTGCTCGATGAGGCAGAGGTTGCTCGATGAGGCAGAGGTTGCTCGATGAGGCAGAGGTTGCTCGATGAGGCAGGGGCTGCTCGATGAGGCAGAGGTTGCTCGATGAGACAGAGGTTGCTCGATGAGGCAGAGGCTGCTCGATGAGGTAGCGGGTGCTCAATGAGGCAGAGGTTGCTCGATGAGGTAGAGGGTGCTCAATGAGGTAGAGGCTCGTCGATGAGGTAGAGGCTCCTCGATGAGGCAGAGGCTGCTCGATCAGGCAGAGGCTGCTCAATGAGGCAGAGGTTGTTCGATGTGGCAGGGCCTGCTCAATGAGGCAGAGGTTGCTCGATGAGGCAGAGGCTGCTCAATGAGGCACAGGCTGCTCAATGAGGCAGAGGTTGCTCGATGAGGCAGAGGCTGCTCGATGAGGCAGAGGCTGCTCGATGAGGCAGAGGTTGTTCGATGAGGCAGAGGTTACTTGAGGTAGAGGCTGCTCAATGAGGCAGAGGGTGCTCGATGAGGCAGATGCTGCTCGATGAGGCAGAGATTGCTCGATGAGGGATAGGCTGCTCGATGAGGAAGAGGCTGCTCGATGAGGCAGAGGTTGCTCGATGAGGCAGAGGCTGCTCGATGAGACAGAGGTTGCTCGATGAGGCAGAGGTTGCTCGATGAGGGATAGGCTGCTCGATGAGTCAGAGGCTGCTCGATGAGGGATAGGCTGGTCGATGAGGCAGAGGTTGCTCGATGAAGCAGAGGTTGCTCGATGAGGGATAGGCTGCTCGATGAGGGATAGGCTGCTCGATGAGGGATAGGCTGCTCGATGAGTCAGAGGCTGCTCGATGAGGGATAGGCTGCTCGATGAGGCACAGGCTGCACGATGAGGCAGAGGTTGCTCGATGAGTCAGAGGCGGCTCGATGAAGCAGAGGTTGCTCGATGAGACAGAGGCTGCTCGATGAGACAGAGGCTGCTCGATGAGGCAGAGGTTGCTCGATGAGGCAGAGGTTGCTCGATGAGACAGAGGTTGCTCGATGAGGCAGAGGTTGCTCGATGAGGCAGAGGTTGCTCGATGAGGGATACGCTGCTCGATGAGGGATAGGCTGCTCGATGAGTCAGAGGTTGCTCGATGAAGCAGAGGGTGCTCGATGAGACTGAGGTTGCTCGATGAGGCAGAGGTTGCTCGATGAGGCAGAGGCTGCTCGATGAGGCAGAGGCTGCTCGATGAGGCAGAGGCTGCTCGATGAGGCAGAGGCTGCTCGATGAGGGATAGGCTGCTCGATGAGGCAGAGGCTGCTCGATGAGGGATAGGCAGCTCGATGAGCAGGTGACTCGTTGAGACAGAGACTGCTCGATGAGGGATAGGCTGCTCGATGAGGCAGAGGCTGCTCGATGAGGCAGAGGTTGCTCGGAGGCAGAGGTTGCTCGATGAGGGATAGGCTGCTCGATAAGGGATAGGATGCTCGATGAGACAGAGGTTGTTCGATGAGGCAGACGTTGCTCGATGAGGCAGAAGCTGCTCGATGAGGCAGGGGCTGCTCGATGAGGCAGAGGTTGCTCGATGAGGCAGAGGTTGCACGATGAGCCAGAGGTTACTTGAGGTAGAGGCTGCTCAATGAGGCAGAGGTTGCTCGATGAGGCAGAGGTTACTTGAGGTAGAGGCTGCTCAATGAGGCAGAGGTTGCTCGATGAGGCAGAGGCTGCTCGATGAGGCAGAGTTTGCTCGATGAGGGATAGGCTGCTCGATGAGGCAGAGGCTGCTCGATGAGGCAGAGGTTGATCGATGAGGCAGAGGTTGCTCGATGAGGCAGAGGCTGCTCGATGAGGCAGAGGCTGCTCGATGAGGCAGAGGTTGCTCGATGAGGCAGAGGTTGCTCGATGAGTCAGAGGATGCTCGATGAGTTATAGGCTGCTCGATGAGGCAGAGGTGGCTCGATGAAGCAGAGGTTGCTCGATGAGGGATAGGCTGCTCGATGAGGCAGAGGCTGCTCGATGAGGCAGAGGTTGGTCGATGAAGCAGAGGTTGCTCGGTGAGGCAGAGGCTGCTCGATGAGGCGAGGTTGCTCGATGAGACAGAGGCTGCTTGATGAGGCAGTGGTTGCTCGATGAGGCAGGGGCTACTCGATGAGGCAGGGGCTGCTCGATGAGGGATAGGCTGCTCGATGAGGCAGAGGTTGCTCGATGAGGCAGAGGCTGCTTGATGAGGCAGAGGTTGCTCGATGAGGGAGAGGCTGCTCGATGGGGGAGAGGCTGCTCGATGAGTCAGAGGCTGCTCGATGAGGCAGAGGTTGCTCGATGAGGCAGAGGCTGCTCGATGAGATAGAGGCTGCTCGATGAGGCAGAGGTTGCTCGATGAGGCAGAGGTTGCTCGATGAGGGATACGCTGCTCGATGAGGGATAGGCTGCTCGATGAGTCAGTGGTTGCTCGATGAGGCAGAGGTTGCTCGATGAGGCAGAGGTTGCTCGATGAGGCAGAGGCTGCTCGATGAGGGATAGGCTGCTCGATGAACCAGTGGCTGCTCGATGAGGCAGAGGTTGCTCGATGAGGCAGCGGCTGCTCCATGAGGCAGAGTTTGCGCGATGAGGGATAGGCTGCTCGATGAAGCAGAGGTTGCTCGATGAGGGATAGGCTGCTCGATGAGTCATAGGCTGCTCGATGAGGCAGAGGCTGCTCGATGAGTCAGAGGTTGCTCGATGAGGCAGAGGCTGCTCGATGAGGCAGGGGCTGCTCGATGAGGGATCGGGTGCTCGATGAGGGATAGGCTGCTCGATGAGCCAGTGGCTGCTCGATGAGGCAGAGGTTGCTCGATGAGGCAGAGGCTGCTCGATGAGGCAGAGGTTGCTCGATGAGACAGAGGCTGCTCGATGAGGCAGAGGTTGCTCGATGAGGCAGAGGTTGCTCGATGAGGCAGGGGCTGCTCGATGAGGCAGAGGTTGCTCGATGAGACAGAGGTTGCTCGATGAGGCAGAGGCTGCTCGATGAGGTAGCGGGTGCTCAATGAGGCAGAGGTTGCTCGATGAGGTAGAGGGTGCTCAATGAGGTAGAGGCTCGTCGATGAGGTAGAGGCTCCTCGATGAGGCAGAGGCTGCTCGATCAGGCAGAGGCTGCTCAATGAGGCAGAGGTTGTTCGATGAGGCAGGGGCTGCTCAATGAGGCAGAGGTTGCTCGATGAGGCAGAGGCTGCTCAATGAGGCACAGGCTGCTCAATGAGGCAGAGGTTCCTCGATGAGGCAGAGGCTGCTCGATGAGGCAGAGGCTGCTCGATGAGGCAGAGGTTGTTCGATGAGGCAGAGGCTGCTCGATGAGGCAGAGGTTGCTCGATGAGGCAGGGGCTGCTCGATGAGGCAGGGGCTGCTCGATGGGGCAGAGGTTGCTCGATGAGGCAGAGGTTGCTCGATGAGGTAGAGGCTGCTCGATGAGGCAGGGGCTGCTCGATGTGGCAGAGGTTGCTCGATGAGTCAGAGGTTGCACGATGAGGCAGAGGTTACTTGAGGTAGAGGCTGCTCGATGAGGCAGAGGTTGCTCGATGAGGCAGAGGTTGCTCGATGAGGGATCCGCTGCTCGATGAGTGATAGGCTGCTCGATGAACCAGTGGCTGCTCGATGAGGCAGAGGTTGCTCGATGAGGCAGAGGCTGCTCGATGAGGCAGAGGTTGCTCGATGAGACAGAGGCTGCTCGATGAGGCAGAGGTTGCTCGATGAGGCAGAGGTTGCTCGATGAGGCAGAGGTTGCTCGATGAGGCAGGGGCTGCTCGATGAGGCAGAGGTTGCTCGATGAGACAGAGGTTGCTCGATGAGGCAGAGGCTGCTCGATGAGGTAGCGGGTGCTCAATGAGGCAGAGGTTGCTCGATGAGGTAGAGGGTGCTCGATGAGGTAGAGGCTCGTCGATGAGGTAGAGGCTCCTCGATGAGGCAGAGGCTGCTCGATCAGGCAGAGGCTGCTCAATGAGGCACAGGTTGTTCGATGAGGCAGGGGCTGCTCAATGAGGCAGAGGTTGCTCGATGAGGCAGAGGCTGCTCAATGAGGCACAGGCTGCTCAATGAGGCAGAGGTTGCTCGATGAGGCAGAGGCTGCTCGATGAGTCAGAGGCTGCTCGATGAGGGATAGGCTGCTCGATGAGGCAGAGGCTGCTCGATGAGGCAGAGGTTGCTCGATGAAGCAGAGGTTGCTCGATGAGACAGAGGCTGCTCGATGAGACAGAGGCTGCTCGATGAGGCAGAGGTTGCTCGATGAGGCAGAGGTTGCTCGATGAGGCAGAGGTTGCTCGAAGAGGGATACGCTGCTCGATGAGGGATAGGCTGCTCGATGAGTCAGAGGTTGCTCGATGAGGCAGAGGTTGCTCGATGAGACAGAGGTTGCTAGATGAGGCAGAGGTTGCTCGATGAGGGATACGCTGCTCGATGAGGGATAGGCTGCTCGATGAGTCAGAGGTTGCTCGATGAGGCAGAGGTTGCTCGATGAGACAGAGGTTGCTCGATGAGACAGAGGTTGCTCGATGAGGCAGAGGCTGCTCGATGAGGCAGAGGCTGCTCGATGAGGCAGAGGCTGCTCGATGAGTCAGAGGCTGCTCGATGAGGGATAGGCTGCTCGATGAGGCAGAGGCTGCTCGATGAGGGATAGGCAGCGCGATGAGCAGGTGACTCGTTGAGACAGAGACTGCTCGATGAGGGATAGGCTGCTCGATGAGGCAGAGGCTGCTCGATGAGGCAGAGGTTGCTCGGAGGCAGAGGTTGCTCGATGAGGGATAGGCTGCTCGATGAGGGATAGGATGCTCGATGAGACAGAGGTTGTTCGTTGAGGCAGACGTTGCTCGATGAGGCAGAAGCTGCTCGATGAGGCAGGGGCTGCTCGATGAGGCAGAGTTTGCTCGATGAGGGATAGGCTGCTCGATGAGGCAGAGGCTGCTCGATGAGGCAGAGGTTGATCGATGAGGCAGAGGTTGCTCGATGAGGCAGAGGCTGCTCGATGAGGCAGAGGTTGCTCGATGAGGCAGAGGTTGCTCGATGAGTCAGAGGATGCTCGATGAGTTATAGGCTGCTCGATGAGGCAGAGGTGGCTCGATGAAGCAGAGGTTGCTCGATGAGGGATAGGCTGCTCGATGAGGCAGAGGCTGCTCGATGAGGCAGAGGTTGGTCGATGAAGCAGAGGTTGCTCGGTGAGGCAGAGGCTGCTCGATGAAGCGAGGTTGCTCGATGAGACAGAGGCTGCTTGATGAGGCAGTGGTTGCTCGATGAGGCAGGGGCTACTCGATGAGGCAGGGGCTGCTCGATGAGGGATAGGCTGCTCGATGAGGCAGAGGTTGCTCGATGAGGCAGAGGCTGCTTGATGAGGCAGAGGTTGCTCGATGAGGGAGAGGCTGCTCGATGGGGGAGAGGCTGCTCGATGAGTCAGAGGCTGCTCGATGAGGCAGAGGTTGCTCGATGAGGCAGAGGCTGCTCGATGAGATAGAGGCTGCTCGATGAGGCAGAGGTTGCTCGATGAGGCAGAGGTTGCTCGATGAGGGATACGCTGCTCGATGAGGGATAGGATGCTCGATGAGTCAGTGGTTGCTCGATGAGGCAGAGGTTGCTCGATGAGGCAGAGGTTGCTCGATGAGGCAGAGGCTGCTCGATGAGGGATAGGCTGCTCGATGAACCAGTGGCTGCTCGATGAGGCAGAGGTTGCTCGATGAGGCAGCGGCTGCTCCATGAGGCAGAGTTTGCGCGATGAGGGATAGGCTGCTCGATGAAGCAGAGGTTGCTCGATGAGGGATAGGCTGCTCGATGAGTCATAGGCTGCTCGATGAGGCAGAGGCTGCTCGATGAGTCAGAGGTTGCTCGATGAGGCAGAGGCTGCTCGATGAGGCAGGGGCTGCTCGACGAGGGATCGGGTGCTCGATGAGGGATAGGCTGCTCGATGAGCCAGTGGCTGCTCGATGAGGCAGAGGTTGCTCGATGAGGCAGAGGCTGCTCGATGAGGCAGAGGTTGCTCGATGAGACAGAGGCTGCTCGATGAGGCAGAGGTTGCTCGATGAGGCAGAGGTTGCTCGATGAGGCAGGGGCTGCTCGATGAGGCAGAGGTTGCTCGATGAGACAGAGGTTGCTCGATGAGGCAGAGGCTGCTCAATGAGGCACAGGCTGCTCAATGAGGCAGAGGTTCCTCGATGAGGCAGAGGCTGCTCGATGAGGCAGAGGCTGCTCGATGAGGCAGAGGTTGTTCGATGAGGCAGAGGCTGCTCGATGAGGCAGAGGTTGCTCGATGAGGCAGGGGCTGCTCGATGAGGCAGGGGCTGCTCGATGGGGCAGAGGTTGCTCGATGAGGCAGAGGTTGCTCGATGAGGTAGAGGCTGCTCGATGAGGCAGGGGCTGCTCGATGTGGCAGAGGTTGCTCGATGAGTCAGAGGTTGCACGATGAGGCAGAGGTTACTTGAGGTAGAGGCTGCTCGATGAGGCAGAGGTTGCTCGATGAGGCAGAGGTTGCTCGATGAGGGATCCGCTGCTCGATGAGGGATAGGCTGCTCGATGAACCAGTGGCTGCTCGATGAGGCAGAGGTTGCTCGATGAGGCAGAGGCTGCTCGATGAGGCAGAGGTTGCTCGATGAGACAGAGGCTGCTCGATGAGGCAGAGGTTGCTCGATGAGGCAGAGGTTGCTCGATGAGGCAGAGGTTGCTCGATGAGGCAGGGGCTGCTCGATGAGGCAGAGGTTGCTCGATGAGACAGAGGTTGCTCGATGAGGCAGAGGCTGCTCGATGAGGTAGCGGGTGCTCAATGAGGCAGAGGTTGCTCGATGAGGTAGAGGGTGCTCGATGAGGTAGAGGCTCGTCGATGAGGTAGAGGCTCCTCGATGAGGCAGAGGCTGCTCGATCAGGCAGAGGCTGCTCAATGAGGCACAGGTTGTTCGATGAGGCAGGGGCTGCTCAATGAGGCAGAGGTTGCTCGATGAGGCAGAGGCTGCTCAATGAGGCACAGGCTGCTCAATGAGGCAGAGGTTGCTCGATGAGGCAGAGGCTGCTCGATGAGTCAGAGGCTGCTCGATGAGGGATAGGCTGCTCGATGAGGCAGAGGCTGCTCGATGAGGCAGAGGTTGCTCGATGAAGCAGAGGTTGCTCGATGAGACAGAGGCTGCTCGATGAGACAGAGGCTGCTCGATGAGGCAGAGGTTGCTCGATGAGGCAGAGGTTGCTCGATGAGGCAGAGGTTGCTCGAAGAGGGATACGCTGCTCGATGAGGGATAGGCTGCTCGATGAGTCAGAGGTTGCTCGATGAGGCAGAGGTTGCTCGATGAGACAGAGGTTGCTAGATGAGGCAGAGGTTGCTCGATGAGGGATACGCTGCTCGATGAGGGATAGGCTGCTCGATGAGTCAGAGGTTGCTCGATGAGGCAGAGGTTGCTCGATGAGACAGAGGTTGCTCGATGAGACAGAGGTTGCTCGATGAGGCAGAGGCTGCTCGATGAGGCAGAGGCTGCTCGATGAGGCAGAGGCTGCTCGATGAGTCAGAGGCTGCTCGATGAGGGATAGGCTGCTCGATGAGGCAGAGGCTGCTCGATGAGGGATAGGCAGCGCGATGAGCAGGTGACTCGTTGAGACAGAGACTGCTCGATGAGGGATAGGCTGCTCGATGAGGCAGAGGCTGCTCGATGAGGCAGAGGTTGCTCGGAGGCAGAGGTTGCTCGATGAGGGATAGGCTGCTCGATGAGGGATAGGATGCTCGATGAGACAGAGGTTGTTCGTTGAGGCAGACGTTGCTCGATGAGGCAGAAGCTGCTCGATGAGGCAGGGGCTGCTCGATGAGGCAGAGGTTGCTCGATGAGGCAGAGGTTGCACGATGAGCCAGAGGTTACTTGAGGTAGAGGCTGCTCAATGAGGCAGAGGTTGCTCGATGAGGCAGAGGTTACTTGAGGTAGAGGCTGCTCAATGAGGCAGAGGTTGCTCGATGAGGCAGAGGCTGCTCGATGAGGCAGAGTTTGCTCGATGAGGGATAGGCTGCTCGATGAGGCAGAGGCTGCTCGATGAGGCAGAGGTTGATCGATGAGGCAGAGGTTGCTCGATGAGGCAGAGGCTGCTCGATGAGTTATAGGCTGCTCGATGAGGCAGAGGTGGCTCGATGAAGCAGAGGTTGCTCGATGAGGGATAGGCTGCTCGATGAGGCAGAGGCTGCTCGATGAGGCAGAGGTTGGTCGATGAAGCAGAGGTTGCTCGGTGAGGCAGAGGCTGCTCGATGAGGCGAGGTTACTCGATGAGACAGAGGCTGCTTGATGAGGCAGAGGTTGCTCGATGAGGCAGGGGCTACTCGATGAGGCAGGGGCTGCTCGATGAGGGATAGGCTGCTCGATGAGGCAGAGGTTGCTCGATGAGGCAGAGGCTGATTGATGAGGCAGAGGTTGCTCGATGAGGGAGAGGCTGCTCGATGAGGGAGAGGCTGCTCGATGAGTCAGAGGCTGCTCGATGAGGCAGAGGTTGCTCGATGAGGCAGAGGCTGCTCGATGAGATAGAGGCTGCTCGATGAGGCAGAGGTTGCTCGATGAGGCAGAGGTTGCTCGATGAGGGATACGCTGCTCGATGAGGGATAGGCTGCTCGATGAGTCAGAGGTTGCTCGATGAGGCAGAGGTTGCTCGATGAGGCAGAGGTTGCTCGATGAGGCAGAGGCTGCTCGATGAGGTAGAGGGTGCTCAACGAGGTAGAGGGTGCTCAATGAGGCAGAGGTTGCTCGATGAGGCAGCGGCTGCTCCATGAGGCAGAGTTTGCGCGATGAGGGATAGGCTGCTCGATGAAGCAGAGGTTGCTCGATGAGGGATAGGCTGCTCGATGAGTCATAGGCTGCTCGATGAGGCAGAGGCTGCTCGATGAGTCAGAGGTTGCTCGATGAGGCAGAGGCTGCTCGATGAGGCAGGGGCTGCTCGATGAGGGATCGGCTGCTCGATGAGGGATAGGCTGCTCCATGAGCCAGTGGCTGCTCGATGAGGCAGAGGTTGCTCGATGAGGCAGAGGCTGCTCGATGAGGCAGAGGTTGCTCGATGAGACAGAGGCTGCTCGATGAGGCAGAGGCTGCTCGATGAGGTAGCGGGTGCTCAATGAGGCAGAGGTTGCGCGATGAGGTAGAGGGTGCTCGATGAGGTAGAGGCTCGTCGATGAGGTAGAGGCTCCTCGATGAGGCAGAGGCTGCTCGATCAGGCAGAGGCTGCTCAATGAGGCAGAGGTTGTTCGATGAGGCAGGGGCTGCTCAATGAGGCAGAGATGGCTCGATGAGGCAGAGGCTGCTCAATGAGGCACAGGCTGCTCAATGAGGCAGAGATTGCTCGATGAGGCAGAGGCTGCTCGATGAGGCAGGGGCTGCTCGATGAGGCAGAGGTTGTTCGATGAGGCAGAGGCTGCTCAATGAGGCAGAGGTTGCTCGATGAGGCAGGGGCTGCTCGATGAGGCAGGGGCTGCTCGATGGGGCAGAGGTTGCTCGATGAGGCAGAGGTTGCTCGATGAGGCAGAGGCTGCTCGATGAGGCAGGGGCTGCTCGATGTGGCAGAGGTTGCTCGATGAGTCAGAGGTTGCACGATGAGGCAGAGGTTACTTGAGGTAGAGGCTGCTCGATGAGGCAGAGGTTGCTCGATGAGGCAGAGGTCGCTCGATGAGGGATAGGCTGCTCGATGAGTCAGAGGCTGCTCGATGAGGGATAGGCTGCTCGATGAGGCAGAGGTTGCTCGATGAAGCAGAGGTTGCTCGATGAGGGATAGGCTGCTCGATGAGTCAGAGGCTGCTCGATTTGGCAGAGGCTGCTCGATGAGGGATAGGCTGCTCGATGAGTCAGAGGCTGCTCGATGAGGGATAGGCTGCTCGATGAGAGATAGGCTGCTCGATGAGGGATAGGCTGCTCGATGAGTCAGAGGCTGCTCGATGAGGGATAGGCTGCTCGATGAGGCACAGGCTGCTCGATGAGGCAGAGGTTGCTCGATGAGTCAGAGGCTGCTCGATGAAGCAGAGGTTGCTCGATGAGACAGAGGCTGCTCGATGAGACAGAGGCTGCTCGATGAGGCAGAGGTTGCTCGATGAGGCAGAGGTTGCTCGATGAGGCAGAGGTTGCTCGATGAGGCAGGGGTTGCTCGATGAGGGATACGCTGCTCGATGAGGGATAGGCTGCTCGATGAGTCAGAGGTTGCTCGATGAGGCAGAGGTTGCTCGATGAGACAGAGGTTGCTCGATGAGGCAGAGTTTGCTCGATGAGGCAGAGGTTGCTCGATGAGGGAGACGCTGCTCGATGAGGGATATGCTGCTCGATGAGTCAGAGGTTGCTCGATGAGGCAGAGGTTGCTCGATGAGACAGAGTCTTCTCGATGAGACAGAGGCTGCTCGATGAGGCAGAGGTTGCTCGATGAGGCAGAAGTTGCTCGATGAGACAGATGTTGCTCGATGAGGCAGAGGTTGCTCGATGAGGGATACGCTGCTCTATGAGGGTTCGGCTGCTCGATGAGTCAGAGGTTGCTCGATGAGGCAGAGGTTGCTCGATGAGGCAGAGGTTGCTCGATGAGGCAGAGGCTTCTCGATGAGGTAGAGGGTGCTCGATGAGGTAGCGGCTCCTCGATGAGGTAGAGGCTCCTCGATGAGGCAGAGTCTGCTCGATCAGGCAGAGGCTGCTCGATGAGGCAGGGGCAGCTCGATGAGGCAGGGGCTGCTCGATGGGGCAGAGGTTACTCGATGAGGCAGAGGTTGCTTGATGAGGCAGAGGCTGCTCGATGAGGCAGGGGCTGCTCGATGTGGCAGAGGTTGCTCGATGAGGCAGAGGTTGCACGATGAGGCAGAGGGTACTTGAGGTAGAGTCTTCTCGATGAGACAGAGGCTGCTCGGTGAGGCAGAGGTTGCTCGATGAGGCAGAAGTTGCTCGATGAGACAGAGGTTGCTCGATGAGGCAGAGGTTGCTCGATGAGACAGAGGTTGCTCGATGAGGCAGAGGTTGCTCGATGAGGGATACGCTGCTCGATGAGGGATAGGCTGCTCGATGAGTCAGAGGTTGCTCGATGAGGCAGAGGTTGCTCGATGAGGCAGAGGTTGCTCGATGAGGCAGAGGCTTCTCGATGAGGTAGAGGGTGCTCGATGAGGTAGCGGCTCCTCGATGAGGTAGAGGCTCCTCGATGAGGCAGAGTCTGCTCGATCAGGCAGAGGCTGCTCGATGAGGCAGGGGCTGCTCGATGAGGCAGGGGCTGCTCGATGGGGCAAAGGTTACTCGATGAGGCAGAGGTTGCTCGATGAGGCAGAGGCTGGTCGATGAGGCAGGGGCTGCTCGATGAGGCAGAGGTTGCACAATGAGGCAGAGGGTACTTGAGGTAGAGGCTGCTCGATGAGGCAGAGGTTGCTCGATGAGGCAGAGGTTACTTGAGGTAGAGGCTGCTCAATGAGGCAGAGGTTGCTCGATGAGGCAGAGGCTGCTCGATGAGGCAGAGTTTGCTCGATGAGGGATAGGCTGCTCGATAAGGCAGAGGCTGCTCGATGAGGCAGAGGCTGCTCGATGAGGCAGAGGTTGCTCGATAAGGCAGAGGCTGCTCGATGAGGCAGAGGTTGCTCGATAAGGCAGAGGCTGCTCGATGAGGCAGAGGTTGCTGATGAGGCAGAGGATGCTCGATGAGGGCTAGGCTGCTCGATGAGTCAGAGGCTGCTCGATGAGGGATAGGCTGCTCGATGAGGCAGAGGTTGCTCGATGAAGCAGAGGTTCCTCGATGAGGGATAGGCTGCTCGATGAGTCAGAGGCTGCTCGATTTGGCAGAGGCTGCTCGACGAGGGATAGGCTGCTCGACGAGGGATAGGCTGCTCGACGAGGGATAGGCTGCTCGATGAGTCAGAGGCTGCTCGATGAGGGATAGGCTGCTCGATGAGGCAGAGGCTGCTCGATGAGACAGAGGTTGCTCGATGAGTCAGAGGCTGCTCGATGAGGGATAGGCTGCTCGATGAGGGATAGGCTGCTCGGTGAGGGATAGGCTGCTCGATGAGGGATAGGCTGCTCGATGAGTCAGAGGCTGCTCGATGAGGGATAGGCTGCGCGATGAGGCAGAGGCTGCTCGATGAGGCAGAGGTTGCTCGATGAAGCAGAGGTTGCTCGATGAGACAGAGGCTGCTCGATGAGACAGAGGCTGCTCGATGAGGCAGAGGTTGTACGATGAGGCAGAGGTTGCTCGATGAGGCAGAGGTTGCTCGATGAGGGATACGCTGCTCGATGAGGGATAGGCTGCTCGATGAGTCAGAGGTTGCTCGATGAGGCAGAGGTTGCTCGATGAGGCAGAGGTTGCTCGATGAGGGATACGCTGCTCGATGAGGGATAGGCTGCTCGATGAGTCAGAGGTTGCTCGATGAGGCAGAGGTTGCTCGATGAGACAGAGGCTGCTCGATGAGACAGAGGCTGCTCGATGAAGCAGAGGTTGCTCGATGCGGCAGAAGTTGCTCGATGAGACAGAGGTTGCTCGATGAGGCAGAGGTTGCTCGATGAGACAGACGTTGCTAGATGAGGCAGAGGTTGCTCGATGAGGGATACGCTGCTCGATGAGGGATAGGCTGCTCGATGAGTCAGAGGTTGCTCGATGAGGCAGAGGTTGCTCGATGAGGCAGAGGTTGCTCGATGAGGGATACGCTGCTCGATGAGGGATAGGCTGCTCGATGAGTCAGAGGTTGCTCGATGAGGCAGAGGTTGCTCGATGAGACAGAGGCTGCTCGATGAGACAGAGGCTGCTCGATGAAGCAGAGGTTGCTCGATGCGGCAGAAGTTGCTCGATGAGACAGAGGTTGCTCGATGAGGCAGAGGTTGCTCGATGAGGGATACGCTGCTCGATGAGGGATAGGCTGCTCATATGAGTCAGAGGTTGCTCGATGAGGCAGAGGTTGCTCGATGAGGCAGAGGCTGCTCGATGAGGTAGAGGGTGCTCAATGAGGCAGAGGTTGCTCGATGAGGCAGAGGCTGCTCGGTGAGGTAGCGGGTGCTCGATGAGGTCGAGGCTCCTCGATGAGGTAGAGGCTCCTCGATGAGGCAGAGGCTGCTCGATCAGGCAGAGGCTGCTCGATGAGGCAGAGGCTTCTCATTGAGGCAGCGGTTGTTCGATGAGGCAGAGGTTGCTCCATGAGGCAGAGGCTGCTCAATGAGGCAGAGGCTGCTCAATGAGGCAGAGGTTGCCCGATGAGGCAGAGGTTGCTCGATGAGGCAGAGGTTGCTCGATGAGGCAGGGGCTGCTCGATGAGGCAGGGGCTGCTCGATGAGGCAGGGGCTGCTCGATGAGGCAGGGGCTGCTCGATGGGGCAGAGGTTGCTCGATGACGCAGAGGTTGCTCGATGAGGCAGAGGCTGCTCGATGAGGCAGGGGCTGCTCGATGAGGCAGAGGTTGCTCGATGAGGCAGAGGTTGCTCGATGGGGCAGAGGTTGCTCGATGAGGCAGAGGTTGCTCGATGAGGCAGAGGCTGCTCGATGAGGCAGGGGCTGCTCGATGAGGCAGAGGTTGCTCGATGAGACAGAGGTTGCTAGATGAGGCAGAGGTTGCTCGATGAGGGATACGCTGCTCGATGAGGGATAGGCTGCTCGATGAGTCAGAGGTTGCTCGATGAGGCAGAGGTTGCTCGATGAGACAGAGGTTGCTCGATGAAGCAGAGGTTGCTCGATGAGGGATAGGCTGCTCGATGAGTCAGAGGCTGCTCGATTTGGCAGAGGCTGCTCGACGAGGGATAGGCTGCTCGATGAGGGATAGGCTGCTCGATGAGTCAGAGGTTGCTCGATGAGGCAGAGGTTGCTCGATGAGGCAGAGGTTGCTCGATGAAGCAGAGGTTGCTCGATGAGGGATAGGCTGCTCGATGAGTCAGAGGCTGCTCGATTTGGTAGAGGCTGCTCGACGAGGGATAGGCTGCTCGATGAGGGACAGGCTGCTCGATGAGTCAGAGGCTGCTCGATGAGGGATAGGCTGCTCGATGAGGCAGAGGCTGCTCGATGAGACAGAGGTTGCTCGATGAGTCAGAGGCTGCTCGATGAGGGATAGGCTTCTCGATGAGGTAGAGGGTGCTCGATGAGGTAGCGGCTCCTCGATGAGGTAGAGGCTCCTCGATGAGGCAGAGTCTGCTCGATCAGGCAGAGGCTGCTCGATGAGGCAGGGGCTGCTCGATGAGGCAGGGGCTGCTCGATGGGGCAAAGGTTACTCGATGAGGCAGAGGTTGCTCGATGAGGCAGAGGCTGGTCGATGAGGCAGGGGCTGCTCGATGAGGCAGAGGTTGCACGATGAGGCAGAGGGTACTTGAGGTAGAGGCTGCTCGATGAGGCAGAGGTTGCTCGATGAGGCAGAGGTTACTTGAGGTAGAGGCTGCTCAATGAGGCAGAGGTTGCTCGATGAGGCAGAGGCTGCTCGATGAGGCAGAGTTTGCTCGATGAGGGATAGGCTGCTCGATGAGGCAGAGGCTGCTCGATGAGGCAGAGGCTGCTCGATGAGGCAGAGGCTGCTCGATGAGGCAGAGGTTGCTCGAGAAGGCAGAGGCTGCTCGATGAGGCAGAGGTTGCTGATGAGGCAGAGGATGCTCGATGAGGGCTAGGCTGCTCGATGAGTCAGAGGCTGCTCGATGAGGGATAGGCTGCTCGATGAGGCAGAGGTTGCTCGATGAAGCAGAGGTTGCTCGATGAGGGATAGGCTGCTCGATGAGTCAGAGGCTGCTCGATTTGGCAGAGGCTGCTCGACGAGGGATAGGCTGCTCGACGAGGGATAGGCTGCTCGACGAGGGATAGGCTGCTCGATGAGTCAGAGGCTGCTCGATGAGGGATAGGCTGCTCGATGAGGCAGAGGGTGCTCGATGAGACAGAGGTTGCTCGATGAGTCAGAGGCTGCTCGATGAGGGATAGGCTGCTCGATGAGGGATAGGCTGCTCGATGAGGGATAGGCTGCTCGATGAGGGATAGGCTGCTCGATGAGTCAGAGGCTGCTCGATGAGGGATAGGCTGCTCGATGAGGCAGAGGCTGCTCGATGAGGCAGAGGTTGCTCGATGAAGCAGAGGTTGCTCGATGAGACAGAGGCTGCTCGATGAGACAGAGGCTGCTCGATGAGGCAGAGGTTGTACGATGAGGCAGAGGTTGCTCGATGAGGCAGAGGTTGCTCGATGAGGGATACGCTGCTCGATGAGGGATAGGCTGCTCGATGAGTCAGAGGTTGCTCGATGAGGCAGAGGTTGCTCGATGAGACAGAGGTTGCTCGATGAGGCAGAGGTTGCTCGATGAGGGATACGCTGCTCGATGAGGGATAGGCTGCTCGATGAGTCATAGGCTGCTCGATGAGTCAGAGGTTGCTCGATGAGGCAGAGGTTGCTCGATGAGACAGAGGCTGCTCGATGAGACAGAGGCTGCTCGATGAAGCAGAGGTTGCTCGATGCGGCAGAAGTTGCTCGATGAGACAGAGGTTGCTCGATGAGGCAGAGGTTGCTCGATGAGGGATACGCTGCTCGATGAGGGATAGGCTGCTCATATGAGTCAGAGGTTGCTCGATGAGGCAGAGGTTGCTCGATGAGGCAGAGGCTGCTCGATGAGGTAGAGGGTGCTCAATGAGGCAGAGGTTGCTCGATGAGGCAGAGGCTGCTCGATCAGTCAGAGGCTGCTCGATGAGGCAGAGGCTTCTCGATGAGGCAGCGGTTGTTCGATGAGGCAGAGGTTGCTCCATGAGGCAGAGGCTGCTCAATGAGGCAGAGGCTGCTCAATGAGGCAGAGGTTGCCCGATGAGGCAGAGGTTGCTCGATGAGGCAGAGGTTGCTCGATGAGGCAGGGGCTGCTCGATGAGGCAGGGGCTGCTCGATGGGGCAGAGGTTGCTCGATGACGCAGAGGTTGCTCGATGAGGCAGAGGCTGCTCGATGAGGCAGGGGCTGCTCGATGAGGCAGAGGTTGCTCGATGAGGCAGAGGTTGCTCGATGGGGCAGAGGTTGCTCGATGAGGCAGAGGTTGCTCGATGAGGCAGAGGCTGCTCGATGAGGCAGGGGCTGCTCGATGAGGCAGAGGTTGCTCGATGAGACAGACGTTGCTAGATGAGGCAGAGGTTGCTCGATGAGGGATACGCTGCTCGATGAGGGATAGGCTGCTCGATGAGTCAGAGGTTGCTCGATGAGGCAGAGGTTGCTCGATGAGACAGAGGTTGCTCGATGAAGCAGAGGTTGCTCGATGAGGGATAGGCTGCTCCATGAGTCAGAGGCTGCTCGATTTGGCAGAGGCTGCTCGACGAGGGATAGGCTGCTCGATGAGGGATAGGCTGCTCGATGAGTCAGAGGTTGCTCGATGAGGCAGAGGTTGCTCGATGAGGCAGAGGTTGCTCGATGAAGCAGAGGTTGCTCGATGAGGGATAGGCTGCTCGATGAGTCAGAGGCTGCTCGATTTGGCAGAGGCTGCTCGACGAGGGATAGGCTGCTCGATGAGGGATAGGCTGCTCGATGAGTCAGAGGCTGCTCGATGAGGGATAGGCTGCTCGATGAGGCAGAGGCTGCTCGATGAGATAGAGGTTGCCCGATGAGTCAGAGGCTGCTCGATGAGGGATAGGCTGCTCGATGAGGGATAGGCTGCTCGATGAGGGATAGGCTGCTCGATGAGTCAGAGGCTGCTCGATGAGGGATAGGCTGCTCGATGAGGGATAGGCTGCTCGATGAGTCAGAGGCTGCTCGATGAGGGATAGGCTGCTCGATGAGGCAGAGGCTGCTCGATGAGGCAGAGGTTGCTCGATGAAGCAGAGGTTGCTCGATGAGACAGAGGCTGCTCGATGAGACAGAGGCTGCTCGATGAGGCAGAGGTTGCTCGATGAGGCAGAGGTTGCTCGATGAGGCAGAGGTTGCTCGATGAGGGATACGCTGCTCGATGAGGGATAGGCTGCTCGATGAGTCAGAGGTTGCTCGATGAGGCAGAGGTTGCTCGATGAGAGAGAGGTTGCTAGATGAGGCAGAGGTTGCTCGATGAGGGATACGCTGCTCGATGAGGGATAGGCTGCTCGATGAGTCAGAGGTTGCTCGATGAGGCAGAGGTTGCTCGATGAGACAGAGGTTGCTCGATGAAGCAGAGGTTGCTCGATGAGGGATAGGCTGCTCGATGAGTCAGAGGCTGCTCGATTTGGCAGAGGCTGCTCGACGAGGGATAGGCTGCTCGATGAGGGATAGGCTGCTCGATGAGTCAGAGGTTGCTCGATGAGGCAGAGGTTGTTCGATGAGGCAGAGGTTGCTCGATGAAGCAGAGGTTGCTCAATGAGGGATAGGCTGCTCGATGAGTCAGAGGCTGCTCGATTTGGCAGAGGCTGCTCGACGAGGGATAGGCTGCTCGATGAGGGATAGGCTGCTCGATGAGTCAGAGGCTGCTCGATGAGGGATAGGCTGCTCGATGAGGCAGAGGCTGCTCGATGAGACAGAGGTTGCTCGATGAGTCAGAGGCTGCTCGATGAGGGATAGGCTGCTCGATGAGGAATAGGCTGCTCGATGAGAGATAGGCTGCTCGATGAGTCAGAGGCTGCTCGATGAGGGATAGGCTGCTCGATGAGGGATAGGCTGCTCGATGAGTCAGAGGCTGCTCGATGAGGGATAGGCTGCTCGATGAGGCAGAGGCTGCTCGATGAGGCAGAGGTTGCTCGATGAAGCAGAGGTTGCTCGATGAGGCAGAGGTTGCTCGATGAGGGATACGCTGCTCGATGAGGGATAGGCTGCTCGATGAGTCAGAGGTTGCTCGATGAGGCAGAGGTTGCTCGATGAGACAGAGGTTGCTAGATGAGGCAGAGGTTGCTCGATGAGGGATACGCTGCTCGATGAGGGATAGGCCGCTCGATGAGTCAGAGGTTGCTCGATGAGGCAGAGGTTGCTCGATGAGACAGAGGCTGCTCGATGAGACAGAGTCTGCTCGATGAAGCAGAGGTTGCTCGATGAGGCAGAAGTTGCTCGATGAGACAGAGGTTGCTCGATGAGGCAGAGGTTGCTCGATGAGGGATACGCTGCTCGATGAGGGATAGGCTGCTCATATGAGTCAGAGGTTGCTCGATGAGGCAGAGGTTGCTCGATGAGGCAGAGGCTGCTCGATGAGGTAGAGGGTGCTCAATGAGGCAGAGGTTGCTCGATGAGGCAGAGGCTGCTCGGTGAGGTAGCGGGTGCTCGATGAGGTAGAGGCTCCTCGATGAGGTAGAGGCTCCTCGATGAGGCAGAGGCTGCTCGATCAGGCAGAGGATGCTCGATGAGGCAGAGGCTTCTCGATGAGGCAGCGGTTGTTCGATGAGGCAGAGGTTGCTCCATGAGGCAGAGGCTGCTCAATGAGGCAGAGGCTGCTCAATGAGGCAGAGGTTGCCCGATGAGGCAGAGGTTGCTCGATGAGGCAGAGGTTGCTCGATGAGGCAGGGGCTGCTCGATGAGGCAGGGGCTGCTCGATGAGGCAGAGGTTGCTCGATGAAGCAGAGGTTGCTCGATGAGGGATAGGCTGCTCGATGAGTCAGAGGCTGCTCGATTTGGTAGAGGCTGCTCGACGAGGGATAGGCTGCTCGATGAGGGACAGGCTGCTCGATGAGTCAGAGGCTGCTCGATGAGGGATAGGCTGCTCGATGAGGCAGAGGCTGCTCGATGAGACAGAGGTTGCTCGATGAGTCAGAGGCTGCTCGATGAGGGATAGGCTTCTCGATGAGGTAGAGGGTGCTCGATGAGGTAGCGGCTCCTCGATGAGGTAGAGGCTCCTCGATGAGGCAGAGTCTGCTCGATCAGGCAGAGGCTGCTCGATGAGGCAGGGGCTGCTCGATGAGGCAGGGGCTGCTCGATGGGGCAAAGGTTACTCGATGAGGCAGAGGTTGCTCGATGAGGCAGAGGCTGGTCGATGAGGCAGGGGCTGCTCGATGAGGCAGAGGTTGCACGATGAGGCAGAGGGTACTTGAGGTAGAGGCTGCTCGATGAGGCAGAGGTTGCTCGATGAGGCAGAGGTTACTTGAGGTAGAGGCTGCTCAATGAGGCAGAGGTTGCTCGATGAGGCAGAGGCTGCTCGATGAGGCAGAGTTTGCTCGATGAGGGATAGGCTGCTCGATGAGGCAGAGGCTGCTCGATGAGGCAGAGGCTGCTCGATGAGGCAGAGGTTGCTCGAGAAGGCAGAGGCTGCTCGATGAGGCAGAGGTTGCTGATGAGGCAGAGGATGCTCGATGAGGGCTAGGCTGCTCGATGAGTCAGAGGCTGCTCGATGAGGGATAGGCTGCTCGATGAGGCAGAGGTTGCTCGATGAAGCAGAGGTTGCTCGATGAGGGATAGGCTGCTCGATGAGTCAGAGGCTGCTCGATTTGGCAGAGGCTGCTCGACGAGGGATAGGCTGCTCGACGAGGGATAGGCTGCTCGACGAGGGATAGGCTGCTCGATGAGTCAGAGGCTGCTCGATGAGGGATAGGCTGCTCGATGAGGCAGAGGGTGCTCGATGAGACAGAGGTTGCTCGATGAGTCAGAGGCTGCTCGATGAGGGATAGGCTGCTCGATGAGGGATAGGCTGCTCGATGAGGGATAGGCTGCTCGATGAGGGATAGGCTGCTCGATGAGTCAGAGGCTGCTCGATGAGGGATAGGCTGCTCGATGAGGCAGAGGCTGCTCGATGAGGCAGAGGTTGCTCGATGAAGCAGAGGTTGCTCGATGAGACAGAGGCTGCTCGATGAGACAGAGGCTGCTCGATGAGGCAGAGGTTGTACGATGAGGCAGAGGTTGCTCGATGAGGCAGAGGTTGCTCGATGAGGGATACGCTGCTCGATGAGGGATAGGCTGCTCGATGAGTCAGAGGTTGCTCGATGAGGCAGAGGTTGCTCGATGAGACAGAGGTTGCTCGATGAGGCAGAGGTTGCTCGATGAGGGATACGCTGCTCGATGAGGGATAGGCTGCTCGATGAGTCATAGGCTGCTCGATGAGTCAGAGGTTGCTCGATGAGGCAGAGGTTGCTCGATGAGACAGAGGCTGCTCGATGAGACAGAGGCTGCTCGATGAAGCAGAGGTTGCTCGATGCGGCAGAAGTTGCTCGATGAGACAGAGGTTGCTCGATGAGGCAGAGGTTGCTCGATGAGGGATACGCTGCTCGATGAGGGATAGGCTGCTCATATGAGTCAGAGGTTGCTCGATGAGGCAGAGGTTGCTCGATGAGGCAGAGGCTGCTCGATGAGGTAGAGGGTGCTCAATGAGGCAGAGGTTGCTCGATGAGGCAGAGGCTGCTCGGTGAGGTAGCGGGTGCTCGATGAGGTAGAGGCTCCTCGTTGAGGTAGAGGCTCCTCGATGAGGCAGAGGCTGCTCGATCAGTCAGAGGCTGCTCGATGAGGCAGAGGCTTCTCGATGAGGCAGCGGTTGTTCGATGAGGCAGAGGTTGCTCCATGAGGCAGAGGCTGCTCAATGAGGCAGAGGCTGCTCAATGAGGCAGAGGTTGCCCGATGAGGCAGAGGTTGCTCGATGAGGCAGAGGTTGCTCGATGAGGCAGGGGCTGCTCGATGAGGCAGGGGCTGCTCGATGGGGCAGAGGTTGCTCGATGACGCAGAGGTTGCTCGATGAGGCAGAGGCTGCTCGATGAGGCAGGGGCTGCTCGATGAGGCAGAGGTTGCTCGATGAGGCAGAGGTTGCTCGATGGGGCAGAGGTTGCTCGATGAGGCAGAGGTTGCTCGATGAGGCAGAGGCTGCTCGATGAGGCAGGGGCTGCTCGATGAGGCAGAGGTTGCTCGATGAGACAGACGTTGCTAGATGAGGCAGAGGTTGCTCGATGAGGGATACGCTGCTCGATGAGGGATAGGCTGCTCGATGAGTCAGAGGTTGCTCGATGAGGCAGAGGTTGCTCGATGAGACAGAGGTTGCTCGATGAAGCAGAGGTTGCTCGATGAGGGATAGGCTGCTCCATGAGTCAGAGGCTGCTCGATTTGGCAGAGGCTGCTCGACGAGGGATAGGCTGCTCGATGAGGGATAGGCTGCTCGATGAGTCAGAGGTTGCTCGATGAGGCAGAGGTTGCTCGATGAGGCAGAGGTTGCTCGATGAAGCAGAGGTTGCTCGATGAGGGATAGGCTGCTCGATGAGTCAGAGGCTGCTCGATTTGGCAGAGGCTGCTCGACGAGGGATAGGCTGCTCGATGAGGGATAGGCTGCTCGATGAGTCAGAGGCTGCTCGATGAGGGATAGGCTGCTCGATGAGGCAGAGGCTGCTCGATGAGATAGAGGTTGCCCGATGAGTCAGAGGCTGCTCGATGAGGGATAGGCTGCTCGATGAGGGATAGGCTGCTCGATGAGGGATAGGCTGCTCGATGAGTCAGAGGCTGCTCGATGAGGGATAGGCTGCTCGATGAGGGATAGGCTGCTCGATGAGTCAGAGGCTGCTCGATGAGGGATAGGCTGCTCGATGAGGCAGAGGCTGCTCGATGAGGCAGAGGTTGCTCGATGAAGCAGAGGTTGCTCGATGAGACAGAGGCTGCTCGATGAGACAGAGGCTGCTCGATGAGGCAGAGGTTGCTCGATGAGGCAGAGGTTGCTCGATGAGGCAGAGGTTGCTCGATGAGGGATACGCTGCTCGATGAGGGATAGGCTGCTCGATGAGTCAGAGGTTGCTCGATGAGGCAGAGGTTGCTCGATGAGAGAGAGGTTGCTAGATGAGGCAGAGGTTGCTCGATGAGGGATACGCTGCTCGATGAGGGATAGGCTGCTCGATGAGTCAGAGGTTGCTCGATGAGGCAGAGGTTGCTCGATGAGACAGAGGTTGCTCGATGAAGCAGAGGTTGCTCGATGAGGGATAGGCTGCTCGATGAGTCAGAGGCTGCTCGATTTGGCAGAGGCTGCTCGACGAGGGATAGGCTGCTCGATGAGGGATAGGCTGCTCGATGAGTCAGAGGTTGCTCGATGAGGCAGAGGTTGTTCGATGAGGCAGAGGTTGCTCGATGAAGCAGAGGTTGCTCAATGAGGGATAGGCTGCTCGATGAGTCAGAGGCTGCTCGATTTGGCAGAGGCTGCTCGACGAGGGATAGGCTGCTCGATGAGGGATAGGCTGCTCGATGAGTCAGAGGCTGCTCGATGAGGGATAGGCTGCTCGATGAGGCAGAGGCTGCTCGATGAGACAGAGGTTGCTCGATGAGTCAGAGGCTGCTCGATGAGGGATAGGCTGCTCGATGAGGAATAGGCTGCTCGATGAGAGATAGGCTGCTCGATGAGTCAGAGGCTGCTCGATGAGGGATAGGCTGCTCGATGAGGGATAGGCTGCTCGATGAGTCAGAGGCTGCTCGATGAGGGATAGGCTGCTCGATGAGGCAGAGGCTGCTCGATGAGGCAGAGGTTGCTCGATGAAGCAGAGGTTGCTCGATGAGACAGAGGCTGCTCGATGAGACAGAGGCTGCTCGATGAGGCAGAGGTTGCTCGATGATGCAGAGGTTGCTCGATGAGGCAGAGGTTGCTCGATGAGGGATACGCTGCTCGATGAGGGATAGGCTGCTCGATGAGTCAGAGGTTGCTCGATGAGGCAGAGGTTGCTCGATGAGACAGAGGTTGCTAGATGAGGCAGAGGTTGCTCGATGAGGGATACGCTGCTCGATGAGGGATAGGCCGCTCGATGAGTCAGAGGTTGCTCGATGAGGCAGAGGTTGCTCGATGAGACAGAGGCTGCTCGATGAGACAGAGTCTGCTCGATGAAGCAGAGGTTGCTCGATGAGGCAGAAGTTGCTCGATGAGACAGAGGTTGCTCGATGAGGCAGAGGTTGCTCGATGAGGGATACGCTGCTCGATGAGGGATAGGCTGCTCATATGAGTCAGAGGTTGCTCGATGAGGCAGAGGTTGCTCGATGAGGCAGAGGCTGCTCGATGAGGTAGAGGGTGCTCAATGAGGCAGAGGTTGCTCGATGAGGCAGAGGCTGCTCGGTGAGGTAGCGGGTGCTCGATGAGGTAGAGGCTCCTCGATGAGGTAGAGGCTCCTCGATGAGGCAGAGGCTGCTCGATCAGGCAGAGGATGCTCGATGAGGCAGAGGCTTCTCGATGAGGCAGCGGTTGTTCGATGAGGCAGAGGTTGCTCCATGAGGCAGAGGCTGCTCAATGAGGCAGAGGCTGCTCAATGAGGCAGAGGTTGCCCGATGAGGCAGAGGTTGCTCGATGAGGCAGAGGTTGCTCGATGAGGCAGGGGCTGCTCGATGAGGCAGGGGCTGCTCGATGAGGCAGAGGTTGCTCGATGAGGCAGAGGTTGCTCGATGAGACAGAGGCTGCTCGATGAGACAGAGGCTGCTCGATGAAGCAGAGGTTGCTCGATGCGGCAGAAGTTGCTCGATGAGACAGAGGTTGCTCGATGAGGCAGAGGTTGCTCGATGAGGGATACGCTGCTCGATGAGGGATAGGCTGCTCATATGAGTCAGAGGTTGCTCGATGAGGCAGAGGTTGCTCGATGAGGCAGAGGCTGCTCGATGAGGTAGAGGGTGCTCAATGAGGCAGAGGTTGCTCGATGAGGCAGAGGCTGCTCGGTGAGGTAGCGGGTGCTCGATGAGGTAGAGGCTCCTCGATGAGGTAGAGGCTCCTCGATGAGTCAGAGGCTGCTGATGAGGGATAGGCTGCTCGATGAGGCAGAGGCTGCTCGATGAGGCAGAGGTTGCTCGATGAAGCAGAGGTTGCTCGATGAGACAGAGGCTGCTCGATGAGACAGAGGCTGCTCGATGAGGCAGAGGTTGCTCGATGAGGCAGAGGTTGCTCGATGAGGCAGAGGTTGCTCGATGAGGGATACGCTGCTCGATGAGGGATAGGCTGCTCGATGAGTCAGAGGTTGCTCGATGAGGCAGAGGTTGCTCGATGAGAGAGAGGTTGCTAGATGAGGCAGAGGTTGCTCGATGAGGGATACGCTGCTCGATGAGGGATAGGCTGCTCGATGAGTCAGAGGTTGCTCGATGAGGCAGAGGTTGCTCGATGCGGCAGAAGTTGCTCGATGAGACAGAGGTTGCTCGATGAGGCAGAGGTTGCTCGATGAGGGATACGCTGCTCGATGAGGGATAGGCTGCTCATATGAGTCAGAGGTTGCTCGATGAGGCAGAGGTTGCTCGATGAGGCAGAGGCTGCTCGATGAGGTAGAGGGTGCTCAATGAGGCAGAGGTTGCTCGATGAGGCAGAGGCTGCTCGGTGAGGTAGCGGGTGCTCGATGAGGTAGAGGCTCCTCGATGAGGTAGAGGCTCCTCGATGAGTCAGAGGCTGCTCGATGAGGGATAGGCTGCTCGATGAGGCAGAGGCTGCTCGATGAGGCAGAGGTTGCTCGATGAAGCAGAGGTTGCTCGATGAGACAGAGGCTGCTCGATGAGACAGAGGCTGCTCGATGAGGCAGAGGTTGCTCGATGAGGCAGAGGTTGCTCGATGAGGCAGAGGTTGCTCGATGAGGGATACGCTGCTCGATGAGGGATAGGCTGCTCGATGAGTCAGAGGTTGCTCGATGAGGCAGAGGTTGCTCGATGAGAGAGAGGTTGCTAGATGAGGCAGAGGTTGCTCGATGAGGGATACGCTGCTCGATGAGGGATAGGCTGCTCGATGAGTCAGAGGTTGCTCGATGAGGCAGAGGTTGCTCGATGAGACAGAGGTTGCTCGATGAAGCAGAGGTTGCTCGATGAGGGATAGGCTGCTCGATGAGTCAGAGGCTGCTCGATTTGGCAGAGGCTGCTCGACGAGGGATAGGCTGCTCGATGAGGGATAGGCTGCTCGATGAGTCAGAGGTTGCTCGATGAGGCAGAGGTTGTTCGATGAGGCAGAGGTTGCTCGATGAAGCAGAGGTTGCTCGATGAGGGATAGGCTGCTCGATGAGTCAGAGGCTGCTCGATTTGGCAGAGGCTGCTCGACGAGGGATAGGCTGCTCGATGAGGGATAGGCTGCTCGATGAGTCAGAGGCTGCTCGATGAGGGATAGGCTGCTCGATGAGGCAGAGGCTGCTCGATGAGACAGAGGTTGCTCGATGAGTCAGAGGCTGCTCGATGAGGGATAGGCTGCTCGATGAGGAATAGGCTGCTCGATGAGAGATAGGCTGCTCGATGAGTCAGAGGCTGCTCGATGAGGGATAGGCTGCTCGATGAGGGATAGGCTGCTCGATGAGTCAGAGGCTGCTCGATGAGGGATAGGCTGCTCGATGAGGCAGAGGCTGCTCGATGAGGCAGAGGTTGCTCGATGAAGCAGAGGTTGCTCGATGAGACAGAGGCTGCTCGATGAGACAGAGGCTGCTCGATGAGGCAGAGGTTGCTCGATGATGCAGAGGTTGCTCGATGAGGCAGAGGTTGCTCGATGAGGGATACGCTGCTCGATGAGGGATAGGCCGCTCGATGAGTCAGAGGTTGCTCGATGAGGCAGAGGTTGCTCGATGAGACAGAGGCTGCTCGATGAGACAGAGTCTGCTCGATGAAGCAGAGGTTGCTCGATGAGGCAGAAGTTGCTCGATGAGACAGAGGTTGCTCGATGAGGCAGAGGTTGCTCGATGAGGGATACGCTGCTCGATGAGGGATAGGCTGCTCATATGAGTCAGAGGTTGCTCGATGAGGCAGAGGTTGCTCGATGAGGCAGAGGCTGCTCGATGAGGTAGAGGGTGCTCAATGAGGCAGAGGTTGCTCGATGAGGCAGAGGCTGCTCGGTGAGGTAGCGGGTGCTCGATGAGGTAGAGGCTCCTCGATGAGGTAGAGGCTCCTCGATGAGGCAGAG
Organism: Scyliorhinus torazame; assembly: GCF_047496885.1. Classification (NCBI taxonomy): domain Eukaryota; kingdom Metazoa; phylum Chordata; class Chondrichthyes; order Carcharhiniformes; family Scyliorhinidae; genus Scyliorhinus; species Scyliorhinus torazame. The sequence continues at coordinate 161,291,732 of NC_092714.1, forward strand.
GCTGCTCGATCAGGCAGAGGATGCTCGATGAGGCAGAGGCTTCTCGATGAGGCAGCGGTTGTTCGATGAGGCAGAGGTTGCTCCATGAGGCAGAGGCTGCTCAATGAGGCAGAGGCTGCTCAATGAGGCAGAGGTTGCCCGATGAGGCAGAGGTTGCTCGATGAGGCAGAGGTTGCTCGATGAGGCAGGGGCTGCTCGATGAGGCAGGGGCTGCTCGATGAGGCAGAGGTTGCTCGATGAGGCAGAGGTTGCTCGATGAGACAGAGGCTGCTCGATGAGACAGAGGCTGCTCGATGAAGCAGAGGTTGCTCGATGCGGCAGAAGTTGCTCGATGAGACAGAGGTTGCTCGATGAGGCAGAGGTTGCTCGATGAGGGATACGCTGCTCGATGAGGGATAGGCTGCTCATATGAGTCAGAGGTTGCTCGATGAGGCAGAGGTTGCTCGATGAGGCAGAGGCTGCTCGATGAGGTAGAGGGTGCTCAATGAGGCAGAGGTTGCTCGATGAGGCAGAGGCTGCTCGGTGAGGTAGCGGGTGCTCGATGAGGTAGAGGCTCCTCGATGAGGTAGAGGCTCCTCGATGAGGCAGAGGCTGCTCGATCAGGCAGAGGCTGCTCGATGAGGCAGAGGCTTCTCATTGAGGCAGCGGTTGTTCGATGAGGCAGAGGTTGCTCCATGAGGCAGAGGCTGCTCAATGAGGCAGAGGCTGCTCAATGAGGCAGAGGTTGCCCGATGAGGCAGAGGTTGCTCGATGACGCAGAGGTTGCTCGATGAGGCAGGGGCTGCTCGATGAGGCAGGGGCTGCTCGATGAGGCAGGGGCTGCTCGATGAGGCAGGGGCTGCTCGATGGGGCAGAGGTTGCTCGATGACGCAGAGGTTGCTCGATGAGGCAGAGGCTGCTCGATGAGGCAGGGGCTGCTCGATGAGGCAGAGGTTGCTCGATGAGGCAGAGGTTGCTCGATGGGGCAGAGGTTGCTCGATGAGGCAGAGGTTGCTCGATGAGGCAGAGGCTGCTCGATGAGGCAGGGGCTGCTCGATGAGGCAGAGGTTGCTCGATGAGACAGAGGTTGCTAGATGAGGCAGAGGTTGCTCGATGAGGGATACGCTGCTCGATGAGGGATAGGCTGCTCGATGAGTCAGAGGTTGCTCGATGAGGCAGAGGTTGCTCGATGAGACAGAGGTTGCTCGATGAAGCAGAGGTTGCTCGATGAGGGATAGGCTGCTCGATGAGTCAGAGGCTGCTCGATTTGGCAGAGGCTGCTCGACGAGGGATAGGCTGCTCGATGAGGGATAGGCTGCTCGATGAGTCAGAGGTTGCTCGATGAGGCAGAGGTTGCTCGATGAGGCAGAGGTTGCTCGATGAAGCAGAGGTTGCTCGATGAGGGATAGGCTGCTCGATGAGTCAGAGGCTGCTCGATTTGGTAGAGGCTGCTCGACGAGGGATAGGCTGCTCGATGAGGGACAGGCTGCTCGATGAGTCAGAGGCTGCTCGATGAGGGATAGGCTGCTCGATGAGGCAGAGGCTGCTCGATGAGACAGAGGTTGCTCGATGAGTCAGAGGCTGCTCGATGAGGGATAGGCTTCTCGATGAGGTAGAGGGTGCTCGATGAGGTAGCGGCTCCTCGATGAGGTAGAGGCTCCTCGATGAGGCAGAGTCTGCTCGATCAGGCAGAGGCTGCTCGATGAGGCAGGGGCTGCTCGATGAGGCAGGGGCTGCTCGATGGGGCAAAGGTTACTCGATGAGGCAGAGGTTGCTCGATGAGGCAGAGGCTGGTCGATGAGGCAGGGGCTGCTCGATGAGGCAGAGGTTGCACGATGAGGCAGAGGGTACTTGAGGTAGAGGCTGCTCGATGAGGCAGAGGTTGCTCGATGAGGCAGAGGTTACTTGAGGTAGAGGCTGCTCAATGAGGCAGAGGTTGCTCGATGAGGCAGAGGCTGCTCGATGAGGCAGAGTTTGCTCGATGAGGGATAGGCTGCTCGATGAGGCAGAGGCTGCTCGATGAGGCAGAGGCTGCTCGATGAGGCAGAGGTTGCTCGAGAAGGCAGAGGCTGCTCGATGAGGCAGAGGTTGCTGATGAGGCAGAGGATGCTCGATGAGGGCTAGGCTGCTCGATGAGTCAGAGGCTGCTCGATGAGGGATAGGCTGCTCGATGAGGCAGAGGTTGCTCGATGAAGCAGAGGTTGCTCGATGAGGGATAGGCTGCTCGATGAGTCAGAGGCTGCTCGATTTGGCAGAGGCTGCTCGACGAGGGATAGGCTGCTCGACGAGGGATAGGCTGCTCGACGAGGGATAGGCTGCTCGATGAGTCAGAGGCTGCTCGATGAGGGATAGGCTGCTCGATGAGGCAGAGGGTGCTCGATGAGACAGAGGTTGCTCGATGAGTCAGAGGCTGCTCGATGAGGGATAGGCTGCTCGATGAGGGATAGGCTGCTCGATGAGGGATAGGCTGCTCGTTGAGGGATAGGCTGCTCGATGAGTCAGAGGCTGCTCGATGAGGGATAGGCTGCTCGATGAGGCAGAGGCTGCTCGATGAGGCAGAGGTTGCTCGATGAAGCAGAGGTTGCTCGATGAGACAGAGGCTGCTCGATGAGACAGAGGCTGCTCGATGAGGCAGAGGTTGTACGATGAGGCAGAGGTTGCTCGATGAGGCAGAGGTTGCTCGATGAGGGATACGCTGCTCGATGAGGGATAGTCTGCTCGATGAGTCAGAGGTTGCTCGATGAGGCAGAGGTTGCTCGATGAGACAGAGGTTGCTCGATGAGGCAGAGGTTGCTCGATGAGGGATACGCTGCTCGATGAGGGATAGGCTGCTCGATGAGTCATAGGCTGCTCGATGAGTCAGAGGTTGCTCGATGAGGCAGAGGTTGCTCGATGAGACAGAGGCTGCTCGATGAGACAGAGGCTGCTCGATGAAGCAGAGGTTGCTCGATGCGGCAGAAGTTGCTCGATGAGACAGAGGTTGCTCGATGAGGCAGAGGTTGCTCGATGAGGGATACGCTGCTCGATGAGGGATAGGCTGCTCATATGAGTCAGAGGTTGCTCGATGAGGCAGAGGTTGCTCGATGAGGCAGAGGCTGCTCGATGAGGTAGAGGGTGCTCAATGAGGCAGAGGTTGCTCGATGAGGCAGAGGCTGCTCGGTGAGGTAGCGGGTGCTCGATGAGGTAGAGGCTCCTCGTTGAGGTAGAGGCTCCTCGATGAGGCAGAGGCTGCTCGATCAGGCAGAGGCTGCTCGATGAGGCAGAGGCTTCTCGATGAGGCAGCGGTTGTTCGATGAGGCAGAGGTTGCTCCATGAGGCAGAGGCTGCTCAATGAGGCAGAGGCTGCTCAATGAGGCAGAGGTTGCCCGATGAGGCAGAGGTTGCTCGATGAGGCAGAGGTTGCTCGATGAGGCAGGGGCTGCTCGATGAGGCAGGGGCTGCTCGATGGGGCAGAGGTTGCTCGATGACGCAGAGGTTGCTCGATGAGGCAGAGGCTGCTCGATGAGGCAGGGGCTGCTCGATGAGGCAGAGGTTGCTCGATGAGGCAGAGGTTGCTCGATGGGGCAGAGGTTGCTCGATGAGGCAGAGGTTGCTCGATGAGGCAGAGGCTGCTCGATGAGGCAGGGGCTGCTCGATGAGGCAGAGGTTGCTCGATGAGACAGACGTTGCTAGATGAGGCAGAGGTTGCTCGATGAGGGATACGCTGCTCGATGAGGGATAGGCTGCTCGATGAGTCAGAGGTTGCTCGATGAGGCAGAGGTTGCTCGATGAGACAGAGGTTGCTCGATGAAGCAGAGGTTGCTCGATGAGGGATAGGCTGCTCGATGAGTCAGAGGCTGCTCGATTTGGCAGAGGCTGCTCGACGAGGGATAGGCTGCTCGATGAGGGATAGGCTGCTCGATGAGTCAGAGGTTGCTCGATGAGGCAGAGGTTGCTCGATGAGGCAGAGGTTGCTCGATGAAGCAGAGGTTGCTCGATGAGGGATAGGCTGCTCGATGAGTCAGAGGCTGCTCGATTTGGCAGAGGCTGCTCGACGAGGGATAGGCTGCTCGATGAGGGATAGGCTGCTCGATGAGTCAGAGGCTGCTCGATGAGGGATAGGCTGCTCGATGAGGCAGAGGCTGCTCGATGAGACAGAGGTTGCTCGATGAGTCAGAGGCTGCTCGATGAGGGATAGGCTGCTCGATGAGGGATAGGCTGCTCGATGAGGGATAGGCTGCTCGATGAGTCAGAGGCTGCTCGATGAGGGATAGGCTGCTCGATGAGGGATAGGCTGCTCGATGAGTCAGAGGCTGCTCGATGAGGGATAGGCTGCTCGATGAGGCAGAGGCTGCTCGATGAGGCAGAGGTTGCTCGATGAAGCAGAGGTTGCTCGATGAGACAGAGGCTGCTCGATGAGACAGAGGCTGCTCGATGAGGCAGAGGTTGCTCGATGAGGCAGAGGTTGCTCGATGAGGCAGAGGTTGCTCGATGAGGGATACGCTGCTCGATGAGGGATAGGCTGCTCGATGAGTCAGAGGTTGCTCGATGAGGCAGTGGTTGCTCGATGAGAGAGAGGTTGCTAGATGAGGCAGAGGTTGCTCGATGAGGGATCCGCTGCTCGATGAGGGATAGGCTGCTCGATGAGTCAGAGGTTGCTCGATGAGGCAGAGGTTGCTCGATGAGACAGAGGTTGCTCGATGAAGCAGAGGTTGCTCGATGAGGGATAGGCTGCTCGATGAGTCAGAGGCTGCTCGATTTGGCAGAGGCTGCTCGACGAGGGATAGGCTGCTCGATGAGGGATAGGCTGCTCGATGAGTCAGAGGTTGCTCGATGAGGCAGAGGTTGTTCGATGAGGCAGAGGTTGCTCGATGAAGCAGAGGTTGCTCGATGAGGGATAGGCTGCTCGATGAGTCAGAGGCTGCTCAATTTGGCAGAGGCTGCTCGACGAGGGATAGGCTGCTCGATGAGGGATAGGCTGCTCGATGAGTCAGAGGCTGCTCGATGAGGGATAGGCTGCTCGATGAGGCAGAGGCTGCTCGATGAGACAGAGGTTTCTCGATGAGTCAGAGGCTGCTCGATGAGGGATAGGCTGCTCGATGAGGAATAGGCTGCTCGATGAGAGATAGGCTGCTCGATGAGTCAGAGGCTGCTCGATGAGGGATAGGCTGCTCGATGAGGGATAGGCTGCTCGATGAGTCAGAGGCTGCTCGATGAGGGATAGGCTGCTCGATGAGGCAGAGGCTGCTCGATGAGGCAGAGGTTGCTCGATGAAGCAGAGGTTGCTCGATGAGACAGAGGCTGCTCGATGAGACAGAGGCTGCTCGATGAGGCAGAGGTTGCTCGATGATGCAGAGGTTGCTCGATGAGGCAGAGGTTGCTCGATGAGGGATACGCTGCTCGATGAGGGATAGGCTGCTCGATGAGTCAGAGGTTGCTCGATGAGGCAGAGGTTGCTCGATGAGACAGAGGTTGCTAGATGAGGCAGAGGTTGCTCGATGAGGGATACGCTGCTCGATGAGGGATAGGCCGCTCGATGAGTCAGAGGTTGCTCGATGAGGCAGAGGTAGCTCGATGAGACAGAGGCTGCTCGATGAGACAGAGTCTGCTCGATGAAGCAGAGGTTGCTCGATGAGGCAGAAGTTGCTCGATGAGACAGAGGTTGCTCGATGAGGCAGAGGTTGCTCGATGAGGGATACGCTGCTCGATGAGGGATAGGCTGCTCATATGAGTCAGAGGTTGCTCGATGAGGCAGAGGTTGCTCGATGAGGCAGAGGCTGCTCGATGAGGTAGAGGGTGCTCAATGAGGCAGAGGTTGCTCGATGAGGCAGAGGCTGCTCGGTGAGGTAGCGGGTGCTCGATGAGGTAGAGGCTCCTCGATGAGGTAGAGGCTCCTCGATGAGGCAGAGGCTGCTCGATCAGGCAGAGGATGCTCGATGAGGCAGAGGCTTCTCGATGAGGCAGCGGTTGTTCGATGAGGCAGAGGTTGCTCCATGAGGCAGAGGCTGCTCAATGAGGCAGAGGCTGCTCAATGAGGCAGAGGTTGCCCGATGAGGCAGAGGTTGCTCGATGAGGCAGAGGTTGCTCGATGAGGCAGGGGCTGCTCGATGAGGCAGGGGCTGCTCGATGAGGCAGAGGTTGCTCGATGAGGCAGAGGTTGCTCGATGAGACAGAGGCTGCTCGATGAGACAGAGGCTGCTCGATGAGACAGAGGCTGCTCGATGAAGCAGAGGTTGCTCGATGCGGCAGAAGTTGCTCGATGAGACAGAGGTTGCTCGATGAGGCAGAGGTTGCTCGATGAGGGATACGCTGCTCGATGAGGGATAGGCTGCTCATATGAGTCAGAGGTTGCTCGATGAGGCAGAGGTTGCTCGATGAGGCAGAGGCTGCTCGATGAGGTAGAGGGTGCTCAATGAGGCAGAGGTTGCTCGATGAGGCAGAGGCTGCTCGGTGAGGTAGCGGGTGCTCGATGAGGTAGAGACTCCTCGATGAGGTAGAGGCTCCTCGATGAGGCAGAGGCTGCTCGATCAGGCAGAGGCTGCTCGATGAGGCAGAGGCTTCTCGATGAGGCAGCGGTTGTTCGATGAGGCAGAGGTTGCTCCATGAGGCAGAGGCTGCTCAATGAGGCAGAGGCTGCTCAATGAGGCAGAGGTTGCCCGATGAGGCAGAGGTTGCTCGATGAGGCAGAGGTTGCTCGATGAGGCAGGGGCTGCTCGATGAGGCAGGGGCTGCGCGATGGGGCAGAGGTTGCTCGATGACGCAGAGGTTGCTCGATGAGGCAGAGGCTGCTCGATGAGGCAGGGGCTGCTCGATGAGGCAGAGGTTGCTCGATGAGGCAGAGGTTGCTCGATGGGGCAGAGGTTGCTCGATGAGGCAGAGGTTGCTCGATGAGGCAGAGGCTGCTCGATGAGGCAGGGGCTGCTCGATGAGGCAGAGGTTGCTCGATGAGACAGACGTTGCTAGATGAGGCAGAGGTTGCTCGATGAGGGATACGCTGCTCGATGAGGGATAGGCTGCTCGATGAGTCAGAGGTTGCTCGATGAGGCAGAGGTTGCTCGATGAGACAGAGGATGCTCGATGAAGCAGAGGTTGCTCGATGAGGGATAGGCTGCTCGATGAGTCAGAGGCTGCTCGATTTGGCAGAGGCTGCTCGACGAGGGATAGGCTGCTCGATGAGGGATAGGCTGCTCGATGAGTCAGAGGTTGCTCGATGAGGCAGAGGTTGCTCGATGAGGCAGAGGTTGCTCGATGAAGCAGAGGTTGCTCGATGAGGGATAGGCTGCTCGATGAGTCAGAGGCTGCTCGATTTGGCAGAGGCTGCTCGACGAGGGATAGGCTGCTCGATGAGGGATAGGCTGCTCGATGAGTCAGAGGCTGCTCGATGAGGGATAGGCTGCTCGATGAGGCAGAGGCTGCTCGATGAGACAGAGGTTGCTCGATGAGTCAGAGGCTGCTCGATGAGGGATAGGCTGCTCGATGAGGGATAGGCTGCTCGATGAGGGATAGGCTGCTCGATGAGTCAGAGGCTGCTCGACGAGGGATAGGCTGCTCGATGAGGGATAGGCTGCTCGATGAGTCAGAGGCTGCTCGATGAGGGATAGGCTGCTCGATGAGGCAGAGGCTGCTCGATGAGGCAGAGGTTGCTCGATGAAGCAGAGGTTGCTCGATGAGACAGAGGCTGCTCGATGAGACAGAGGCTGCTCGATGAGGCAGAGGTTGCTCGATGAGGCAGAGGTTGCTCGATGAGGGATACGCTGCTCGATGAGGGATAGGCTGCTCGATGAGTCAGAGGTTGCTCGATGAGGCAGAGGTTGCTCGATGAGAGAGAGGTTGCTAGATGAGGCAGAGGTTGCTCGATGAGGGATACGCTGCTCGATGAGGGATAGGCTGCTCGATGAGTCAGAGGTTGCTCGATGAGGCAGAGGTTGCTCGATGAGACAGAGGTTGCTCGATGAAGCAGAGGTTGCTCGATGAGGGATAGGCTGCTCGATGAGGGATAGGCTGCTCGATGAGTCAGAGGCTGCTCGATTTGGCAGAGGCTGCTCGACGAGGGATAGGCTGCTCGATGAGGGATAGGCTGCTCGATGAGTCAGAGGTTGCTCGATGAGGCAGAGGTTGTTCGATGAGGCAGAGGTTGCTCGATGAAGCAGAGGTTGCTCGATGAGGGATAGGCTGCTCGATGAGTCAGAGGCTGCTCGATTTGGCAGAGGCTGCTCGACGAGGGATAGGCTGCTCGATGAGGGATAGGCTGCTCGATGAGTCAGAGGCTGCTCGATGAGGGATAGGCTGCTCGATGAGGCAGAGGCTGCTCGATGAGACAGAGGTTGCTCGATGAGTCAGAGGCTGCTCGATGAGGGATAGGCTGCTCGATGAGGAATAGGCTGCTCGATGAGGGATAGGCTGCTCGATGAGTCAGAGGCTGCTCGATGAGGGATAGGCTGCTCGATGAGGGATAGGCTGCTCGATGAGTCAGAGGCTGCTCGATGAGGGATAGGCTGCTCGATGAGGCAGAGGCTGCTCGATGAGGCAGAGGTTGCTCGATAAAGCAGAGGTTGCTCGATGAGACAGAGGCTGCTCGATGAGACAGAGGCTGCTCGATGAGGCAGAGGTTGCTCGATGATGCAGAGGTTGCTCGATGAGGCAGAGGTTGCTCGATGAGGGATACGCTGCTCGATGAGGGATAGGCTGCTCGATGAGTCAGAGGTTGCTCGATGAGGCAGAGGTTGCTCGATGAGACAGAGGTTGCTAGATGAGGCAGAGGTTGCTCGATGAGGGATACGCTGCTCGATGAGGGATAGGCTGCTCGATGAGTCAGAGGTTGCTCGATGAGACAGAGGCTGCTCGATGAGACAGAGTCTGCTCGATGAAGCAGAGGTTGCTCGATGAGGCAGAAGTTGCTCGATGAGACAGAGGTTGCTCGATGAGGCAGAGGTTGCTCGATGAGGGATACGCTGCTCGATGAGGGATAGGCTGCTCATATGAGTCAGAGGTTGCTCGATGAGGCAGAGGTTGCTCGATGAGGCAGAGGCTGCTCGATGAGGTAGAGGGTGCTCAATGAGGCAGAGGTTGCTCGATGAGGCAGAGGCTGCTCGGTGAGGTAGCGGGTGCTCGATGAGGTAGAGGCTCCTCGATGAGGTAGAGGCTCCTCGATGAGGCAGAGGCTGCTCGATCAGGCAGAGGATGCTCGATGAGGCAGAGGCTTCTCGATGAGGCAGCGGTTGTTCGATGAGGCAGAGGTTGCTCCATGAGGCAGAGGCTGCTCAATGAGGCAGAGGCTGCTCAATGAGGCAGAGGTTGCCCGATGAGGCAGAGGTTGCTCGATGAGGCAGAGGTTGCTCGATGAGGCAGGGGCTGCTCGATGAGGCAGGGGCTGCTCGATGAGGCAGAGGTTGCTCGATGACGCAGAGGTTGCTCGATGAGGCAGAGGCTGCTCGATGAGGCAGGGGCTGCTCGATGAGGCAGAGGTTGCTCGATGAGGCAGAGGTTGCTCGATGGGGCAGAGGTTGCTCGATGAGGCAGAGGTTGCTCGATGAGGCAGAGGCTGCTCGATGAGGCAGGGGCTGCTCGATGAGTTAGGGGCTGATCGATGAGGCAGGGGCTGCTCGATGGGGCAGAGGTTGCTCGATGACGCAGAGGTTGCTCGATGAGGCAGAGGCTGCTCGATGAGGCAGGGGCTGCTGGATGAGGCAGAGGTTGCTCGATGAGGCAGAGGTTGCTCGATGGGGCAGAGGTTGCTCGATGAGGCAGAGGTTGCTCGATGAGGGATACGCTGCTCGATGAGGGATAGGCTGCTCGATGAGGCAGATGTTGCTCGATGAGGCAGAAGTTGCTCGATGAGGCAGAGGCTGCTCGATGAGGTAGCGGGTGCTCAATGAGGTAGAGGGTGCTCAATGAGGCAGAGGTTGCTCGATGAGGCAGAGGCTGCTCGATGAGGTAGAGGGTGCTCGATGAGGCAGAGGCTGCTCGATGAGGCAGAGGTTGCTCGATGAGGCAGAGGCTGCTCGATGAGGCAGAGGTTGCTGATGAGGCAGAGGTTGCTCGATGAGGTAGAGGGTGCTCGATGAGGGATAGGCTGCTCGATGAGGGCTAGGCTGCTCGATGAGTCAGAGGCTGCTCGATGAGGGATAGGCTGCTCGATGAGTCAGAGGCTGCTCGATGAGGGATAGGCTGCTCGATGAGGCAGAGGTTGCTCGATGAAGCAGGGGTTGCTCGATGAGGGATAGGCTGCTCGATGAGTCAGAGGCTGCTCGATTTGGCAGAGGCTGCTCGACGAGGGATAGGCTGCTCGACGAGGGATAGGCTGCTCGACGAGGGATAGGCTGCTCGATGAGTCAGAGGCTGCTCGATGAGGGATAGGCTGCTCGATGAGGCAGAGGCTGCTCGATGAGACAGAGGTTGCTCGATGAGTCAGAGGCTGCTCGATGAGGGATAGGCTGCTCGATGAGGGATAGGCTCCTCGATGAGGGATAGGCTGCTCGATGAGGGATAGGCTGCTCGATGAGTCAGAGGCTGCTCGATGAGGGATAGGCTGCTCGATGAGGCAGAGGCTGCTCGATGAGGCAGAGGTTGCTCGATGAAGCAGAGGTTGCTCGATGAGACAGAGGCTGCTCGATGAGACAGAGGCTGCTCGATGAGGCAGAGGTTGTACGATGAGGCAGAGGTTGCTCGATGAGGGATACGCTGCTCGATGAGGGATAGGCTGCTCGATGAGTCAGAGGTTGCTCGATGAGGCAGAGGTTGCTCGATGAGACAGAGGTTGCTCGATGAGGCAGAGGTTGCTCGATGAGGGATACGCTGCTCGATGAGGGATAGGATGCTCGATGAGTCAGAGGTTGCTCGATGAGGCAGAGGTTGCTCGATGAGACAGAGGCTGCTCGATGAGACAGAGGCTGCTCGATGAAGCAGAGGTTGCTCGATGAGGCAGAAGTTGCTCGATGAGACAGAGGTTGCTCGATGAGGCAGAGGTTGCTCGATGAGGGATACGCTGCTCGATGAGGGATAGGCTGCTCATATGTGTCAGAGGTTGCTCGATCAGGCAGAGGTTGCTCGATGAGGCAGAGGCTGCTCGATGAGGTAGAGGGTGCTCAATGAGGCAGAGGTTGCTCGATGAGGCAGAGGCTGCTCGGTGAGGTAGCGGGTGCTCGATGAGGTAGAGGCTCCTCGATGAGGTAGAGGCTTGTCGATGAGGCAGAGGCTGCTCGATCAGGCAGAGGCTGCTCGATGAGGCAGAGGCTTCTCGATGAGGCAGCGGTTGTTCGATGAGGCAGAGGTTGCTCGATGAGGCAGGGGCTGCTCGATGAGGCAGGGGCTGCTCGATGAGGCAGGGGCTGCTCGATGGGGCAGAGGTTGCTCGATGACGCAGAGGTTGCTCGATGAGGCAGAGGCTGCTCGATGAGGCAGGGGCTGCTCGATGAGGCAGAGGTTGCTCGATGAGGCAGAGGTTGCTCGATGGGGCAGAGGTTGCTCGATGAGGCAGAGGTTGCTCGATGAGGCAGAGGCTGCTCGATGAGGCAGGGGCTGCTCGATGAGGCAGGGGCTGATCGATGAGGCAGAGGTTGCTCGATGAGGCAGAGGTTGCTCGATGAGGGATACGCTGCTCGATGAGGGATAGGCTGCTCGATGAGTCAGAGGTTGCTCAATGAGGCAGATGTTGCTCGATGAGGCAGAAGTTGCTCGATGAGGCAGAGGCTGCTCGATGAGGTAGCGGGTGCTCAATGAGGTAGAGGGTGCTCAATGAGGCAGAGGTTGCTCGATGAGGCAGAGGCTGCTCGATGAGGTAGAGGGTGCTCGATGAGGTAGAAGCTCCTCGATGAGGTAGAGGGTGCTCGATGAGGTAGAAGCGAGGCTCCTCGATGAGGCAGAGGCTGCTCGATGAGGCAGAGTTTGCTCGATGAGGGATAGGCTGCTCGATGAGGCAGAGGCTGCTCGATGAGGCAGAGGTTGCTCGATGAGGCAGAGGCTGCTCGATGAGGCAGAGGTTGCTCAATGAGGCAGAGGTTGCTGATGAGGCAGAGGATGCTCGATGAGGGATAGGCTGCTCGATGAGTCAGAGGCTGCTCGATGAGGGATAGGCTGCTCGATGAGGCATAGGTTGCTCGATAAAGCAGAGGTTGCTCGATGAGGGATAGGCTGCTCGATGAGTCAGAGGCTGCTCGATTTGGCAGAGGCTGCTCGACGAGGGATAGGCTGCTCGATGAGGGATAGGCTGCTCGATGAGTCAGAGGCTGCTCGATGAGGGATAGGCTGCTCGATGAGGGATAGGCTGCTCGATGAGTCAGAGGCTGCTCGATGAGGGATAGGCTGCTCGATGAGGCAGAGGCTGCTCGATGAGGCAGAGGTTGCTCGATGAAGCAGAGGTTGCTCGATGAGACAGAGGCTGCTCGATGAGACAGAGGCTGCTCGATGAGGCAGAGGTTGCTCGATGAGGCAGAGGTTGCTCGATGAGGCAGAGGTTGCTCGATGAGGGATACGCTGCTCGATGAGGGATAGGCTGCTCGATGAGTCAGAGGTTGCTCGATGAGGCAGAGGTTGCTCGATGAGAGAGAGGTTGCTAGATGAGGCAGAGGTTGCTCGATGAGGGATACGCTGCTCGATGAGGGATAGGCTGCTCGATGAGTCAGAGGTTGCTCGATGAGGCAGAGGTTGCTCGATGAGACAGAGGTTGCTCGATGAAGCAGAGGTTGCTCGATGAGGGATAGGCTGCTCGATGAGTCAGAGGCTGCTCGATTTGGCAGAGGCTGCTCGACGAGGGATAGGCTGCTCGATGAGGGATAGGCTGCTCGATGAGTCAGAGGTTGCTCGATGAGGCAGAGGTTGTTCGATGAGGCAGAGGTTGCTCGATGAAGCAGAGGTTGCTCGATGAGGGATAGGCTGCTCGATGAGTCAGAGGCTGCTCAATTTGGCAGAGGCTGCTCGACGAGGGATAGGCTGCTCGATGAGGGATAGGCTGCTCGATGAGTCAGAGGCTGCTCGATGAGGGATAGGCTGCTCGATGAGGCAGAGGCTGCTCGATGAGACAGAGGTTGCTCGATGAGTCAGAGGCTGCTCGATGAGGGATAGGCTGCTCGATGAGGAATAGGCTGCTCGATGAGAGATAGGCTGCTCGATGAGTCAGAGGCTGCTCGATGAGGGATAGGCTGCTCGATGAGGGATAGGCTGCTCGATGAGTCAGAGGCTGCTCGATGAGGGATAGGCTGCTCGATGAGGCAGAGGCTGCTCGATGAGGCAGAGGTTGCTCGATGAAGCAGAGGTTGCTCGATGAGACAGAGGCTGCTCGATGAGACAGAGGCTGCTCGATGAGGCAGAGGTTGCTCGATGATGCAGAGGTTGCTCGATGAGGCAGAGGTTGCTCGATGAGGGATACGCTGCTCAATGAGGGATAGGCTGCTCGATGAGTCAGAGGTTGCTCGATGAGGCAGAGGTTGCTCGATGAGACAGAGGTTGCTAGATGAGGCAGAGGTTGCTCGATGAGGGATACGCTGCTCGATGAGGGATAGGCCGCTCGATGAGTCAGAGGTTGCTCGATGAGGCAGAGGTTGCTCGATGAGACAGAGGCTGCTCGATGAGACAGAGTCTGCTCGATGAAGCAGAGGTTGCTCGATGAGGCAGAAGTTGCTCGATGAGACAGAGGTTGCTCGATGAGGCAGAGGTTGCTCGATGAGGGATACGCTGCTCGATGAGGGATAGGCTGCTCATATGAGTCAGAGGTTGCTCGATGAGGCAGAGGCTGCTCGATGAGGTAGAGGGTGCTCAATGAGGCAGAGGTTGCTCGATGAGGCAGAGGCTGCTCGGTGAGGTAGCGGGTGCTCGATGAGGTAGAGGCTCCTCGATGAGGTAGAGGCTCCTCGATGAGGCAGAGGCTGCTCGATCAGGCAGAGGATGCTCGATGAGGCAGAGGCTTCTCGATGAGGCAGCGGTTGTTCGATGAGGCAGAGGTTGCTCCATGAGGCAGAGGCTGCTCAATGAGGCAGAGGCTGCTCAATGAGGCAGAGGTTGCCCGATGAGGCAGAGGTTGCTCGATGAGGCAGAGGTTGCTCGATGAGGCAGGGGCTGCTCGATGAGGCAGGGGCTGCTCGATGAGGCAGAGGTTGCTCGATGAGGCAGAGGTTGCTCGATGAGGCAGAGGTTGCTCGATGAGACAGAGGCTGCTCGATGAGACAGAGGCTGCTCGATGAGACAGAGGCTGCTCGATGAAGCAGAGGTTGCTCGATGCGGCAGAAGTTGCTCGATGAGACAGAGGTTGCTCGATGAGGCAGAGGTTGCTCGATGAGGGATACGCTGCTCGATGAGGGATAGGCTGCTCATATGAGTCAGAGGTTGCTCGATGAGGCAGAGGTTGCTCGATGAGGCAGAGGCTGCTCGATGAGGTAGAGGGTGCTCAATGAGGCAGAGGTTGCTCGATGAGGCAGAGGCTGCTCGGTGAGGTAGCGGGTGCTCGATGAGGTAGAGACTCCTCGATGAGGTAGAGGCTCCTCGATGAGGCAGAGGCTGCTCGATCAGGCAGAGGCTGCTCGATGAGGCAGAGGCTTCTCGATGAGGCAGCGGTTGTTCGATGAGGCAGAGGTTGCTCCATGAGGCAGAGGCTGCTCAATGAGGCAGAGGCTGCTCAATGAGGCAGAGGTTGCCCGATGAGGCAGAGGTTGCTCGATGAGGCAGAGGTTGCTCGATGAGGCAGGGGCTGCTCGATGAGGCAGGGGCTGCGCGATGGGGCAGAGGTTGCTCGATGACGCAGAGGTTGCTCGATGAGGCAGAGGCTGCTCGATGAGGCAGGGGCTGCTCGATGAGGCAGAGGTTGCTCGATGAGGCAGAGGTTGCTCGATGGGGCAGAGGTTGCTCGATGAGGCAGAGGTTGCTCGATGAGGCAGAGGCTGCTCGATGAGGCAGGGGCTGCTCGATGAGGCAGAGGTTGCTCGATGAGACAGACGTTGCTAGATGAGGCAGAGGTTGCTCGATGAGGGATACGCTGCTCGATGAGGGATAGGCTGCTCGATGAGTCAGAGGTTGCTCGATGAGGCAGAGGTTGCTCGATGAGACAGAGGTTGCTCGATGAAGCAGAGGTTGCTCGATGAGGGATAGGCTGCTCGATGAGTCAGAGGCTGCTCGATTTGGCAGAGGCTGCTCGACGAGGGATAGGCTGCTCGATGAGGGATAGGCTGCTCGATGAGTCAGAGGTTGCTCGATGAGGCAGAGGTTGCTCGATGAGTCAGAGGTTGCTCGATGAAGCAGAGGTTGCTCGATGAGGGATAGGCTGCTCGATGAGTCAGAGGCTGCTCGATTTGGCAGAGGCTGCTCGACGAGGGATAGGCTGCTCGATGAGGGATAGGCTGCTCGATGAGTCAGAGGCTGCTCGATGAGGGATAGGCTGCTCGATGAGGCAGAGGCTGCTCGATGAGACAGAGGTTGCTCGATGAGTCAGAGGCTGCTCGATGAGGGATAGGCTGCTCGATGAGGGATAGGCTGCTCGATGAGTCAGAGGCTGCTCGACGAGGGATAGGCTGCTCGATGAGGGATAGGCTGCTCGATGAGTCAGAGGCTGCTCGATGAGGGATAGGCTGCTCGATGAGGCAGAGGCTGCTCGATGAGGCAGAGGTTGCTCGATGAAGCAGAGGTTGCTCGATGAGACAGAGGCTGCTCGATGAGACAGAGGCTGCTCGATGAGGCAGAGGTTGCTCGATGAGGCAGAGGTTGCTCGATGAGGCAGAGGTTGCTCGATGAGGGATACGCTGCTCGATGAGGGATAGGCTGCTCGATGAGTCAGAGGTTGCTCGATGAGGCAGAGGTTGCTCGATGAGAGAGAGGTTGCTAGATGAGGCAGAGGTTGCTCGATGAGGGATACGCTGCTCGATGAGGGATAGGCTGCTCGATGAGTCAGAGGTTGCTCGATGAGGCAGAGGTTGCTCGATGAGACAGAGGTTGCTCGATGAAGCAGAGGTTGCTCGATGAGGGATAGGCTGCTCGATGAGGGATAGGCTGCTCGATGAGTCAGAGGCTGCTCGATTTGGCAGAGGCTGCTCGACGAGGGATAGGCTGCTCGATGAGGGATAGGCTGCTCGATGAGTCAGAGGTTGCTCGATGAGGCAGAGGTTGTTCGATGAGGCAGAGGTTGCTCGATGAAGCAGAGGTTGCTCGATGAGGGATAGGCTGCTCGATGAGTCAGAGGCTGCTCGATTTGGCAGAGGCTGCTCGACGAGGGATAGGCTGCTCGATGAGGGATAGGCTGCTCGATGAGTCAGAGGCTGCTCGATGAGGGATAGGCTGCTCGATGAGGCAGAGGCTGCTCGATGAGACAGAGGTTGCTCGATGAGTCAGAGGCTGCTCGATGAGGGATAGGCTGCTCGATGAGGAATAGGCTGCTCGATGAGGGATAGGCTGCTCGATGAGTCAGAGGCTGCTCGATGAGGGATAGGCTGCTCGATGAGGGATAGGCTGCTCGATGAGTCAGAGGCTGCTCGATGAGGGATAGGCTGCTCGATGAGGCAGAGGCTGCTCGATGAGGCAGAGGTTGCTCGATAAAGCAGAGGTTGCTCGATGAGACAGAGGCTGCTCGATGAGACAGAGGCTGCTCGATGAGGCAGAGGTTGCTCGATGATGCAGAGGTTGCTCGATGAGGCAGAGGTTGCTCGATGAGGGATACGCTGCTCGATGAGGGATAGGCTGCTCGATGAGTCAGAGGTTGCTCGATGAGGCAGAGGTTGCTCGATGAGACAGAGGTTGCTAGATGAGGCAGAGGTTGCTCGATGAGGGATACGCTGCTCGATGAGGGATAGGCTGCTCGATGAGTCAGAGGTTGCTCGATGAGACAGAGGCTGCTCGATGAGACAGAGTCTGCTCGATGAAGCAGAGGTTGCTCGATGAGGCAGAAGTTGCTCGATGAGACAGAGGTTGCTCGATGAGGCAGAGGTTGCTCGATGAGGGATACGCTGCTCGATGAGGGATAGGCTGCTCATATGAGTCAGAGGTTGCTCGATGAGGCAGAGGTTGCTCGATGAGGCAGAGGCTGCTCGATGAGGTAGAGGGTGCTCAATGAGGCAGAGGTTGCTCGATGAGGCAGAGGCTGCTCGGTGAGGTAGCGGGTGCTCGATGAGGTAGAGGCTCCTCGTTGAGGTAGAGGCTCCTCGATGAGGCAGAGGCTGCTCGATCAGGCAGAGGATGCTCGATGAGGCAGAGGCTTCTCGATGAGGCAGCGGTTGTTCGATGAGGCAGAGGTTGCTCCATGAGGCAGAGGCTGCTCAATGAGGCAGAGGCTGCTCAATGAGGCAGAGGTTGCCCGATGAGGCAGAGGTTGCTCGATGAGGCAGAGGTTGCTCGATGAGGCAGGGGCTGCTCGATGAGGCAGGGGCTGCTCGATGAGGCAGAGGTTGCTCGATGACGCAGAGGTTGCTCGATGAGGCAGAGGCTGCTCGATGAGGCAGGGGCTGCTCGATGAGGCAGAGGTTGCTCGATGAGGCAGAGGTTGCTCGATGGGGCAGAGGTTGCTCGATGAGGCAGAGGTTGCTCGATGAGGCAGAGGCTGCTCGATGAGGCAGGGGCTGCTCGATGAGTTAGGGGCTGATCGATGAGGCAGGGGCTGCTCGATGGGGCAGAGGTTGCTCGATGACGCAGAGGTTGCTCGATGAGGCAGAGGCTGCTCGATGAGGCAGGGGCTGCTGGATGAGGCAGAGGTTGCTCGATGAGGCAGAGGTTGCTCGATGGGGCAGAGGTTGCTCGATGAGGCAGAGGTTGCTCGATGAGGGATACGCTGCTCGATGAGGGATAGGCTGCTCGATGAGGCAGATGTTGCTCGATGAGGCAGAAGTTGCTCGATGAGGCAGAGGCTGCTCGATGAGGTAGCGGGTGCTCAATGAGGTAGAGGGTGCTCAATGAGGCAGAGGTTGCTCGATGAGGCAGAGGCTGCTCGATGAGGTAGAGGGTGCTCGATGAGGCAGAGGCTGCTCGATGAGGCAGAGGTTGCTCGATGAGGCAGAGGCTGCTCGATGAGGCAGAGGTTGCTGATGAGGCAGAGGTTGCTCGATGAGGTAGAGGGTGCTCGATGAGGGATAGGCTGCTCGATGAGGGCTAGGCTGCTCGATGAGTCAGAGGCTGCTCGATGAGGGATAGGCTGCTCGATGAGTCAGAGGCTGCTCGATGAGGGATAGGCTGCTCGATGAGGCAGAGGTTGCTCGATGAAGCAGAGGTTGCTCGATGAGGGATAGGCTGCTCGATGAGTCAGAGGCTGCTCGATTTGGCAGAGGCTGCTCGACGAGGGATAGGCTGCTCGACGAGGGATAGGCTGCTCGACGAGGGATAGGCTGCTCGATGAGTCAGAGGCTGCTCGATGAGGGATAGGCTGCTCGATGAGGCAGAGGCTGCTCGATGAGACAGAGGTTGCTCGATGAGTCAGAGGCTGCTCGATGAGGGATAGGCTGCTCGATGAGGGATAGGCTGCTCGATGAGGGATAGGCTGCTCGATGAGGGATAGGCTGCTCGATGAGTCAGAGGCTGCTCGATGAGGGATAGGCTGCTCGATGAGGCAGAGGCTGCTCGATGAGGCAGAGGTTGCTCGATGAAGCAGAGGTTGCTCGATGAGACAGAGGCTGCTCGATGAGACAGAGGCTGCTCGATGAGGCAGAGGTTGTACGATGAGGCAGAGGTTGCTCGATGAGGGATACGCTGCTCGATGAGGGATAGGCTGCTCGATGAGTCAGAGGTTGCTCGATGAGGCAGAGGTTGCTCGATGAGACAGAGGTTGCTCGATGAGGCAGAGGTTGCTCGATGAGGGATACGCTGCTCGATGAGGGATAGGATGCTCGATGAGTCAGAGGTTGCTCGATGAGGCAGAGGTTGCTCGATGAGACAGAGGCTGCTCGATGAGACAGAGGCTGCTCGATGAAGCAGAGGTTGCTCGATGAGGCAGAAGTTGCTCGATGAGACAGAGGTTGCTCGATGAGGCAGAGGTTGCTCGATGAGGGATACGCTGCTCGATGAGGGATAGGCTGCTCATATGAGTCAGAGGTTGCTCGATCAGGCAGAGGTTGCTCGATGAGGCAGAGGCTGCTCGATGAGGTAGAGGGTGCTCAATGAGGCAGAGGTTGCTCGATGAGGCAGAGGCTGCTCGGTGAGGTAGCGGGTGCTCGATGAGGTAGAGGCTCCTCGATGAGGTAGAGGCTCGTCGATGAGGCAGAGGCTGCTCGATCAGGCAGAGGCTGCTCGATGAGGCAGAGGCTTCTCGATGAGGCAGCGGTTGTTCGATGAGGCAGAGGTTGCTCGATGAGGCAGGGGCTGCTCGATGAGGCAGGGGCTGCTCGATGAGGCAGGGGCTGCTCGATGGGGCAGAGGTTGCTCGATGACGCAGAGGTTGCTCGATGAGGCAGAGGCTGCTCGATGAGGCAGGGGCTGCTCGATGAGGCAGAGGTTGCTCGATGAGGCAGAGGTTGCTCGATGGGGCAGAGGTTGCTCGATGAGGCAGAGGTTGCTCGATGAGGCAGAGGCTGCTCGATGAGGCAGGGGCTGCTCGATGAGGCAGGGGCTGATCGATGAGGCAGAGGTTGCTCGATGAGGCAGAGGTTGCTCGATGAGGGATACGCTGCTCGATGAGGGATAGGCTGCTCGATGAGTCAGAGGTTGCTCAATGAGGCAGATGTTGCTCGATGAGGCAGAAGTTGCTCGATGAGGCAGAGGCTGCTCGATGAGGTAGCGGGTGCTCAATGAGGTAGAGGGTGCTCAATGAGGCAGAGGTTGCTCGATGAGGCAGAGGCTGCTCGATGAGGTAGAGGGTGCTCGATGAGGTAGAAGCTCCTCGATGAGGTAGAGGGTGCTCGATGAGGTAGAAGCGAGGCTCCTCGATGAGGCAGAGGCTGCTCGATGAGGCAGAGTTTGCTCGATGAGGGATAGGCTGCTCGATGAGGCAGAGGCTGCTCGATGAGGCAGAGGTTGCTCGATGAGGCAGAGGCTGCTCGATGAGGCAGAGGTTGCTCAATGAGGCAGAGGTTGCTGATGAGGCAGAGGATGCTCGATGAGGGATAGGCTGCTCGATGAGTCAGAGGCTGCTCGATGAGGGATAGGCTGCTCGATGAGGCATAGGTTGCTCGATAAAGCAGAGGTTGCTCGATGAGGGATAGGCTGCTCGATGAGTCAGAGGCTGCTCGATTTGGCAGAGGCTGCTCGACGAGGGATAGGCTGCTCGATGAGGGATAGGCTGCTCGATGAGTCAGAGGCTGCTCGATGAGGGATAGGCTGCTCGATGAGGCAGAGGCTGCTCGATGAGACTGAGGTTGCTCGATGAGTCAGAGGCTGCTCGATGAGGGATAGGCTGCTCGATGAGGGATAGGCTGCTCGATGAGGGATAGGCTGCTCGATGAGTCAGAGGCTGCTCGATGAGGGATAGGCTGCTCGATGAGGGATAGGCTGCTCGATGAGTCAGAGGCTGCTCGATGAGGGATAGGCTGCTCGATGAGGCAGAGGCTGCTCGATGAGGCAGAGGTTGCTCGATGAAGCAGAGGTTGCTCGATGAGACAGAGGCTGCTCGATGAGACAGAGGCTGCTCGATGAGGCAGAGGTTGCTCGATGAGGCAGAGGTTGCTCGATGAGGCAGAGGTTGCTCGATGAGGGATACGCTGCTCGATGAGGGATAGGCTGCTCGATGAGTCAGAGGTTGCTCGATGAGGCAGAGGTTGCTCGATGAGACAGAGGTTGCTAGATGAGGCAGAGGTTGCTCGATGAGGGATACGCTGCTCGATGAGGGATAGGCTGCTCGATGAGTCAGAGGTTGCTCGATGAGGCAGAGGTTGCTCGATGAGACAGAGGCTGCTCGATGAGACAGAGTCTGCTCGATGAAGCAGAGGTTGCTCGATGAGGCAGAAGTTGCTCGATGAGACAGAGGTTGCTCGATGAGGCAGAGGTTGCTCGATGAGGGATACGCTGCTCGATGAGGGATAGGCTGCTCGATGAGTCAGAGGTTGCTCGATGAGGCAGAGGTTGCTCGATGAGACAGAGGCTGCTCGATGAGACAGAGTCTGCTCGATGAGGCAGAGGCTGCTCGATCAGGCAGAGGATGCTCGATCAGGCAGAGGATGCTCGATGAGGCAGAGGCTTCTCGATGAGGCAGCGGTTGTTCGATGAGGCAGAGGTTGCTCAATGAGGCAGAGGTTGCCCGATGAGGCAGAGGTTGCTCGATGAGGCAGAGGTTGCTCGATGAGGCAGGGGCTGCTCGATGAGGCAGGGGCTGCTCGATGGGGCAGAGGTTGCTCGATGACGCAGAGGTTGCTCGATGAGGCAGGGGCTGCTCGATGAGGCAGGGGCTGCTCGATGAGGCAGAGGTTGCTCGATGAGGCAGAGGTTGCTCGATGGGGCAGAGGTTGCTCGATGAGGCAGAGGTTGCTCGATGAGGCAGAGGCTGCTCGATGAGGCAGGGGCTGCTCGATGAGGCAGAGGTTGCTCGATGAGGCAGAGGTTGCTCGATGGGGCAGAGGTTGCTCGATGAGGCAGAGGTTGCTCGATGAGGCAGAGGTTGCTCGATGAGGGATACGCTGCTCGATGAGGGATAGGCTGCTCGATGAGTCAGAGGTTGCTCGATGAGGCAGATGTTGCTCGATGAGGCAGAAGTTGCTCGATGAGGCAGAGGCTGCTCGATGAGGTAGCGGGTGCTCAATGAGGTAAAGGGTGCTCGATGAGGTAGAGGGTGCTCGATGAGGTAGAGGCTCCTCGATGAGGTAGAGGGTGCTCGATGAGGTAGAGGCGAGGCTCCTCGATGAGGCAGAGGCTGCTCGATGAGGCAGAGTTTGCTCGATGAGGGATAGGCTGCTCGATGAGGCAGAGGCTGCTCGATGAGGCAGAGATTGCTCGATGAGGCAGAGGCTGCTCGATGAGGCAGAGGTTGCTCGATGAGGCAGAGGTTGCTCGATGAGGCAGAGGTTGCTCGATGAGGCAGATGTTGCTCGATGAGGGATAGGCTGCTCGATGAGTCAGAGCCTGCTCGATGAGGGATAGGCTGCTCGATGAGGGATAGGCTGCTCGATGAGGGATAGGCTGCTCGATGAGTCAGAGGTTGCTCGATGAGGGATAGGCTGCTCGATGAGGGATAGGCTGCTCGATGAGGGATAGGCTGCTCGATGAGTCAGAGGCTGCTCGATGAGTCAGAGGCTGCTCGATGAGTCAGAGGCTGCTCGATGAGGCAGAGGCTGCTCGATGAGGCAGAGGTTGCTCGATGAAGCAGAGGTTGCTCGATGAGACAGAGGCTGCTCGATGAGACAGAGGCTGCTCGATGACACAGAGGCTGCTCGATGAGGTAGAGGGTGCTCGATGAGGTAGAGGCGAGGCTCCTCGATGAGGCAGAGGCTGCTCGATGAGGCAGAGTTTGCTCGATGAGGGATAGGTTGCTCGATGAGGCAGAGGCTGCTCGATGAGGCAGAGGTTGCTCAATGAGGCAGAGGTTGCTGATGAGGCAGAGGATGCTCGATGAGGGATAGGCTGCTCGATGAGTCAGAGGCTGCTCGATGAGGGATAGGCTGCTCGATGAGGCAGAGGTTGCTCGATGAAGCAGAGGTTGCTCGATGAGGGTTAGGCTGCTCGATGAGTGAGAGGCTGCTCGATTTGGCAGAGGCTGCTCGACGAGGGATAGGCTGCTCGATGAGGGATAGGCTGCTCGATGAGTCAGAGGCTGCTCGATGAGGGATAGGCTGCTCGATGAGGCAGAGGCTGCTCGATGAGACAGAGGCTGCTCGATGAGACAGAGGCTGCTCGATGACACAGAGGCTGCTCGATGAGGCAGAGGTTGCTCGATGAGGCAGAGGTTGCTCGATGAGGCAGAGACTGCTCGATGAGGTAGAGGGTGCTCGATGAGGTAGAAGCTCCTCGATGAGGTAGAGGGTGCTCGATGAGGTAGAGGCGAGGCTCCTCGATGAGGCAGAGGCTGCTCGATGAGGCAGAGTTTGCTCGATGAGGGATAGGCTGCTCGATGAGGCAGAGGCTGCTCGATGAGGCAGAGGTTGCTCGATGAGGCAGAGGCTGCTCGATGAGGCAGAGGTTGCTCGATGAGGCAGAGGCTGCTCGATGAGGCAGAGGTTGCTCAATGAGGCAGAGGTTGCTGATGAGGCAGAGGATGCTCGATGAGGGATAGGCTGCTCGATGAGTCAGAGGCTGCTCGATGAGGGATAGGCTGCTCGATGAGGCAGAGGTTGCTCGATGAAGCAGAGGTTGCTCGATGAGGGATAGGCTGCTCGATGAGTCAGAGGCTGCTCGATTTGGCAGAGGCTGCTCGACGAGGGATAGGCTGCTCGATGAGGGATAGGCTGCTCGATGAGTCAGAGGCTGCTCGATGAGGGATAGGCTGCTCGATGAGGCAGAGGCTGCTCGATGAGACAGAGGTTGCTCGATGAGTCAGAGGCTGCTCGATGAGGGATAGGCTGCTCGATGAGGGATAGGCTGCTCGATGAGGGATAGGCTGCTCGATGAGTCAGAGGCTGCTCGATGAGGGATAGGCTGCTCGATGAGGGATAGGCTGCTCGATGAGTCAGAGGCTGCTCGATGAGGGATAGGCTGCTCGATGAGGCAGAGGCTGCTCGATGAGGCAGAGGTTGCTCGATGAAGCAGAGGTTGCTCGATGAGACAGAGGCTGCTCGATGAGACAGAGGCTGCTCGATGAGGCAGAGGTTGCTCGATGACGCAGAGGTTGCTCGATGAGGCAGAGGTTGCTCGATGAGGGATACGCTGCTCGATGAGGGATAGGCTGCTCGATGAGTCAGAGGTTGCTCGATGAGGCAGAGGTTGCTCGATGAGACAGAGGTTGCTAGATGAGGCAGAGGTTGCTCGATGAGGGATACGCTGCTCGATGAGGGATAGGCTGCTCGATGAGTCAGAGGTTGCTCGATGAGGCAGAGGTTGCTCGATGAGACAGAGGCTGCTCGATGAGACAGAGTCTGCTCGATGAAGCAGAGGTTGCTCGATGAGGCAGAAGTTGCTCGATGAGACAGAGGTTGCTCGATGAGGCAGAGGTTGTTCGATGAGGGATACGCTGCTCGATGAGGGATAGGCTGCTCATATGAGTCAGAGGTTGCTCGATGAGGCAGAGGTTGCTCGATGAGGCAGAGGCTGCTCGATGAGGTAGAGGGTGCTCAATGAGGCAGAGGTTGCTCGATGAGACAGAGGCTGCTCGGTGAGGTAGCGGGTGCTCGATGAGGTAGAGGCTCCTCGATGAGGTAGAGGCTCCTCGATGAGGCAGAGGCTGCTCGATCAGGCAGAGGATGCTCGATGAGGCAGAGGCTTCTCGATGAGGCAGCGGTTGTTCGATGAGGCAGAGGTTGCTCCATGAGGCAGAGGCTGCTCAATGAGGCAGAGGCTGCTCAATGAGGCAGAGGTTGCCCGATGAGGCAGAGGTTGCTCGATGAGGCAGAGGTTGCTCGATGAGGCAGAGGCTGCTCGATGAGGCAGGGGCTGCTCGATGACGCAGAGGTTGCTCGATGAGGCAGAGGCTGCTCGATGAGGCAGGGGCTGCTCGATGAGGCAGAGGTTGCTCGATGAGGCAGAGGTTGCTCGATGGGGCAGAGGTTGCTCGATGAGGCAGAGGTTGCTCGATGAGGCAGAGGCTGCTCGATGAGGCAGGGGCTGCTCGATGAGGTAGGGGCTGATCGATGAGGCAGGGGCTGCTCGATGGGGCAGAGGTTGCTCGATGACGCAGAGGTTGCTCGATGAGGCAGAGGCTGCTCGATGAGGCAGGGGCTGCTCGATGAGGCAGAGGTTGCTCGATGAGGCAGAGGTTGCTCGATGGGGCAGAGGTTGCTCGATGAGGCAGAGGTTGCTCGATGAGGGATACGCTGCTCGATGAGGGATAGGCTGCTCGATGAGTCAGAGGTTGCTCGATGAGGCAGATGTTGCTCGATGAGGCAGAAGTTGCTCGATGAGGCAGAGGCTGCTCGATGAGGTAGCGGGTGCTCAATGAGGTAGAGGGTGCTCAATGAGGCAGAGGTTGCTCGATGAGGCAGAGGCTGCTCGATGAGGTAGAGGGTGCTCGATGAGGTAGAGGCTCCTCGATGAGGTAGAGGGTGCTCGATGAGGTAGAGGCGAGGCTCCTCGATGAGGCAGAGGCTGCTCGATGAGGCAGAGTTTGCTCGATGAGGGATAGGCTGCTCGATGAGGCAGAGGCTGCTCGATGAGTCAGAGATTGCTCGATGAGGCAGAGGCTGCTCGATGAGGCAGAGGTTGCTCGATGAGGCAGAGGTTGCTCGATGAGGCAGATGTTGCTCGATGAGGGATAGGCTGCTCGATGAGTCAGAGCCTGCTCGATGAGGGATAGGCTGCTCGATGAGGGATAGGCTGCTCGATGAGGGATAGGCTGCTCGATGAGTCAGAGGCTGCTCGATGAGGGATAGGCTGCTCGATGAGGGATAGGCTGCTCGATGAGGGATAGGCTGCTCGATGAGTCAGAGGCTGCTCGATGAGTCAGAGGCTGCTCGATGAGTCAGAGGCTGCTCGATGAGGCAGAGGCTGCTCGATGAGGCAGAGGTTGCTCGATGAAGCAGAGGTTGCTCGATGAGACAGAGGCTGCTCGATGAGACAGAGGCTGCTCGATGAGACAGAGGCTGCTCGATGAGGCAGAGGTTGCTCGCTGAGGGATACGCCGCTCGATGAGGGACAGGCTGCTCGATGCGTCAGAGGTTGCTCGATGAGGCAGAGGTTGCTCGATGAGACAGAGGCTGCTCGATGAGACAGAGGCTGCTCGATGAAGCAGAGGTTGCTCGATGCGGCACAAGTTGCTCGATGAGACAGAGGTTGCTCGATGAGGCAGAGGTTGCTCGATGAGGGGATACGCTGCTCGATGAGGGATAGGCTGCTCGATGAGTGAGAGGTTGCTCGATGAGGCAGAGGTTGCTCGATGAGGCAGACACTGTTCGATGAGGTAGAGGGTGCTCAATGAGGCAGAGGTTGCTCGATGAGGCAGAGGCTGCTCGATGAGGTAGAGGGTGCTCGATGAGCTAGAGGCTCATCGATGAGGCAGAGGCTCCTCGATGAGGCAGAGGCTGATCGATGAGGCAGAGGCTGCTCGATGAGGCAGAGGCTGCTCGATGAGGCAGAGGTTGTTCGATGAGGCAGAGGTTGTTCGATGAGGCAGAGGCTGCTCGATGAGGCATAGGTTGCACGATGAGGCAGAGGTTGCTCGATGAGGCAGAGGTTGCTCTATGAGGCAGAGGCTGCTCGATGAGGCAGGGGCTGCTCGATGAGGCAGAGGTTGCTCGATGAGGCAGAGGCTGTTCGATGAGGCAGGGGCTGCTCCATGAGGCAGAGGTTGCTCGATGAGGCAGAGGTTGCTCGATGAGGGAAAAGCTGCTCGATGATGGATAGGCTGCTCGATGAGTCAGAGGTTGCTCGATGAGGCAGATGTTGCTCGATGAGGCAGAAGTTGCTCGATGAGGCAGAGGCTGCTCGATGAGGTAGCGGGTGCTCAATGAGGTAGAGGGTGCTCAATGAGGTAGAGGGTGCTCAATGAGGCAGAGGTTGCTCGATGAGGCAGAGGCTGCTCGATGAGGTAGAGGGTGCTCGATGAGGTAGAGGCTCCTCGATGAGGTAGAGGGTGCTCGATGAGGTAAAGGCGAGGCTCCTCGATGAGGTAGAGGCTCCTCGATGAGGCAGAGGCTGCTCGATCAGGCAGAGGCTGCTCGATCAGGCAAAGGCTGCTCGATGAGGCAGAGGCTGCTCGATGAGGCAGAGGTCGTTCGATGAGGCAGAGGCTGCTCGATGAGACAGAGGCTGCTCAATGAGGCAGAGGCTGCTCGATGAGGCAGAGGTTGCTCGATGAGGCAGGGGCTCCTCGATGAGGCAGGGGCTGCTCGATGGGGCAGAGGTTGCTCGATGAGGCAGAGGTTGCTCGATGAGGCAGAGGCTGCTCGATGAGGCAGGGGCTGCTCGATGAGGCAGCGGTTGCTCGATGAGGCAGAGGTTGCTCGATGAGGCAGAGGTTGCTCGATGAGGGATACGCTGCTCGATGAGGGATAGGCTGCTCGATGAGTCAGAGGTTGCTCGATGAGGCAGAGGTTGCTCGATGAGGCAGAGGCTGCTCGATGAGGTAGAGGGTGCTCAATGAGGCAGAGGTTGCTCGATGAGGCAGGGGCTGCTCGGTGAGGCAGGGGCTGCTCGATGAGGCAGAGGTTGCTCGATGAGGCAGAGGTTGCTCGATGAGGCAGAGGTTGCTCGATGAGGGATACGCTGCTCGATGAGGGATAGGCTGCTCGATGAGTCAGAGGTTGCTCGATGAGGCAGAGGTTGCTCGATGAGGCAGAGGCTGCTCGATGAGGTAGAGGGTGCTCAATGAGGCAGAGGTTGCTCGATGAGGCAGAGGCTGCTCGATGAGACAGAGGCTGCTCGATGAGGCAGAGGCTTCTCGATGAGGCAGCGGTTGTTCGATGAGGCAGAGGTTGCTCCATGAGGCAGAGGCTGCTCAATGAGGCAGAGGCTGCTCAATGAGGCAGAGGTTGCCCGATGAGGCAGAGGTTGCTCGATGAGGCAGAGGTTGCTCGATGAGGCAGGGGCTGCTCGATGAGGCAGAGGCTGCTCGATCAGGCAGAGGCTGCTCGATGAGGCAGAGGCTTCTCGATGAGGCAGCGGTTGTTCGATGAGGCAGAGGTTGCTCCATGAGGCAGAGGCTGCTCGATGAGGCAGAGGCTGCTCGATGAGGCAGAGGTTGTTCGATGAGGCAGAGGTTGCTCGATGAGGCAGAGGCTGCTCAATAAGGCAGAGGCTGCTCGATGAGGCAGAGGCTGCTCGATGAGACAGAGGCTGCTCAATGAGGCAGAGGCTGCTCGATGAGGCAGAGGTTGCTCGATGAGGCAGGGGCTCCTCGATGAGGCAGGGGCTGCTCGATGGGGCAGAGGTTGCTCGATGAGGCAGAGGTTGCTCGATGAGGCAGAGGCTGCTCGATGAGGCAGGGGCTGCTCGATGAGGCAGAGGTTGCTCGATGAGGCAGAGGTTGCTCGATGAGGCAGAGGTTGCTCGATGAGGGATACGCTGCTCAATGAGACAGAGGCTGCTCGATGAGGCAGCGGTTGTTCGATGAGGCAGAGGTTGCTCCATGAGGCAGAGGCTGCTCGATGAGGCAGAGGCTGCTCGATGAGGCAGAGGTTGTTCGATGAGGCAGAGGTTGCTCGATGAGGCAGAGGCTGCTCAATAAGGCAGAGGCTGCTCGATGAGGCAGAGGCTGCTCGATGAGACAGAGGCTGCTCGATGAGGCAGAGGCTGCTCGATGAGGCAGAGGTTGCTCGATGAGGCAGGGGCTCCTCGATGAGGCAGGGGCTGCTCGATGGGGCAGAGGTTGCTCGATGAGGCAGAGGTTGCTCGATGAGGCAGAGGCTGCTCGATGAGGCAGAGGTTGCTCGATGAGGCAGAGGTTGCTCGATGAGGCAGAGGTTGCTCGATGAGGGATACGCTGCTCAATGAGACAGAGGCTGCTCGATGAGGCAGAGGTTGCTCGATGAGACAGAGGTTGCTCGATGAGGCAGAGGTTGCTCGATGAGGGATACGCTGCTCGATTAGGGATAGGCTGCTCGATGAGTCAGAGGTTGCTCGATGAGGCAGAGGTTGCTCGATGAGGTAGAGGGTGCTCGATGAGGCAGAGGTTGCTCGATGAGACAGAGGCTGCTCGATGAGATAGAGGGTGCTCGATGAGGTAGAGGCTCCTCGATGAGGTAGAGGCTCCTCGATCAGGCAGAGGCTGCTCGATCAGGCAGAGGCTGCTCGATGAGGCAGAGGCTGCTCGATGAGGCAGAGGCTGCTCGATGAGGCAGCGGTTGCTCGATGAGGCAGCGGCTGCTCGATGAGGCAGAGGTTGCGCGATGAGGCAGAGGTTGCTCGATGAGGCAGAGGTTGCTCGATGAGGCAGGGGCTGCTCGATGAGGCAGGGGCTGCTCGATGAGGCAGGGGCTGCTCGATGAGGCAGCGGCTGCTCGATGAGGCAGGGGCTGCTCGATGAGGCAGGGGCTGCTCGATGGGGCAGAGGTTGCTCGATGAGGCAGAGGTTGCTCGATGAGGCAGAGGCTGCTCGATGAGGCAGGGGCTGCTCGATGAGGCAGAGATTGCTCGATGCGGCAGAGGTTGCTCGATGAGGCAGAGGTTGCTCGATGAAGCAGAGGCTGCTCGATGAGGCAGGGGCTGCTCGATGAGGCAGGGGCTGCTCGATGAGGCAGAGGTTGCTCGATGAGGCAGAGGTTGCTCGATGAGGGATACGCTGCTCAATGAGGCAGAGGCTGCTCGATGAGGTAGCGGGTGCTCGATGAGGTAGCGGGTGCTCAATGAGGTAGAGGCTCCTCGATGAGGTAGAGGCTCCTCGATGAGGTAGAGGCTCCTCGATGAGGTAGAGGCTCCTCGATGAGGCAGAGGCTGCTCGATGAGACAGAGGCTGCTCGATGAGGCAGAGGCTGCTCGATGAGGCAGAGGTTGTTCGATGAGGCAGAGGTTGCTCGATGAAGCAGAGGTTGCTCGATGAGGGATAGGCTGCTCGATGAGGCAGAGGCTGCTCGATGAGGCAGAGGTTGCTCGATGAAGCAGAGGTTGCTCGGTGAGGCAGAGGCTGCTCGATGAGGCGAGGTTGCTCGATGAGACAGAGGCTGCTTGATGAGGCAGAGGTTGCTCGATGAGGCAGGGGCTACTCGATGAGGCAGGGGCTGCTCGATGAGGGATAGGCTGCTCGATGAGGCAGAGGTTGCTCGATGAGGCAGAGGCTGCTTGATGAGGCAGAGGTTGCTCGTTGAGGGAGAGGCTGCTCGATGAGGGAGAGGCTGCTCGATGAGTCAGAGGCTGCTCGATGAGGCAGAGGTTGCTCGATGAGGCAGAGGCTGCTCGATGAGACAGAGGCTGCTCGATGAGGCAGAGGTTGCTCGATGAGGCAGAGGTTGCTCGATGAGGGAGACGCTGCTCGATGAGGGATAGGCTGCTCGATGAGTCAGAGGTTGCTCGATGAGGCTGAGGTTGCTCGATGAGGCAGAGGTTGCTCGATGAGGCAGAGGCTGCTCGATGAGGTAGAGGGTGCTCAATGAGGTAGAGGGTGCTCAATGAGGCAGAGGTTGCTCGATGAGGCAGCGGCTGCTCCATGAGGCAGAGTTTGCGCGATGAGGGATAGGCTGCTCGATGAAGCAGAGGTTGCTCGATGAGGGATAGGCTGCTCGATGAGTCATAGGCTGCTCGATGAGGCAGAGGCTGCTCGATGAGGCAGAGGCTGCTCGATGAGGCAGAGGCTGCTCGATGAGGCAGGGGCTGCTCGATGAGGGATCGGCTGCTCGATGAGGGATTGGCTGCTCGATGAGCCAGTGGCTGCTCGATGAGGCAGAGGTTGCTCGATGAGGCAGAGGCTGCTCGATGAGGCAGAGGTTGCTCGATGAGACAGAGGCTGCTCGATGAGGCAGAGGTTGCTCGATGAGGCAGAGGCTGCTCGATGAGGCAGAGGTTGCTCGATGAGATAGAGGCTGCTCGATGAGGTAGCGGGTGCTCAATGAGGCAGAGGTTGCTCGATGAGGTAGAGGGTGCTCGATGAGGTAGAGGCTCGTCGATGAGGTA
Organism: Scyliorhinus torazame; assembly: GCF_047496885.1. Classification (NCBI taxonomy): domain Eukaryota; kingdom Metazoa; phylum Chordata; class Chondrichthyes; order Carcharhiniformes; family Scyliorhinidae; genus Scyliorhinus; species Scyliorhinus torazame. The sequence goes on from NC_092714.1 coordinate 161,322,200, forward strand.
GAGGCTCCTCGATGAGGCAGAGGCTGCTCGATCAGGCAGAGGCTGCTCAATGAGGCAGAGGTTGTTCGATGAGGCAGGGGCTGCTCAATGAGGCAGAGGTTGCTCGATGAGGCAGAGGCTGCTCAATGAGGCAGAGGCTGCTCAATGAGGCAGAGGTTGCTCGATGAGGCAGAGGCTGCTCGATGAGGCAGAGGCTGCTCGATGAGGCAGAGGTTCTTCGATGAGGCAGAGGCTGCTCAATGAGGCAGAGGTTGCTCGATGAGGCAGGGGCTGCTCGATGAGGCAGGGGCTGCTCGATGGGGCAGAGGTTGCTCGAAGAGGCAGGGGTTGCTCGATGAGGCAGGGGTTGCTCGATGAGGCAGAGGCTGCTCGATGAGGCAGGGGCTGCTCGATCTGGCAGAGGTTGCTCGATGAGGCAGAGGTTGCACGATGAGGCAGAGGTTACTTGAGGTAGAGGCTGCTCGATGAGGCAGAGGTTGCTCGATGAGGCAGAGGTTGCTCGATGAGGGATAGGCTGCTCGATGAGTCAGAGGCTGCTCGATGAGGGATAGGCTGCTCGATGAGGCAGAGGTTGCTCGATGAAGCAGAGGGTGCTCGATGAGGCAGAGGCTGCTCGATGAAGCAGAGGTTGCTCGATGAGGCAGAGTTACTTGAGGTAGAGGCTGCTCAATGAGGCAGAGGGTGCTCGATGAGGCAGATGCTGCTCGATGAGGCGAGTTTGCTCGATGAGGGATTGGCTGCTCGATGAGGCAGAGGCTGCTCGATGAGGCAGAGGTTGCTCGATGAGGCAGAGGCTGCTCGATGAGGCAGAGGTTGCTCGATGAGGCAGAGGTTGCTCGATGAGGGATAGGCTGCTCGATGAGTCAGAGGCTGCTCGATGAGGGATAGGCTGCTCGATGAGGCAGAGGTTGCACGATGAAGCAGAGGTTGCTCGACGAGGGGTAGGCTGCTCGATGAGTCAGAGGCTGCTCGATTTGGCAAAGTCTGCTCGATGAGGGATAGGCTGCTCGATGAGTCAGAGGCTGCTCGATGAGGGATAGGCTGCTCGATGAGGGATAGGCTGCTCGATGAGGGATAGGCTGCTCGATGAGTCAGAGGCTGCTCGATGAGGGATAGGCTGCTCGATGAGGCACAGGCTGCTCGATGAGGCAGAGGTTGCTCGATGAGTCAGAGGCTGCCTGATAAAGCAGAGGTTGCTCGATGAGACAGAGGCTGCTCGATGAGACAGAGGCTGCTCGATGAGGCAGAGGTTGCTCGATGAGGCAGAGGTTGCTCGATGAGACAGAGGTTGCTCGATGAGGCAGGGGTTACTCGATGAGGGATACGCTGCTCGATGAGGGATAGGCTGTTCGATGAGTCAGAGGTTGCTCGATGAGGCAGAGGTTGCTCGATGATACAGAGGTTGCTCGATGAGGCAGAGTTTGCTCGATGAGGCAGAGGTTGCTCGATGAGGGAGAGGCTTCTCGATGAGGTAGAGGGTGCTCGATGAGGTAGCGGCTCCTCGATGAGGTAGAGGCTCCTCGCTGAGGCAGAGTCTGCTCGATCAGGCAGAGGCTGCTCGATGAGGCAGGGGCAGCTCGATGAGGCAGGGGCTGCTCGATGGGGCAGAGGTTACTCGATGAGGCAGAGGTTGCTCGATGAGGCAGAGGCTGCTCGATGAGGCAGGGGCTGCTCCATGTGGCAGAGGTTGCTCGATGAGGCAGAGGTTGCACGATGAGGCAGAGGGTACTTGAGGTAGAGTCTTCTCGATGAGACAGAGGCTGCTCGATGAGGCAGAGGTTGCTCGATGAGGCAGAAGTTGCTCGATGAGACGGAGGTTGCTCGATGAGGCATAGGTTGCTCGATGAGGTATACGCTGCTCGATGAGGGATAGGCTGCTCGATGAGGCAGAGGTTGCTCGATGAGGCAGAGGTTGCTCGATGAGGCAGAGGTTGCTCGATGAGGCAGAGGCTTCTCGATGAGGTAGAGGGTGCTCGATGAGGTAGCGGCTCCTCGATGAGGTAGAGGCTCCTCGATGAGGCAGGGGCTGCTCGATGAGGCATGGGCTGCTCGATGGGGCAAAGGTTGCTCGATGAGGCAGAGGTTGCTCGATGAGGCAGAGGCTGCTCGATGAGGCAGGGGCTGCTCGATGTGGCAGAGGTTGCTCGATGAGGCAGAGGTTGCACGATGAGGCAGAGGGTACTTGAGGTAGAGGCTGCTCGATGAGGCAGAGGTTGCTCGATGAGGCAGAGGTTACTTGAGGTAGAGGCTGCTCAATGAGGCAGAGGTTGCTCGATGAGGCAAAGGCTGCTCGATGAGGCAGAGTTTGCTCGATGAGGGATAGGCTGCTCGATGAGGCAGAGGCTGCTCGATGAGGCAGAGGTTGCTCGATGAGGCAGAGGCTGCTCGATGAGGCAGAGGTTGCTGATGAGGCAGAGGATGCTCGATGAGGGATAGGCTGCTCGATGAGTCAGAGGCTGCTCGATGAGGGATAGGCTGCTCGATGAGGCAGAGGTTGCTCGATGAAGCAGAGGTTGCTCGATGAGGGATAGGCTGCTCGATGAGTCAGAGGTTGCTCGATGAAGCAGAGGTTGCTCGATGAGGGATAGGCTGCTCGATGAGTCAGAGGCTGCTCGATGAGGGATAGGCTGCTCGATGAGGCAGAGGCTGCTCGATGAGACAGTGGTTGCTCGATGAGTCAGAGGCTGCTCGATGAGGGATAGGCTGCTCGATGAGGGATAGGCTGCTCGATGAGTCAGAGGCTGCTCGATGAGGGATAGGCTGCTCGATGAGGGATAGGCTGCTCGATGAGTCAGAGGCTGCTCGATGAGGGATAGGCTGCTCGATGAGGCAGAGGCTGCTCGATGAGGCAGAGGCTGCTCGATGAAGCAGAGGTTGCTCGATGAGACAGAGGCTGCTCGATGAGGCAGAGGTTGCTTGATGAGGCAGAGGTTGCTCGATGAGGCAGAGGTTGCTCGATGAGGGATATGCTGCTCGATGAGGGATAGGCTGCTCGATGAGTCAGAGTTTGCTCGATGAGGCAGAGGTTGCTCGATGAGACAGAGGTTGCTCGATGAGGCAGAGGTTGCTCGATGAGGGATACGCTGCTCGATGAGTCAGAGGTTGCTCGATGAGGCAGAGGTTGCTCGATGAGACAGAGGCTGCTCGATGAGACAGAGGCTGCTCGATGAAGCAGAGGTTGCTCGATGAGGCAGAAGTTGCTCGATGAGTCAGAGGTTGCTCGATGAGGCAGAGGTTGCTCGATGAGGGATACGCTGCTCGATGAGGGATAGGCTGCTCATATGAGTCAGAGGTTGCTCGATGAGGCAGAGGTTGCTCGATGAGGCAGAGGCTGCTCGATGAGGTAGAGGGTGCTCAATGAGGCAGAGGTTGCTCGATGAGGCAGAGGCTGCTCGGTGAGGTAGCGGGTGCTCGATGAGGTAGAGGCTCCTCGATGAGGTAGTGGCTCCTCGATGAGGCAGAGACTGCTCGATCAGGCAGAGGCTGTTCGATGAGGCAGAGGCTTCTCGATGAGGTAGCGGTTGTTCGATGAGGCAGAGGTTCCTCCATGAGGCAGAGGCTGCTCAATGAGGCAGAGGCTGCTCAATGAGGCAGAGGTTGCCCGATGAGGCAGAGGTTGCTCGATGAGGCAGAGGTTGCTCGATGAGGCAGGGGCTGCTCGATGAGGCAGGGGCTGCTCGATGGGGCAGAGGTTGCTCGATGACGCAGAGGTTGCTCGATGAGGCAGAGGCTGCTCGATGAGGCAGGGGCTGCTCGATGAGGCAGAGGTTGCTCGATGAGGCAGAGGTTGCTCGATGGGGCAGAGGTTGCTCGATGAGGCAGGGGCTGCTCGATGAGGCAGGGGCTGCTCGATGAGGCAGGGGCTGCTCGATGAGGCAGAGGTTGCTCGATGAGGCAGAGGTTGCTCGATGAGGGATACGCTGCTCGATGAGGGATAGGCTGCTCGATGAGGCAGAGGCTGCTCGATGAGGCAGAGGCTGCTCGATGAGGTAGCGGGTGCTCAATAAGGTAGAGGGTGCTCAATGAGGCAGAGGTTGCTCGATGAGGCAGAGGCTGCTCGATGAGGCAGGGGCTGCTCGATGAGGCAGAGATTGCTCGATGCGGCAGAGGTTGCTCGATGAGGCAGAGGTTGCTCGATGAGGCAGAGGCTGCTCGATGAGGCAGGGGCTGCTCGATGAGGCAGGGGCTGCTCGATGAGGCAGAGGTTGCTCGATGAGGCAGAGGTTGCTCGATGAGGCAGAGGTTGCTCGATGAGGGATACGCTGCTCGATGAGGCAGAGGCTGCTCGATGAGGTAGCGGGTGCTCGATGAGGTAGCGGGTGCTCAATGAGGCAGAGGTTGCTCGATGAGGCAGAGGCTGCTCGATGAGGTAGAGGGTGCTCGATGAGGTAGAGGCTCCTCGATGAGGTAGAGGCTCCTCGATGAGGCAGATGCTGCTCGATCAGGCAGAGTCTGCTCGATGAGGCAGAGGTTGTTCGATGAGGCAGAGGTTGCTCCATGAGGCAGAGGTTACTCGATAAGGCAGAGGCTGCTCAATGAGGCAGAGGCTGCTCAATGAGGCAGAGGCTGCTCAATGAGGCAGAGGTTGCCCAATGAGGCAGAGGTTGCTCGATGAGGCAGAGGTTGCTCGATGAGGCAGCATCTCCTCGATGAGGCAGGGGCTGCTCGATGGGGCAGAGGTTGCTCGATGAGGCAGAGGTTGCTCGATGAGGCAGAGGCTGCTCGATGAGGCAGAGGTTGCTCGATGAGGCAGAGGTTGCTCGATGAGGCAGAGGTTACTTGAGGTAGAGGCTGCTCGATGAGGCAGAGGTTGCTCGATGAGGCAGAGGCTGCTCGATGAGGCTGGGGCTTCTCGATAAGGCAGAGGTTCCTTGACTGGCCCTACTCTTACCCTAGTCATTCGTTTATTCCATAAGTTGAAGAGAACATGAAGAGAGCAGAGTGGAAGTTGAAAAGAGAAATATAGCACAAGGTCAAGTCATAGTGTAGTTTGTATTGAATACTGTACTACATATGCAGTATCATTAGTTTATTATCTATAACTCAGTAGTGTGCGAACTTCATTTTAGTTAGTAGTGTCAAATAAATTAGTTTTAATTCAATCTCATTATTTGTATCTTCTTTGTCAACACTACATATCTAGCTATCTTGGAGGAAAAGGCAAGGAATATAACAGAGATAATACAAGCAATTGCTCAGCATTTAAATTTGCCAGAGACACAGCCTGAATCATTCAAATTAGTGTTACGGGACCCTGGGTTATGCACGGGCAATACCAGCCCACAGGCCCCGGAGCCGCAACACAAATGATTTAACCAATAATTTGTATCAGGTTTCTGAGATCTTTGGCCCTTGACTGTTTCATTTATTTACAGGCACAAAATGTGAAAGTGAAACACAACTGTTTATTTGTAACAAGAGATAAGACATGCAACAATTATACTCGAATAATGGCAGGTAATCTACTATTCTCCCGCCCCACTTTTTTACAGTCCCACCCTCTACCTAAACACACATAAGACAAACACAGGCAGGAGAGGGAGGGGAAAAATAAAATAGGATTAATGTAAAATGCAGGATGAGTGCCCTTGCTTCAGATGATAAAGTTGTTTTTCCAGCTGACTGTCCCCCAGGACGTGGAGTGATTGGGAACCACCGGTTCTTTACGACAGAGATAGATAGGTTCTTGATTAAGAAGGGGTTCAGGGGTTAAGGGGAGAAGGCAGGAGAATGGGGATGAGAAAATATCAGCCAAGATTGAATGGCGGAGCAGACTCGATGGGCCGAGTGGCCTAATTCTTCTATGTCTTATGGTCGGATGGTTAATGAGGATCTTCTGCCTGGAACATTCAGTCCAAATCTCCAGACAGTGTGATTCCGTCTGGGGAGTCACCACTGCTTTTTTTAACCTGGGCCTTCACTTAGGAGAGCCATCTCAGGCCGGTGTAATTCGTACATGTTTCCAACTCCACCAGAATGTTCCCTAACTTTACTGAGGAAAAACAGAGTTCCCCTCACGAGATTTTAAAGAGGGTGCTTTAAACAACTTGCCCTGCCTGCAACTGAACTTCCTTCAGTTCAATCAGACTCTAGAGAGAGAAAGGTCTTTACTTTGAACCTTTAGACAGAGTCCATCAGATTAGAGAGATCAAGGCTTTGACCCTCCAGCTTCTTGATCAAACCGCAACACTCACAAGCTGGATAGAGAGGAAAAGCTGGCTGCTCCGTTTACCTGGAGTGAGCCCCAGCCAAGGTGTTTCAGAGAGTTCTATGCTTTTTTAGGGAGAGAGAAAACTCCAAAGATCTTACTTTGGATCTGAGTTCAAACCAAATCTAATTTGAAAACAGTCTCAATGAGAAAAAGAGCATTCGAGAGCAGTCATTATCGATCAGCATAGATCAGTGTTCTTCAAACATTTTTCCGGGGACCCATTTTTACCAACCAGCCAACCTTCGGGCCGACCTTCACGACCCACGCCGGCCAACCTTCACGACCCACGCCGGCCGACATTCGCAGCCTATGCCGGCCACCTTCACGACCCACGCCGGCCGACCTTCACGATCCACGCCGGCTGACCTTCACGACCCACGCCGGCCGACCTTCGCGGCCCACACCGGACGACCTTCATGGCCCACGGCGGACGACTTTCGCAACCCACCTTTTCTCTTACCTTGTTTGCTGCTGACAAAAATGGAGGAAATGGTTTTGGGTCCCTTTGGCCCTCGCACACGCTCCGCCAATGGAGCCTGTTGGATGAAGGTGAAGCCTTCCGGTATCGGAAAGTATGGAGTCTCCACCTGTCCAAAGTTCTGCATTTTGTTCCGGTAAAATGTTTTCAAAAACCCGCCCCCCCCGAACTTGTAAAAAAAATTTAAATAAAATGAATAACATAAATGAAAAAAATAAAAATAAAATGAATAAAACAAATGAATAAAACCCCCACAAACTTGTAAAACAAAAAGCTGCGACCATTTTAAAAAGAAGGGGCCGCATGTTCGCCAATGATCGGGCACGCATGCGCATAGTTTTGCACATACGCGCCTGGCACGATCTGGCACGCATGCGCAGTGCAGCCGCATTTTTTAAACATGTTCGCGGCCATTTTGAAGGCCACTTGCAGCCGCCGTTTTTAACAGCCAGCTGCTGCGGCTGTTGCACGCAGATCTGCGCGATCGGGAGTGCCGCAACGGACGGCTCCGCGACCCTCCCGACACCCGCCCACAACCCACCCGCGGGTCGTGCCCCCGAGTTTGACAATGCCTGGCATAGATGACCAGCTGAGAGCCTGGTTGACAGCCTGGTAAATAGCTGATTGACCAACAGCCAAGTCCATCAAGGTGAGTCATCACCCATGTCAGCACATCCGGCTGGATTCCTTTTTTTAAAATTAAAGGTGAAGTCCATCTTTAAAAAAAAAAAAAATTTAGAGTACCCAATTAATTTTTTCCAATTAATGGGCAAATTAGCGTTGCCAATCCACCTACTCTGCACATCTTTGGGCTGTGGGGATGAAACCCACGCAAACACGGGGAGGATGTGCAAACTCCACACGGACAGTGACCCAGAGCCGGGATCGAACCTGGGACCTTGGCGCCGTGAGGCTGCAGGGCTAACCCACTGCGCCACCGTGCTGCCCCAAGGTGAAGCCCATCTTAAAGGCATAGATGATTTTTTGTTCAGATACATAAAGTATAAAAGCCAAACAAATGAAAATAAAGAGAATATACAGGGAAAACATGGTTTAAAGAGGAGGATCCTTACATACCTCCCTCCGAAAAGAATGAACTCTAAGGCACAGATATTTCATTCAGAGGTATGCAAGACATACAACACCCACAAATACCTATCTAACCTAGCCCCATCATTCAAGGTCCTTTCCTCATTTCTACATTCGTAAAGAGTCAGCTTTTAAACACATGATTAAATATTTGCCAACAAATTGCAGGACTATGTACAGGCTTAGTATCAAGCTGTTGCAATAACAAACTCCAACAGATTAATCTTGTGTTCTAAATGTGTATAAAAGTAGAAAATGGTTGGAAAAGTCCAGAGCAGCCAGCATCAATTTGTCCTCCTACATGGCTGCTGGTCTCCCAAACTCTCCTTGGTGTTCCATGGATCACAACAGTTTTGCTTGTTTCTGCAACATGTCCAACATTCACTATTCCTCAGTCTCTGTGGTTTTCGTTAAGATGGCTGTGGCTTTAGTGATTCAAGGTTCCAGAGGTCTACACCACGAGTAATTAAGAGACTACCCTCTGATGTTCCCCTACCACTCCATCTATGCTCCTTCGGTACCTGCACTACATCTGTCTCTTTCTGTCCCTCTAGTAAGACTGATAGTCTTTCCTGATTGCCAATGAACACTCAACCAGATTTCAAGGATCTCCGACCACTAAACTATGAGTAGGATTGTCAACACTGAGAGAAGTATTGGATTCACCTTTAACCAATAGAATCTTTTCAACGCTTCCAGCTTCACCTCCCTTGGCCTTCACATAGCTACCTTCAGCAACAAGGGCAACTGAGGGATCAGTCCTTTCAGGGTAGGTTGACTTGAAATGAACCACTCCTTAGCACCTAACTTTTACCTCCTCCTCAGAGTTCACATAATCACCACCTTTATCTCCAATTAGTAACACTGAATCACATGATTTGTGCTTTTCAGATTTCAATTTTGCTTCTCTACTTTCAGAATCAGAGTATGGTGCACAACTGGCTTTGAACGTTTTGCTTTTGGCCAACATCTATGGGTACAGAACCAGTATGAGGCTCTCCATCCACCTTCCCTTAACTCTGTAAAGGGATTATAGATCATAGAATTTACAGTGCAGTAGGCCATTCAGCCTATCGAGTCTGCACTGGTCCTTGGAAAGAGCACTCTACCTATGCCCACACCTCCACCCTATCCCCGTAACCCAATAACCGCACCGAACCTTTTCACACTAAGGGGAATTTAGCACGGCCAATCCACCTAACCTGCACATCTTTAGACTGTGGGAGGAAACCGAAGCACCCGGAGGAAACCCAGGCAGACACAGGAAGAATGTGCAGACCCAAGCCAGGAATCAAATCTGGGACCCTGGAGCTGTGAAGCAATTGTGCTAACCACTGCTACCGTGCTGCCCGTATTTGATTGCCAATTACTTCACCTGCCTTGCTATCTGCTTCTGCTACCTCGAAGAGGCGCTATAGACCTTCAAAAAGATAAGGGTAAACCAGCAGCTCGCTTGGTATCACTTCACAGAAAAACAGATGCTGTGCTGGCAGGTATACTTTCCTTCAAATGAAACCAGATTTAAGAAGGTGACTTCGGTGGCAGAATTTGGTGGCTCCCGCTCGAGGTAGAATTGTTTAGTCGTTTTCACCCGATATAGAGGGTGTTTGCTGATGCAAAGTGCATGAACAGTGGGAGACAGAGATTCTCCTCCGTGGGGCCAGTTTATGATTTGCCAAATGAGGACTGGAATGAGCGAGGATTGGATTTTTTCATTGTCACGTGTACCGAGGTACAGTGAAAAGTATTGTATTCCGTGCAGTTCAGACAGATCATTCCGTACATGAAAATACATAGGCAAACATAAAATACACAATGTAAATCCATAGACACAGGCATCGGGTGAAGCATACAGGTCTGTGGTGCTACTTAGTGGAGATGTGTGAAGAGATCAGGTCAGTCACAAGGGGGTCATTTAGGAGTCTGGTAACAGTGGGGAAGAAGCTTATTTTGTATCTGTTAGTGCGTGTTCTCAGACTTTTACATCTCCTGCCCAATGGAAGTTGGAAGAGTGAATAAGCCGGGTGGGAGGGGTCTTTGATTGTGCTGCCTGCTTTCCCAAGGCAGCAGGAGGTGTAGACAGAGTCAGTGATGGGAGGCAGGTTCGCGTGATGGACTGGGTTGGTGGGGCAATGGTCTGGCCAGGAGGACCTTCGAAGTGCAACATAGGGAAAAATGCAGGTGGCTTTTCACAATATACATTAATGACCTGGAAGAAGGAACTGAAGGTACTATTGCTAAGTTTGCAGATGATACAAAGATCTGTAGAGGGACAGGTAGTATTGAGGAAGCAAGGGGGCTGCAGAAGGATTTGGACAAGCTGGGAGAGTGGGCAGTGAAGTGGCAAATGAAATACAACGTGGAAAAGTGTGAGATTATGCACTTTGGAAGGAGGAATTTAGGCATAGACTATTTTCTAAATGGGAAATGCTTAGGAAATCAGAAGCACAAAGGGACTTGGGAGTCCTTGCTCACAATTCTCTTAATTTTAACATGCAGGTTCAGTCGGCAGTTAAGAAGGCAAATGCAATGTCAGCATTCATGTCTAGAGGGCTAGAATACAAGACCAGGGATGTTCTTCTAAGGCTGTAAAAGGCTCTGGTCAAACCCCATTTGGAGTATTTTGAGCATTTTTGGACTCTGTAGATAAGGAAAGATGTGCTGGCCTTGGAGAGGGTCCAGAGGAGTTTCACAAGAATGATCCCTGGAATGAAGAGCTTCTCGTATGAGGAACGGTTGAGGACTCTGGGTCAGTACTCGTTGGAGTTTAGAAGGATGAGGGGGGATCTTATTGAAACTTACAGGATACTGAGAGGCCTGGATACAGTGGACGTGGAGAGGATGTTTCCATTTGTAGGAAAAAATTAGAACCAGAGGGGACAATCTCAGACTAAAGGCACAATCCTTTAAAACCGAGATGAGGAGGAATTTCTTCAGCCAGAGGGTGGTGAATCTGTGGAACTCTTTGCCGCAGAAGGTTGTGGAGGCCAAATCACTAAATGCCTTCAAGACAGAGCTAGATCGGTTCTTGATTAATAAGGGGATCAGGGGTTATGGGGAGAATGCAGGAGAATGGGGATGAGAAAATATCAGCTATGATTGAATGGCGGAGCAGACTCAATGGGCCAAGGGGCCTAATTCTGCTCCTACGTTTATGGTCTTATGGCTCTGGTGTGTCGTTGGATGCCAAGTGGTCTACCGGGGAATTGGTGGAATTTGTGAATGCCAGGTTCCAGCATCAGATGCAAGAAGCCTTGGAGGACCTGGTTAAGGTGGCACAGCCGTTCAGGGCGCCTATTGAGAGAGTGGAGTAAAGGGTGCTGGTGCAGAATTCAGCGCTCCAGAAGGAGGAGTCAGTGATGCATATTTCTTGCATTTTCACTGTATAATGCTACACTGCCTGGATGTCACCACAAAGTGCTGTTTAGAAGAGTTCATCTAGGACAGTAGCAAGTTTTCCAATTATACTGTTGGGCCCTTGAATATCTAATTACCCAGACAAGTGAACATAACACAGAATCCCCCATTAACTGTTAGGTAAATCAACGTGGGGCAATTGGGGTTTGGGGAACAAATGCTGGCCTTACCAGTAACACCCACCTCATTACCCCCCTCACCTCACCCACCTCATTACCCCCCTCACCTCACCCACAGTCTATTTAACTAAGATCCTGATTTAAACTGCAATCCATTGGGAATGAAAAGGGTTATACACCATGTTCATACAACCATACATTACACAAGAGGCTCCTATAGCCAGTTATCTAGCAAAGAATAAACAGGCTGGGAACAAGCACACACACTTAGTCGTTTCTCAATTCAGTGAGTGAATTCTAGAATAGTTATTCACTGTTTAATCACAAAGACGGGGGCTCACAGTTTCTCACATGAAATCTGCCTTTATTATACAATACACAAAAATCATCCCAAGAATAACAGAAAACCAAAGGGCAAAAGAGAGGAATTTTAAACATTCATTATCGCCTGAGCAAAAAGTAGTGGGAAAATTTAAGATTGAAGATGGAGATGAGGTGGAATTTCTTCTCTCACATGGTCAATAATCTTTGGAATTCTCTCCCTCCTCAGAGAGCAGTGGGGTCATTGATTATATTCATGGCTGAGTTAGACAGATTTCAGATTGACAAGGTTTACTGCAGACAGACAAGGAAATGAAGTTAAGACGTCAATCAGTGCATCCATGATCTTATTAAATGCTGGATTGATCTTGAAGGGCCGAATGGCCTCCTCCTGCTCATATTGCTTATGACCTTAAGCCCCCAGATCAGGGGCAATGATGTGGGTGCATTAATAAATCACCTATACTCCCTTCCACAGTAATTAGCTTCCAGATGATTTGGGTTATGAATGGAACTGGATTTTGGATGGGTCAGAATGTAGACTAGCCCTTGCATTAATAGGGAACCATTCAAACTCCGGTTCTGGTACGCGACTTTGACATATCCTATTTTGCCCATCGCCCATTATTAACTGCTCACTATCTGGACAGCTGCTGTCAGTTACTGGGTATAGGAATTTGGTTCATGGTGTCTTCAGCAGTGACTGGGAATCACTGAAATCAGACCAAGAGTCATTGAAATCAGACCACAAGTCACTAAATTCAGACTGGGAATCACTTAAATCAGGCTGCGCATCAGGGCAATCAGACAAGGAATCACGGAAATCAGACCCAGGAACCACTGATATCAGAATGGGAAACATTGAAACTGGGATTCAACTAAATCAAACCAGGATTCTCTGAAATCAGGCTGCAAATCATTTAAATCAGAGTAGAAATCAATGACATCAGACTGGGAATCATTGAAATCAGACCACAAATCACTAAAATCAGACTGGGAATTACTGAAATCAGATTGGGCATCCGGAAAATCACAAGGAATCACTGAAATCAGACAAGGGTTCAGTGATAACAGACCAGGATCCACTGATATCAGATTGGGAATCACTGAAATCAGAACAGGAAACACGGAAATCGGGATTCACTGAAATCAAACCAGGATTCACTGAAATCAGGCTGTAAATCATTTAAATAAGAGCAGAAATCACTGACATCAGACAGGGAACCAGACATCAGACCGGGAATCATCAACATCAGACCAGGAATCATCGACATCAGACTGAAATCAGGCCGGGAATCAGTGAAATCAGTCCTGGACTCACTGAAATCACTGGAAATCATTGAACAGTGATCACTGATCCAGAGTCAACCGGTAAATCTTACTGTTGTTATGTCCACTAATAGCTGATAGGGCATTAACCAGACGAGGCATCTCTTGATCTACATGAATGCTACAGGGAATACTCTAACAGAATTCAATCATCTTGGGATTAATCAGAGATGCAGACCAGAAAGAAGAGATATTTCATTGTGATCAGGCCATTAATGGATTCAATAGCAAGATCCCAACAATAATGCTATAATTAACATCCTCATTTTAAATTCCAATTCTCAGCCGATCACTCCCACTTCCTCAGAGATTCCACGGTGCCTGCAAGGAACCAGAAGAAAAACAATCACTGAAACAAAAAATAGGAGCAATGCTCAGTCTGCAATCTAATATCAGATACCAGAGGGTCAAATACAGCAGTTTGGAATCAGGAAAGGAGCGGAGACGAGCGGTTGGACCAACGGCATCTTGGGAAGATAAGCGCGGTGTTTAAAAAATACCTCGTGGACGCAGTTTTCCTTATCAGGAGTGGAACATAGATGAGCGGTTGGACCAACGGCATCTTGGGAAGGTAAGCGGGTAAACAGTGAATCTGAGGATTAGACTGGGGGGAAACTGAAGAGTGACGTCACAGGAGGGCTATGATTTGATTGGCCAAGAGGGGACCTGCTAAATTTGAATCTATCTGGTAAGTAGTGGTGACTGGTAAGTAGTTTTTCTTCTCTTTTCATTTATCTATTTTTGGGGGGCATTGTAGTTATATAAGTTAAGGGCTAATACATTGCAGGAGATCCCAGACCTGTGTCATGCTCCTCATTTGCGATGTGGGAGTTCAGCGATGTGGAGTGTGTCAAGTTGCAGCTCCTGTTAAGACTGCTTGACGGCTTTGGAGCTGCGGATGGACTCACTTTGGGGCATCCACGATGCTGAGGAAGTCGTGGATAACACGTTTCGCGAGTTGGTCACACCTCAGATAAAGAGTACTAAGGAAGGTAGGGAATGGGTGACCAACAGGCAGAGGAAGAGTAGGAAGGCAGTGCATGGGTCCCCTGTGGTCACCTCCCTCCAAAACAGGTATACCGTTTTGGATACTGTTGGGGAAGATGGCTCACCAGGGGAAGGCAGCAGTAGCCAGGTTCATGGCACTGTGGCTGGCTCTGCTCCGCAGGAGGGCTGGAAAAAGAGTGGCAGAGCTATGGTGATAGGGGATTCGATTGTAAGAGGAGTAGACAGGCTTTTCTGCAGACGCAAACGAGTCTCCAGGAAGGTATGTTGCCTCCCAGGTGCAAGGGTCCTGGATGTCTCGAAGCGGCAGCTGGACATTCTAGAGCGGGAGGGTGAACAGCCAGCTGTCGTGGTGCATATAGGCACCAACGATACAGGTGAGAGAAAAAAAATGAGGTCTTACATGCTGAATTTAGGGAGTTAGGAGCTCAACTTAAAAATAGGACCTCAAAGGTAGTAATCTCGGGATTGCTACCAGTGCACGTGGTAGTCAGAGTAGGAGTGACAGGATGAATGCGTGGCTTGAGAGATGGTGCAGGAGGGAGGGATTCAGATTTTGGGGAAATTGGAACCGGTTCTGGGAGAGATGAAACCATTACAAATCGGACAGTCTACACCTGGGCAGGACTGGAACCAATGTCCTACGGGGGTTATTAACTAGCGCTGTTGGGGAGGGCTTAAACTAATGTGGCTGGGGGATGGGAACCAATGCAGGAAGTCAAAGGGTAGTAAAGAGGGGATAGAAACAAAATCCAGTAAGGAGAAAAGTGGAAGGCAGAGAAACAGATTGAATTACATTTATTTCAATGCAAGAGGCCCGGCAGGCAAGGCAGATGAACTCAGGGCAGGGATAGGTACATGGGACTGGGATATTATAGCTATTACTGAAACATGGCTAAAGGAGGCCATGTTGCGGAGTATAGATGCTTTAGGAAAGATAGAACAGGAGGTAAGAGAGGAGGGGAAGTTGGGTATTTGATTAGGGATAGTATCACGGCAGTACAGAGAGAGGATATATCCAAGGGTTTGCCCACTGGGTCTATATGGGTAGAACTGAAAATTAAGAAGGGTGAGATCACTTTGATTGGACTGTACTGTAGGCCCCCAAATAGTCAGCGGGAAATCAAGAAGCAAATATGTAAGGTGATTACAGGTAGCTGCTGGAAAAATAAGGTGGTAATAGGAGGGGACTTTAACTTTCCCAACATTAACTGGGACGGCCATAGTACTAGGGGTTTGGATGGAGAGAAATTTGTTGAGTTTATTCAGGAAGAATTCCTCATTCAATATGTGGATGACCCGATTAGAGAGGGGGTAAAATCTGACTTCCTCTTGGGGAATAAGGATGGGCAAGTGACGCAAGTGTTACTGAGGGATCACTTTGGGACCAGTGACCCTAATTAGTTTTAAGATAGCTCTGGAGAATGATAGATCTGGCCCAAAAGTTAAAATTCTAAATTGGGAAGTCTTTGAAAATGGTGTTAACTAGGGTTCAGGATGAGCACATTCCTCTTCAAGTGAAGGGTATGAAGTTGGGAACCCTGGATGAATGGGCAGCACAGTAGCATAGTAGTTAGCACTATGGTTTCACAGTCCAAGGTTCGATTCCCGACTTGGGTCACTGTCTGTGCAGAGTCTGCACGTTCTCCCAGTGTCTACGTGGGTTTCCTCCGGGTGCTCCTGTTTCCACCCACAAGTCCCGAAAGACGTGCTGTTAGGTGATTTGGACATTCTGAATTCTCAGTGTACCCGAACATGCGCCGGAATGTGGCGACTAGGGGCTTTTCACAGTAACTTCATTGCAGTGTTGTAAGCCTACTTGTGACAATAAAGATTATGACTCGGGATATTGCGGCCATGGTCAAATTAAGAAGCAGGCATATGACATGCATAGGCAGCTGGGATCAAGTGGATCCCTTGAAGAGTATAGGGCTTGTCGGAGTAGAGTTAAGAGAGAAATCAGGAGGGCAAAAAAGGGGACATGAGATTGTCTTGGCAGATAAGGCAAAACAAAATCCAAAGGGCCTTTATCGATACATAAAGGGCAAAAGACTGATTCGGGAGGGTAGGGTCTCTTCAGGATAAACAAGGTCATCTATGTGCGGATCCACAAGGGATGGAGAGGTCCGAAATAAATCTAGTCAGTATGTACTGTTGAGAAAGGCACAAATGTTAGGGAAATAAAACGTGATGTCTTGAAGAGTGTACATATTACAGAGAAGGAGGTGCCAGAGGTATTAAAGCGCATCAAGGTAGATAAATCCCCTGAACCTGATGAAATGTATCCCAGAATGTCGTGAAAGGCTTGGGAGGAAATTCCGTGCCCCAGCTGAGATATGTGAATCATCAACAGCCACAGAAGAGGTGCCTGAAGATTGGAGGGTAGCAAATGTTGTGCCCTTGTATTAGAAGGGCTGTAGGGTAAGCCTGGGAACTGCAAACTGGTGAGCCGTACTTCTGTAGTAGGTAAGCTGTTGGAATGTATTCGGAGGGACAGGATTTGCAGGCATTTAGGCAGGCAAGGGCTAATTAGACAAAGTCAGCTGGCTTTGTAAGGGAAAAGCCATGTCTAATCAATTTGATTGAGTTTTTTGAAGGTGTAAGCAAGAAGGTAGATGAGGGCAGTGCGGTTGACGTTCTCCACATGGACTTTAGCAAGGCCTTTGATAAGGTATCGCATGGTTGTTGCAAAAGGTCAAATCTCATAGAATCCAGGGTAAGGTAGCCAATTGGATACAAAATTGGCTTGGTGACCAAAGCCAAAGGGTGGATGTGGAAGGTTGTTTTTCAAACTAGAGGCCTGTGACCAGCAGTGTGCCTCAGGTATCGGTGCTGGGTCCATTGATTTGTTTTATATATACATATAAATAAATGATTTGGATGAAAATTGTTGCTCTTTTTAACCTTAGTCTATTTGTTCTGATTACGTCACCTTTGCTCATGAGTCGCCAGGTATCTTTATGATACCGCCACGTGGTTCAAGTTCAGGTTATGATTAATAATACAGCACACCGCTTAGTAAGGATTAAAACAACAGTCATTTATTATATACAACAAGCAATATTAATACCCTAATACTACTTTCTATATAATAAACCTATCACTACTGGCCAATACTTAACTTAGGAAGAGCCCACCAGGTCAGGGAAACGAATGGCTTGTCCAATCAGATCTGGCCCGCGGGATTCAACAGGTCGGTGGCTAGGTGTCTCTACCGGATAGCGATCGCTGGATTCAAACTTACTGTTGCCGGTTGCTGGTCTTGCGAAGGTCTCGAGCAGGCGAAGAGGAGAGCGAGAGAGATCTGAACTTGGACCCTCACTTTTATAGGGCCCAGGGTTTCCCGCCTCCCGGGGCGGCCCTTGACCCTGAGTCCCAAGTGATTGGATCTGTTCCCAATCCCTGGGGTCGATGTGTCCAATGGTGAGGCGATTCCTCGATCGGGGGGTGGTCGCTCACCTGTCTTTGTTTCGGCCACTGCAGGCGCCGACAGGTCTGGCCCGGTATTCAATTGCTAATATGTTGCAATTGTTCCCGGGGATAGCCGATTTAACTGTGGATGTCTGAGTTGATTAGGTGTAAACAGTCCTGAATGAAACTGCGGATACCTGGGTTGATGGGCTGTTGATAGCCCGGAGTATCGATCTGGGCTAACTTCCCAGAGCCGAATATGCAATACTGTCTGCAGCTGCCTGCTTGTGTCTTCTTAGCTGCTTTTCCCAGCAGTCTTTCGGGTTAGCCATTTTAAACTGGGTTTTGGCCAGATTAATCGGAACGCAGCCATTTTACGTGGCTACAGTCCCGCCTTGTGATCCTAACGCGAAGCGTGAAGGATCACATAAATGTTGTCCTCTTCGTTCCCTGACCAGGGGGGGGGCACCTCCTACATGGCCACTACTCTGACCCTAGCTATGCACAAAAATTTACCTAAACAATTCTTGAGGGCGCTATGTCAGGCAGGGGCATGTATCTATAAAAAAATAAACTCGGAACCTCTAATTTTACCTAAACAATTTTTCAAGCATTATACAATCTTATCTCTCTAAACATACAATAACAATCACAACATTTAATATATTATTTCCTGGCTTGGCAGTCATGCTCAGGATCATACATTTCCATACATTTTCTTTTTATTTACAGGAAAAACCGCCAGTGCATGTTTTGTTATTCATATGTCGCGGGGGTCTGGTCATAGCCGAATATGGGGATCGGATCCGATAGACCGGGGTTCGAGCACAGTACGCTCTCCTTTTCCACTTGCGGAGGCACATGGTCTGTACTGCACAACTGAGTATAGCCAATGCCAACAGTGCCTCAATGATGTACGATAGGGAGTACCAAGTTATGAACTTGGCACACCAGGATAATGCAGCGTGGTTGGTGACTGGGCCCTCGGTACTACTGGGCCGTGAAGTGTTAACAGGCAAGGGGTTTGGAGTGATGGGGTCCGCGTTCCCGCGCAAACAAAAGCTCATCAAAAGAGTGTTGAGCACGATGAAAGGAGTCCTCATGGCTGTCTTCTTTCTTTCCTTTTCCTGTGTTCGCTGGTTTTCTCCGGACTTGGAGCTTCTGTAAGACAAGCGCAGTGTGTGTAAATACTTCGGTTTAATATCTGGTGTGTTAGTGTGTCTGTCCTTCTTGGGGCCAATTAAACCCTTATAATTGGTCACAGTATGTGACTCTCCCCCCCCCCCCCCCATTTTTTTTTTTCAAAACAAATGTTTGGACACGGCACACTTCCCAATGGTGGACCAGTGGTAAGTTTATCATCCAAATGTTCCAGGATGTAAAATGTGGCAGCAACCCAAAGGTTGCCTAACTAAAATAAAACTTTTTTTTTGAAAGAAAAGGTCGAATGAGGTGCGTGTGGGCCGCGACGGGTAAGATTTGGGTGGAGTCCCCGGGTAGGACGGCTACCAATACCGTATCTTCCCTACCCGAGCGTTTTTGACCAACGGGGGGGTCCCCAGGCAGGGCGGGTCTCACGCCGTTTCTCCACTGCCTGAGCGACCAAAGAACGGACAAAAATGTAGTCATCATGGTGGGGTTACTGTTCTGATTCTACCATCAAATCAGAAGGGTAGCTACGATCGGGTGTCTGGTCTGGTGACCACGTATCAGCTGAAAAGCTAGTTCCTCTGAATGGGCGTCTGGTCTGGTGACCAGGTATCTGTGGACAAGTTGGTACCGCTGAACAAGCGTCTGGCTTGTCCGTTTGGAAAAAGAGCTACAAAGTTCAGGTGAATGGGTGTGGGGCGGTGAGAAAATTCTCCTGTAGGACGAACATTTAACAAACAGACAGACAACATAAAACATTCTGCAGGTTCCATCAGGAAGGACAACACTTTTCACCAAGTGTCTCCTTTAAATCATCATGTGGACACCTCAGTTCTCGGTCGCGATGGGCTCTGCCTTTTTCTTATTGAGAGTGCCTGTCGGTTGGGCACTCTGTGGTTTTTTAGGGCCATTGCATTCTTTAGCAAAATGTCCCAACTGTCCGCAATGGTAGCACTCTTGCGGTTTGGCTGGAGGGGGCTGTTCTTTCCCTCGTTTACCCAGGCGGGGTTGTGGAGAGTGGTTCTTACTGCCTGCACGCCTGCGGCAGCTTGGTTTTCCTCGGGCGTTCTAGTGGCTGATTTGCCGTGAGCCGCTTGTTCCCAAACACGGGACAATCTCTTGACCACCCACTTTTCATTATGAGCCTCCTCCGAGGGGTCATAATTGCTACAGGCATTCTGTCCTGCTTCCGTGGCATGGGTGATAAGGGTGCGGGTCCATTTGGCCATATTGTCTGGGGACAAATGGGCACGATCTACGTTGCAGAAAACGGCTTCAAAATGAATCCACAAGCGTCCTGCGAACGCTGTGGTGTGTTCAGACTTTTTCTGTCTGCATTTATTCAGACCGTCTACGGGGTCGCCCCGGTTGTACCCGATCGCATCCAGGATGGCGGTATGCATTTCTGCAAGGGTGCCTCCTCCTACATTCTGTGGGTCGGGAAGGGCTGCTGCGACCGATGGGTCTAAGCTGAGGACCGTGAGCTTTACCTGCTCTTTCTCATCCAGGCCGGACATGGTCGCCTGGTGTTTGACGGTGGCAAAGAAATGGTGTGGGTCTGAAGCGGGGAGGAACGGTGTGATTTTGGCACACGCGTCCCGTAATTGGGTCACTGTGAGTGGGGTGGAATATAAGACCTCCGCCTCGTCTGCTGTGGCGGTGCGGTGGGTTATTACAGGGTTCATGGGAGCCTGTATTATCTGTTGTGTGGGGGCCGGGGGTGCTTTCCTCCTTTGGGGTTTTCCCTGCGCACATAGAACATGGAACGATACAGCGCAGTACAGGCCCTTCGGCCCTCGATGTTGCACCGAAACAAAAGCCATCTAACCTACACTATGCCATTATCATCCATATGCTTATCCAATAAACTTTTAAATGCCCTCAATGTTGGCGAGTTCACTACTGTTGCCGGTAGGGCATTCCACGGCCTCACCACTCTTTGCGTAAAGAACCTACCTCTGACCTCTGTCCTATATCTATTACCCCTCAATTTAAAGCTATGTCCCCTCGTGCCAGCCATTTCCATCCGCGGGAGAAGGCTCTCACTGTCCACCCTATCTAACCCCCTGATCATTTTGTATGCCTCTATTAAGTCTCCTCTTAACCTTCTTCTCTCCAACGAAAACAACCTCAAGTCCAACAGCCTTTCCTCATAAGATTTTCCCTCCATACCAGGCAACATCCTGGTAAATCTCCTCTGCACCCGCTCCAAAGCCTCCACGTCCTTCCTATAATGCGGTGACCAGAACTGTACACAATACTCCAAATGCGGCCGTACCAGAGTTTTGTACAGCTGCAACATGACCTCCTGACTCCGGAACTCAATCCCTCTACCAATAAAGGCCAACACTCCATAGGCCTTCTTCACAACCCTATCAACCTGGGTGGCAACTTTCAGGGATCTATGTACATGGACACCTAGATCCCTCTGCTCATCCACACTTCCAAGAACTTTACCATTAGCCAAATATTCCGCATTCCTGTTATTCCTTCCAAAGTGAATCACCTCACACTTCTCTACATTAAACTCCATTTGCCACCTCTCAGCCCAGCTCTGCAGCTTATCTATGTCCCTCTGTAACCTGCTACATCCTTCCTCACTGTCGACAACACCACCGACTTTAGTGTCGTCTGCAAATTTACTCACCCACCCTTCTGCGCCTTCCTCTAGGTCATTGATAAAAATGACAAACAGCAACGGCCCCAGAACAGATCCTTGTGGTACGCCACTTGTAACTGAACTCCATTCTGAACATTTGCCATCAAGCACCACCCTCTGTCTTCTTTCAGCTAGCCAATTTCTGATCCATATCTCTAAATCACCCTCAATCCCCAGCCTCCTAGATGATTATAAATCTTGTCTCTTATAATCCCCTCCAAGACTTTACCCACTACAGACGTGAGGCTCACCGGTCTATAGTTGCCGGGGTTGTCTCTGCTCCCCTTTTTGAACAACGGGACCACATTTGCTATCCTCCAGTCCTCTGGCACTATTCCTGTAACCAATGATGACATAAAAATCAAAGCCAAAGGTCCAGCAATCTCTTCCCTGGCCTCCCAGAGAATCCTAGGATAAATCCCATCAGGCCCCGGGGACTTATCTATTTTCAGCCTGTCCAGAATTGCCAACACCACTTCCCTACGTACCTCAATGCCATCTATTCTAATAGCCTGGGTCTTAGCATTCTCCTCCACACCATGCTCACGGTAGCCTTGTGGATAGCACAATTGCTTCACAGCTCCAGGGTCCCAGGTTCGATTCCGGCTTGGGTCACTGTCTGTGTGGAGTCTGCACATCCTCCCCGTGTGTGCGTGGGTTTCCTCCGGGTGCTCCGGTTTCCTCCCACAGTCCAAAGATGTGCAGGTTAGGTGGATTGGCCATGATAAATTGCCCTTAGTGTCCAAAATTGCCCTTAGTGTTGGGTGGGGTTACTGGGTATGGGGATAGGGTGGCGGTGTTGACCTTGGGTAGGGTGCTCTTTACAAGAGCCGGTGCAGACTCGATGGGCCGAATGGCCTCCTTCTGCACTGTAAATTCTATGACAATCTATGCTCCCTGAACATATCTCTGCGCTGTCTCTTGCAATTCTTCCCAATCAGGGCCGTCTTCCTGGTCTAAACTTTCCCCAAAGGTTTCTTGAAATCCCTTTTGGACAGAAAGCAGTGCTTTCAAGTCTGCAATCTGCTTTCGGCACTTTGCATGGTCCAAAGTACTCTGCCTTTGTTCCGTGGTTGTGGCGTGGAGCGCTCTCAAGGCTGCCTTGAGATCACGGCATTGTTCCTGGAGCGTCTCTAACTGGTTTTCTGTTTCTTTCTTTACCAGGACTGCACGCTGCAGGTCCTGATAAGCCTTTTCATATTGTGACTGGAAACTATTCTAGTGCGCCAGACAAGATTGGTGACCCCGTTTGGCGTCAGCCACCTCTTCGTCCTTTGCTGCTAATTTCCCTTTTAACTCCAGGTTCTCTTTCTCAATTACTCATACATCGATTTTACTCAACCGATGTATGCCTTCTATTTCCTTGCGGAGCGTCCTGACGACCTCCTCTGTGCCTCGCAATTGTGCCAGACAGGACACAATTGCCATCGGCTTGCGCGCTTTTGCGAAACTCTTTCTGTGGATCTCACTCGGGTTCTCCCACCAAGTATGCCCTATACTTCCAGGACCTGAGTCGTCGTTATTGCAGAAATCCTTCCACATGAGCCATCCTTTGCCCTGCAGAAATTTGCGGATTTCCACTTCCCAAACGGGACACTGTCCCGCTCCTACGCTGCTGACTGGTGCGACAGCAAAATCTTCGGGGTTCATGAGGCGCTGCATCGCTTGCATTGCCTGCATGGCTCTCTCTTATCTGCTCGTTACGTTCGAGTTTGGAACAGGGGGCTAAGGTGGTGTGGTAGTTGCGGGTACGGCTTGCGCTAATTTCCGAAATACCAACTGCCGATATTTTTGACGCAACAAAAATCTATCAGTTTTGCCTTATAACCCTGTTAGTTACGCATGCATATACACACTTCCGAATTGTGAATTATTAACCAGAACCGCTTGAACACTTGTGGGTTTTTTTTTTTTGTTTCCGATTGGATTCTAATTCAAAATGTTGGGATTCTCTCGGAGTGGTTTTCCACTTCTATGTCGGGTCCCGTCAGGATATCGCCAATTATGTTGCTCTTTTTAATCTTAGTCTATTTGCTCTGATTACGTCACCTTTGCTCATGAGTCGCCAGGTATCTTTATGATACCGCCACGTGGTTCAAGTTCAGGTTATGATTAATAATACAGCACACCGTTCCGGGTGCGGCGATGACCAGCTGAGTCGCACGTTTCGGCAGCTCCCTGTGAAACGGACTTTTGGGCTCTTGATAGGAGCCCCAACGGCAATTTTGACGGCTAAAAACACTGTGCGGTAAACCAGAAGGGAATCCCCCCTGGATACGGATGGAAAAAGGAGGAGAGAGTGGCCAGATTGCAGTGGATCCTTTAGAACAGCGGCAAGGAAGGCAAGCAAAAACCAAGATGGCGTCGGAAGGTGGCAGTTTAACATGGGGCCCTGAACAACACGAGTTCTTGAAATGCTGTGTGGAAGAGATCAAAAAGGAAATGAAGAAAGAGCTGTTGGCCCCGTTACTTCAGGCGATCGAAGGGCTAAAGGAGGAACAAAAGACCCAGGAGCGGGAGCTTTGGGTCGTGAAGGCAAAGGCAGCCGAGAATGAGGACGATATACAGGGCCTGGTGGTGAAGACGGAGACGCAGGAGGCACATCAGAAACGATGTGTGGAAAGGTTGGAGGCACTGGAAAACAACGCAAGGAGGAACAACCTGAGGATTCTTGGTCTTCCTGAAGGTGTGGAGGGAGCGGACGTCGGGGCATATGTGAGCACGATGCTGCACTCGTTAATGGGAGCGGAGGCCCCGGCGGGTCCGTTGGAGGTGGAGGGAGCATACCGAGTGATGGCGCGAGGACCGAGAGCAGGAGAAATTCCCAGAGCCATAGTGGTGAGATTCCTCCGTTTTAAGGATAGAGAAATGGTCCTTAGATGGGCGAAGAAAACTCGGAGCAGTAAATGGGAGAACGCGGTGATCCGCGTTTATCAAGACTGGAGTGCGGAGGTGGCGAGAAGGAGGGCGAGCTTTAATCGGGCCAAGGCGGTGCTTCATAAAAAGAAGATAAAATTTGGAATGCTGCAACCGGCAAGACTGTGGGTCACATATCGAGGGAGGCACCACTACTTTGAGACGGCGGATGAAGCGTGGACTTTTATTGTGGAAGAAAAACTGGAATGAGCGGGTTATTAAAAAGAACGTTCGAACAAAGTGGTGGGGCGAATGTGGGGGGCAAAGAGGGGTTTTATGTACTAATCCTGCGATGTGGTAACTTTTCTCTCTCCCACAGGTGGTGATGGGGGGAGGAGGGGAGGTGGAGGAGATGGGGCGTTGGCCATTGGGGCGGGGCCAAGGGAGAAGCGCGGGCTTGGTTCCCGCGCTATGATAATCGTGGCGGGAATAGAGAAGCAGGAAGGAGGGGGCGTCGCACGGTGCGAGCCGAGGTCACGGGGGGAAGCCGAGGTCAGCCAGAGTTTGCTGACTTCTGGGAGCAACATGGGGGGAGTAATTACGCTAGCGGGGGATCTAGCGGGGGGGGTGGGAGGGGGGAATTACTGGGTTGCTGCTGCTGGGGAGAGGGGGGAGCTGGTATGGGAGAGGATGGGCGGGGGGGCACCGCCTGGGGG
This sequence comes from Scyliorhinus torazame, assembly GCF_047496885.1. Lineage (NCBI taxonomy): Eukaryota > Metazoa > Chordata > Chondrichthyes > Carcharhiniformes > Scyliorhinidae > Scyliorhinus > Scyliorhinus torazame. The sequence goes on from NC_092714.1 coordinate 161,346,960, forward strand.
AGATACAGCTGCGTGGGAACTGGGTGAGGAGCTGGAAAAAGGTGATGGCTAATCGACAAGGGGGGGGGGGTAGGAAGCCCCCCAACTCGGCTGATCACGTGGAACGTGAGAGGGCTGAACGGGCCGATAAAGAGGGCACGGGTACTCGCACACCTTAAGAAACTTAAGGCAGATGTGGTTATGTTACAGGAAACGCACCTGAAACTGATAGACCAGGTTAGGCTACTCAAAGGATGGGTGGGGCAGGTGTTCCATTCGGGGCTAGATGCGAAAAACAGGGGGGTGGCTATATTAGTGGGGAAGAGGGTAATGTTCGAGGCAAAGACTATAGTGGCGGATAACGGGGGCAGATACGTGATGGTGAGTGGCAAACTACAGGGGGAGACGGTGGTTTTGGTAAACGTATATGCCCCGAACTGGGATGATGCCAATTTTATGAGGCGGATGCTAGGACGCATTCCGGACCTAGAGATGGGAAAGCTGATAATGGGGGAGATTTTAATACGGTGTTGGAACCAGGGCTGGATAGGTCGAAGTCCAGGACTGGAAGGAGGCCGGCAGCAGCCAAGGTGCTTAAAGATTTTATGGAGCAGATGGGAGGTGTAGACCCGTGGAGATTTAGCAGACCTAGGAGTAAGGAGTTCTCGTTTTTCTCCTATGTCCATAAAGTCTACTCGCGAATAGACTTTTTTGTGCTGGGTCGGGCATTGATCCCGAAGGTGAGGGGAACTGAGTATACGGCTATAGCCATTTCTGATCACGCCCCACACTGGGTGGACTTGGAGATAGGGGAGGAAACAGGAGGGCGCCCACCCTGGAGAATGGACATGGGACTAATGGCAGATGAGGGGGTGTGTCTAAGGGTGAGGGGGTGCATTGAAAAGTACTTGGAACTCAATGATAATGGGGAGGTCCAGGTGGGAGTGGTCTGGGAGGCGTCGAAGGCGGTGGTTAGAGGGGAGCTGATATCAATAAGGGCACATAAAGGGAAGCAGGAGAGTAAGGAACGGGAGCGGTTGCTGCAAGAACTTTTGAGGGTGGACAGACAATATGCGGAAGCACCGGAGGAGGGACTGTACAGGGAAAGGCAAAGGCTACATGTAGAATTTGACTTGCTGACTACAGGCACTGCAGAGGCACAATGGAGGAAGGCACAGTACGAATATGGGGAGAAGGCGAGCAGGTTGCTGGCACACCAATTGAGGAAAAGGGGAGCAGCGAGGGAAATAGGGGGAGTGAGGGATGAGGAAGGAGAGATGGAGCGGGGAGCGGAGAGAGTGAATGGAGTGTTCAAGACATTTTATAAAAAATTATATGAAGCTCAACCCCCGGATGGGAGGGAGAGAATGATGGGCTTCTTGGATCGGCTGGAATTTCCCAAGGTGGAAGAGCAGGAAAGGGTGGGACTGGGAGCACAGGTCAAGGTAGAAGAAGTGGTGAAAGGAATTAGGAGCATGCAGGCGGGAAAGGCCCCGGGACCGGATGGATTCCCAGTCGAATTCTATAGAAAATATGTGGACTTGCTCGCCCCGGTACTGACGAGGACCTTTAATGAGGCAAAGGAAAGGGGACAACTGCCCCCGACTATGTCTGAAGCAACGATATCGCTTCTCTTAAAGAAGAAAAAGGACCCGCTACAATGCGGGTCCTATAGACCTATTTCCCTCCTAAATGTAGATGCCAAGGTCCTGGCCAAGGTAATGGCAATGAGAATAGAGAGGAATGTGTCCCGGGGGTGGTCCACGAGGACCAAACTGGGTTTGTGAAGGGGAGACAGCTGAACACGAATATACGGAGGTTGTTAGGGGTAATGATGATGGCCCCACCAGAGGGAGAAACGGAGATAGTAGTGGCGATGGATGCCGAGAAAGCATTTGATAGAGTGGAGTGGGATTATTTGTGGGAGGTGTTGAGGAGATTTGGTTTTGGAGAGGGGTATGTTAGATGGGTGCAGCTGTTGTATAGGGCCCCAGTGGCGAGCGTGGTCACGAATGGACGGGGATCTGCATATTTTCGGCTCCATCGAGGGACAAGGCAGGGATGCCCTCTGTCCCCATTATTGTTTGCACTGGCGATTGAGCCCCTGGCGATAGCGTTGAGGGGTTCCAAGAAGTGGAGGGGAGTACTTAGGGGAGGAGAAGAGCACCGGGTATCTTTGTATGCGGACGATTTGCTACTATACGTGGCGGACCCGGCGGAGGGGATGCCAGAAATAATGCGGATACTTGGGGAGTTTGGGGATTTTTCAGGGTATAAATTGAACATGGGGAAAAGTGAGTTGTTTGTGGTGCATCCAGGGGAGCAGAGTAGAGAAATAGAGGACCTACCGTTGAGGAAGGTAACAAGGGACTTTCGTTACCTGGGGATCCAGATAGCTAAGAATTGGGGCACATTGCATAGGTTAAATTTAACGCGGTTGGTGGAACAGATGGAGGAGGATTTCAAGAGATGGGATATGGTATCCCTGTCAATGGCAGGGAGGGTGCAGGCGGTTAAGATGGTGGTCCTCCCGAGATTCCTCTTTGTGTTTCAGTGCCTCCCGGTGGTGATCACGAAGGCTTTTTTTAAAAAGATTGAAAAGAGCATCATGGGTTTTGTGTGGGCCGGGAAGACCCCGAGAGTGAGGAAGGGATTCTTACAGCGTAGCAGGGATAGGGGGGGGGGGCTGGCACTACCGAGCCTAAGTGAGTATTATTGGGCCGCTAATATTTCAATGGTGAGTAAGTGGATGGGAGAGGAGGAGGGAGCGGCGTGGAAGAGATTAGAGAGGGCGTCCTGTAGGGGGACTAGCCTACAGGCTATGGTGACAGCCCCATTGCCGTTCTCACCGAGGAACTACACCACAAGCCCGGTGGTGGTGGCTACACTGAAGATTTGGGGACAGTGGAGACGGCATAGGGGAAAGACTGGAGCCTTGGGGGGGTCCCCGATAAGAAACAACCATAGGTTTGCCCCGGGGGGAATGGATGGGGGATATGGAATGTGGCAAAGAGCAGGAATAACGCAACTGAAAGATCTGTTTGTGGATGGGAAGTTCGCGAGTCTGGGAGCGCTGACCGAGAAATATGGGTTGCCCCAAGGGAATGCATTCAGGTATATGCAACTGAGGGCTTTTGCGAGGCAACAGGTGAGGGAATTCCCGCAGCTCCCGACACAAGAGGTGCAGGACAGAGTGATCTCAAAAACATGGGTGGGGGATGGTAAGGTGTCAGATATATATAGGGAAATGAGGGACGATGGGGAGACTATGGTAGATGAACTAAAAGGGAAATGGGAAGAAGAGCTGGGGGAGGAGATCGAGGAGGGGCTGTGGGCAGATGCCCTAAGCAGGGTAAACTCGTCGTCCTCGTGTGCCAGGCTAAGCCTGATTCAGTTTAAGGTATTACACAGGGCACATATGACTGGAGCACGGCTCAGTAAATCTTTTGGGGTGGAGGATAGGTGTGCGAGGTGCTCGAGAAGCCCAGCGAATCATACCCATATGTTTTGGTCATGCCCGGCACTACAGAGGTTTTGGATGGGGGTGACAAAGGTGCTTTCAAAAGTAGTAGGAGTCCGGGTCGAACCAAGCTGGGGGTTGGCTATATTTGGGGTTGCACAAGAGCCGGGAGTGCAGGAGGCGAGAGAGGCCGATGTTTTGGCCTTTGCGTCCCTAGTAGCCCGGCGCAGGATATTGCTAATGTGGAAAGAAGCCAAGCCCCCGGGGGTGGAGACCTGGATAAATGACATGGCGGGGTTTATAAAGCTAGAGCGGATTAAGTTCGTCCTAAGGGGGTCGGCTCAAGGGTTCACCAGGCGGTGGCAACCGTTCGTCGAATACCTCGCAGAAAGATAGACGGAATGGGAAAAAGAAGGCAGCAGCAGCAGCCCAGGGTCGGGGGCGGGGGCGGGGGCGGGGGGGGGGGGGGGAGGGAGGAGGAACCAGAAGGACTCTCAGGGTTGTTAATATATACTGTATAGTATGTATAGGTCGTTGCTACAGATTGGACTGTTAAATTATATTTTTGGAGAGTGTTACTTGTGACAAGGCAGTTGCCAATTAGGGCTAGTTTTCATTTTTGTTATTTATTATTTATTCATTTTTTGTTTATAAAATAGGTCATTGTTATTTGTGTTGTTATAATATTGTGTAAAGGATGCACAATGTACTGTGTTGGTTGACCAAAAATTTTCAATAAAATATTTAATTAAAAAAAAAATAATACAGCACACCGCTTAGTAAGGATTAAAACAACGGTCATTTATTATATACAACAAGCAATATTAATACCCTAATACTACTTTCTATATAATAAACCTATCACTACTGGCCAATACTTAACTTAGGAAGAGCCCACCAGGTCAGGGAAACGAATGGCTTGTCCAATCAGATCTGGCTCGCGGGATTCAAAAGGCTGCTACAGGTCGGTGGCTAGGTGTCTCTACCGGATAGCGATCGCTGGATTCAAACTTACTGTTGCCGGTTGCTGGTCTTGCGAAGGTCTCGAGCAGGCGAAGAGGAGAGAGAGAGCGATCTGAACTTGGACCCTCACTTTTATAGGGCCCAGGGCTTCCCGCCTCCCGGGGCGGCCCTTGACCCTGAGTCCCAAGTGATTGGATCTGTTCCCAATCCCTGGGGTCGCTGTGTCCAATGGTGAGGCGATTCACCTGTCTTTGTTTCGGCCATTGCAGGCGCCGACAGGTCTGGCCCGGTATTCAATTGCTAATATGTTGCAATTGTTCCCGGGGATAGCCGATTTAACTGTGGATGTCTGAATAGATGGGCTGCAAACAGTCCTGAATGCAACTGCAAATACCTGGGTTGATGGGCTGTTGATAGCCCTGAGTATCGATCTGGGCTAACTTCCCAGAGCCAAATATGCAATACTGTCTGCAGCTGCCTGCTTGTGTCTTCTTAGCTGCTTTTCCCAGCAGTCTTTCGGGTTAGCCATTTTAAACTGGGTTTTGGCCAGATTAATCGGAACGCAGCCATTTTACGTGGCTACAAAATGCAGGAGGCATGGTTAGTAAGTTTGCAGTTGACACCAAGATTGGTGGCAGAGTGGACAGTGAAGAAGGTTATATAAGATTGCAACAGGATCTTGATCAATTGGGCCGATGAATGGCAGATGGAGTTTAATTTGGATAAATGAGAGGTGACGCATTTTGGTAGATCAAATCAGGGCAGGACCTACTCAGTTAATGGTAAGGAGTTGGGGAGAGTTACAGAACAAAGAGATCTAGGAGTACAGGTTCATAGCTCCTTGAAGGTGGAGTCGCAGGTGGACAGGGTTGTGAAGAAGGCATTCGGCATGCTCGGTTTTACTGGTCAGAATACTGAATACAGGAGTTGGGACGGCTTGTTGAAGTTGTACAAGATATTGGTATGGCCAGACATGGAATGCTGTGTTCAGTTCTGGTCACCCGATTACAAGATGGAAATTGTTAAACTAGAAAGAACACGATGTGGAGATGCCCGCGTTGGACTGGGGTGAGCACAGTAAGAAGTCTTACATCACCAGGTTAAAGTCCAACAGGTTTGTTTCGATGTCACTAGCTTTCGGAGCGCTGCCTCTTCATTCACCTGAGGAAGGAGCAGCGCTCCGAAAGCTAGTGACATCGAAACAAACCTGTTGGACTTTAACTTGGTGTTGTAAGACTTCTTACTAGAAAGAACACAGAAGAGATTTACAAGGATGCTAGCAGGACTTAATGGTCTGAGTTATAAGGACAGGCTGGGACTTTTTTCCCTGGAGCATAGGAGGCTTAGCGGTGATCTTATAGAGGTCTATAAAATTATGAGGAGCATAGATAAGGTAGATAGTCGATCTCCTTTCCCAAAGGTAGAGGAGTCTAGAACTAGAGGGCACAGGTTTAAGGGGAGAGGGGAGAGATACAAAAGGGACCAGAGGGAATACATTTTCAGAGAGGGTGGTGAGCATCTGGAACGGGCTGCCAGAGGCAGTGGTAGAGGCGGGTACAATTTTGTCTTTTAAAAAGCAGTTAGACAGTTACATGGGCAGGGTGGGTATAGAGGAATAAGGGCCATCAGCGGGCAAGTGGGGCTAGCTCCATGATAGAAACTGAGCGGCATGGACAAGCTGGGCCGAAGGGCCTGTTTCCATGCTGTAAACATCTATGACTCTATGAACAGCCATGATGTGGAGATGCTGGCGTTGGACTGGGGTGAGCACAGTAAGGAATAAGAAGGGTACTCTGTCGGTTGTGTCCCTTTGCTTGTCTTCTGAGGTCTTACAACACCAAGTTAAAGTCCAACAGGTTTGTTTCAAATCACTAGCTTTCGGAGCACTGCTCCTTCCTCAGGTGAACGAAGAGGTAGGTTCCAGAAACATATATATATAGACAAAGTCAAAGATGCAAGACGATACTTTGAATGCGAGCATTTGCAGGTAATTAACTCTTTACAGATCTAGAGAGAGGGGTAATCCCAGGTTAAAGAGGTGTGAATTGTCTCAAGCTAGGACAGTTGGCAGGATTTCACAAACCCAGGCCAGATGGTGGGGGATGAATGTAATGCAACATGAATCCAAGGTCCCGGTTGAGGCCGTACTCATGTGTGCGGAACCTGGCTATGTTTCTCTTGGCTAAGAGCTACAGAATAAAGCTCCCTTTACACTGTCCCTATCAACACTCGCAGGGCAGGTACAGCACGGGGTTAGATGCTTAGTAAAGTTCCCTCTACACTGTCCCCATCAAACTGTCATGTGAGAGTACCTTTAAGAAATGTTTTTTTATTACTGCAGTGACGTCAGAGAGTGGGTGGAGCTGGGCTGTGTCTGCTTTTACTTTTGCTTTGGGCTGTCTGCTACAGGGCGTGTTAAGTTTTGTTTTAGATTTGGAGAAGCTGCAGTCACAGCAAGCCAAAGAATGTTCATTTGGTGATTTCAAAGTGGTAACTGCTCTCAGTAGAAAAGTTAAACCTGATGTCTTTCGGTTAAAAGGTGTTTTTTTGTCTTATGGATGTTGCAAGGAAAGATTAAGAGTTACTTATAGAGTACTGTATTCTTTGGGGGATTTATCGATGTTGATAGTTGTTAAGATGTTTACTGTGGGTTTATAACGTATTAACTGGTTTCATAAATAAACATTGTTTTAATTTAAAAGTACTGTAGATCTCTGTTGCATCACACCTGCAGAGTAGGCCCATGTGCTCCCCATAACCAAAATAGATTAAAAGTTGTGGGTCAGGTGAACTTCATGATACACTTTGGGGTTCTCTAAACCCTGGCCCATAACAAAACACTCCCAGGACTGGTAATGCACAGGGTTAGATACAGGATAAAGCTCCCTCTGCACTCTCCCCATCAAACACTCTCAGGACAGGTACAGCACAGGGTAAGATACAGAGCAAAGCACCCTCCATGCTGTTCCCATCAAACACTTCCAGGACTGGTAATACACGGGATTAGACACAGAGTAAAGCTCCCTCCACGCTGTTCCCATCAAACACACCCAGGATGGTACAGCACAAGGTTAGATACAGAGTAAAGCTCCCTCTGCACTATCCCCATCAAACACTCGCAGAACAGGTTCAGAGTCAAATATCGTCCAAATGGAGGCTCTGGACACACACCATGGCTGATAATGGCAAAACCTAAGAATGATGACAATGTTCCCTGTAACTCAGTGAGACACCCAGGGTCCTGACTCTGAACAGATCTCAGCTGAACACCACTCATTTGCACAGCTTCAGGATGATTGTGCTGGAGATGGTGGAATAAATCTGTGTTTGGGGCCACGCTGCAAAGTTGGATGGCTGGAAAATCTGATCTCGGGAAATGACTGGACTGGTGGCGTGATGGGGGAGAAAATCAATTGGCTGAGATGAGTCTGGGATCAACCCTATTGGAGCTCATCAAATATCCGAAAAGACTGCAAAACGCAGAGCAACATGTACATTCAGGAAAACATCTTTCAGTTGAACACAAACAGGCGATGAGAACAAAAGCATAATTGCAAGAGATAGAGAACCCTCCTCACCCAGTGTCAGAGACCTCCAGCTACCCACAGACCCCAACCAACACAGAGACCACCACCTAAACAGGGACACCCCACCAACAGCGACTAAAGATACCCCCACTCAGAGACACCAACTCAGATAAACCCCCACCCCCCAGTGACAAAGAGCCTCATGCATGCATGCACGCACAGACACACACACACACAGTGACCCCCAGCCACCCACAGTGTAACACAGAGACCCCACCCAGATAGCAACAGAGACCCCGAATCCAGCCAAACTGACCCACCAGCCACCCACACATTCAGTGGTCCAGATCTCCCAGTCAGCGGTAATGCTGGGTCAATCACTTCTCTCTGCAAAGATCTCTGGACCCCGAGATTTCCGCGTCCTTCCAGCTGAATCTTCCACTTCTGGATGCAGCAGTGAGACTTCAGAGCAGCTAATCCCCTGGGAGAATCAGCTGCTGTATGTAGGTATGTGGGTAAGATAGAGTGAGTGAGGGTGTAAGAGTGGATGGATGAAGAGAGTGTGTGAGGGTGAATGTGAGAATGTGTGAGAGATTGAATGTGAGAATGTGTGAGGGTGATTGAGAGACTGTGTGTGAGAATGGCTAGGTGTGCGTGTGTGTGTGTGTGTGTGTGTGTGTGTGGGTAGGTGGGTGAGTAAGTGTGGTGGATGAATGAGAGAGAGAGTGAGGGTGAGGGAGATTGTGTGAAAGTGAGTGGGTGAGTGAGAGTGAGTGGATGAGTGAATGTGTGAGAGGGTGTGTGTGAGACAGTATGTATTAGAGTGAGCAAGATTGAGTGGGTGTGTGAGAGTGAGTGCGTGTGAGAATGAATAGGTAGGTGATAGGGTGAGTGGATGGGCGTGAGTGTGTGAGCGAGTGATTGTGTGGGTTAATGAGTGAGTGTGTGAGAGATTGTGTAAAGGTGAGTGGGTTAGTGTGGGTGGATGAGTGAGTGTGAGAGAATGTCAGTGTGAGAAAGTGAGAGGGTGGGTGAGTAAGTGTGTGAAAACACATGTGAGAGAGAGTGAGTTGGTAGGTGGATGGATAAGAGGTTGTGTGTGTGAGAGTGAAAGTGTGTGGGTGTGAGTGAGCAAGCAAGAGTTAACATAGACATAGAACAGTACAGCACAGAACAGGCCCTTCGGCCCTCGATGTTGTGCCGAGCATTGTCCGAAACCAAGATCAAGCTAGCCCACTCCCTGTCATTCTGGTGTGCTCCTTGTGCCTCTCCAATAACCGCTTGAAAGTTCCTAAAGTGTCCGACTCCACTCTCACAGCAGGCAATCCATTCCACACCCAAACCACTCTGAGTAAAGAACCTACCTCGGACATCTCTCCAATATCTCCCACCCTGAATCTTATAGTTATGCCCCCTTGTAACAGCTGCATCCACCCGAGGAAATAGTCTCTGAACGTCCACTCTATCTATCCCCTCATCATCTTATAAACCTCTATTAAGTCGCCTCTCATCCTCCTACGCTCCAAAGAGAAAAGCCCTAGCTCCCTCAACCCTTCCTCATAAGACCTATCCTGCAAACCAGGCAGCATCCTGGTAAATGTCCTTTTCACCCTTTCCAATGCTTCCACATCCTTCCTATAATGAAGTGACCAGAACTGCACACAATACTCCAAATGTGGTCTCACCAGGGTCATGTATAGTTGCAGCATAACCCCGCGGCTCTTAAACTCAAGCCCACTGTTAATAAACGCTAACACACTATAAGCCTTCTTCATGGCTCTATCCACTTGAGTGGCAACCTTCAGCGATCTGTGGACATAAACCCCAAGATCTCTCTGTTCCTCCACATTCCTCAGAACCCTGCCGTTGACCCTGTAATCCGCATTCAAATTTTTTCTACCAAAATGAATCGCCTCGCACTTATCAGGGTTAAACTCCATCTGCCATTTTTCGGCTCAGCTCTGCATCCTATCTCTTTGCAGCCTACAACAGCCCTCCACCTCATCCACTACTCCACCAATCTTGGTGTCATTAGCAAATTTACTGACCCACCCTTATGCCCCCTCCTCCAAGTCATTGATAAAAATCACAAATAGCAGAGGACCCAGCACTGATCCCTGTGGTACACCGCTGGTAACTGGTCTCCAGTCTGAACATTTTCCATCCACCACCACCCTTCTATGTGATAGCCAGTTACTTATCCAATTGTCCAAATTTCCCTCTATCCCACACCTCCTTACTTTCTTCATGAGCCTCCCATGGGGAACCTTATCAAACGCATTACTAAAATCCCTGTATACGACATCAACTGCTTTACCTTCATCTACACACTTAGTTACCTTCTCAAAGAATTCAATCAAATTTGTGAGGCAAGACTTACCCTTCATGAATCCGTGTTGACTATCCCGAATTAAGCTGCATCTTTCCAATTGGTCATAAATCCTATCCTTCAGGACCTTTTCCATTAACTTACCGACCACCGAAGTAAGACTAACTGGCCAAAAATTACCAGGGTCATTCTTATTCGCTTTCTTGAACAGAGGAACAACATTCGCCACTCTCCAGTCCTCTGGCATATCCCCATGGACAGTGAGGACCCAAAGATCAAAGCCAAAGGCTCTGCAATCTCATCCCTTGCCTCCCAAAGAATCCTTGGATATATCCCGTCTGGCCCAGGGGACTTGTCGACCCTCAGGTTTTTCAAAATTGCTAATACATCCTTCCTCAGAACATCTACCTCCTCCAGCCTACCCGCCTGTACCACACTCTCATCCTCAAAATCATGGCCCCTCTCCTTGGTGAACACTGAAGAAAGGTATTCATAGAATGCCTCTCCCATTTCGTCTGACTCCATGCACAAGTTCCCACTACTGTCCTTGACCGGCTCTACCCTCAACCTGGTCATTCTTTTATTTCTCACATTAGAGTAAAAAGCCTTGGGGTTTTCCTTGATCAGACCCACCAAGGACTCCTCATGCCCCCTCCCATCACTCCTAAGCCCTTTTTTTAAAGCTCATTCCTTGCTACCTTGTAACCCTCAAGCAACCCAACTGAACCTTGTTTTCTCATCCTTACATACTCTTCCTTTTTCCTCTTGACAAGACATTCAACCACTTGTGAACCAAGGTCCCCTCACACGGCCATTTCCTCCCTGCCTGACAGGGACATACCTATCAAGGACACGCAGTATTTGTTCCTTGAACAAACTCCACTTTTCATTTGTGCCTTTCCCGGAGTTTCTGTTCCCATTTATGCTCCCTAATCGCATCATAATTACCCCTCCCCCAATTATAAACCTTGCCCTGCCGTATGGCCCTATCCCTCTCCATTGCAATAGTGAAAGACACCGAATTGTGGTCACCATCTTCAAAGTGCATTCCCACAAACAAATCTAACATTTGGCCCGGTTCATTACCCAGTACCAAATCCAATGTGCCCCCCACCCTCTTGTCGGCCTATCCACATATTGTGTCAGGAAGCCCTCCTGCATACACTGTACAAAAACTGCCCCATCCGAACTGTTTGACCTATAAAGGTTCCAATCAATATTTGGCAAGTTAAAGTCACCCATGACAACTACCCTGAGACCTCCACACCTATCCATAATCTGTTTTCCAATTTCTTCCTCCACATCTGTTACTATTTGGGGGCCTATAGAAAACTCCTAACAACGTGACCGCTCCTTTCCTATGTCTAACTTCAGCCCAAATTACGTCAGTAAGCAGATCCCCTTCGAACTGCCTTTCTGCAGCCGTTAAACTATCCTTTATTAACAATGCTACTCTTCCACCTCTTTTACCACCTTCCCTACTCTTACTGAAACATCTATACCCCGGAACTTCCAACCACCATTTCTGTCCCTGTTCTAACCATGTCTCCGTAATGGCCACATCGTAGTCCCAAGTACCAATCCACGCTTCAAGTTCACTTATCGTATTCCGGATGGTCCTTGCATTGAAGTAGACACACTTCAACCCAGCTTTCTGTCTACTGGTACACTCCTGCGACCTTGATACCCTCCTCAGTGCCTCACAACTCTCAACACTGGCTTCTGGACTACAGCTCGTTTTCCCAGTCCCCTTATAAATTAGTTTAAACCCCCCCGAAGTGCCGTAGCAAATTTCCCTCCCAGTATATTGGTGCCACTCTGGTTCAGGTGCAAACCGTCCTGTCTGTACAGGTCCCACCTTCCCCAGAATGTGCTCCAATTATCCACGTACCTGAAACCCTCCCTCCTACACCATCCCTGCAACCACGTGTTTATCTGCACTCTCTCCCTGTTCCTCACCTCACTGTCACGTGGCACCGGCAACAAACCAGAGATGACAGCATGGTTTGTCCTGGCTCTCAGCTTCCACCCTAGCTCCCTAAATTCCTGTTTTAAATCCCCGTCCCTTCTCTTACCTCTGTCGTTGGTACTGATGTGTACCACGACTTGTGACTGTTCCCCCTCCCCCTTAAGGATTCTGAAAACACGGTCCGAGACATCACGGACCCTGGCACCCGGGAGGCAGCATACCATCCGTGAGTCTCTTTTGCTGCCACAGAACCGTCTATCTGACCCTCTAACTATTGAGTCCCCAATAACTATTGCTCTGCTGCTCTCCCTCCTTCCCTTCTGAGCCACAGGGACGGACTCAGTGCTGGAAATCCGTTCACCGTGGCTTACCCCTGGTAGGTCGTCCCCCTAAACAGTATCCAAAACGGTATACTTGTTACTGAGGGGAACAACCAGAGGATCCCTGCACTGACTGCTTCCTCCCAACTCCTCTCACCGTCACCCATCTATCTTGATTCTTCGGAGTAACTACATCCCTGAAGCTACTATCTATGACCACCTCTGCCTGCCAAATGATCTGAAGTTCATCCAGCTCCCTTACGCGGTTTCTGAGGAGCTGGAGATGGGTGCACTTCCAACAGGTGAAATCAGCAGGGACACTGATGGCGTCCCTCACCTCAAACATTCTGCAGGAGGAACATTGCACTACCTTCCCTGCCATCCCCTCTAGATAAAAAGAAAAAGAAATAAAGAGCTTACCTGTTATTCACTCTACCCCTTAGGTTCAAGGAGGTGGAAGGGTGGAGGACATTACAAGTGTACTGTCTAGGGTTTAGGAACTGCCCAACTTAAATACAGGTAAAAATAAAACATTTAACCAGCAACCACTGCGCCCCACACGAGAACAGCAATCAGCTGTTATGGGCCTGCGCATACAATTTAAATCTTTATTACTTACCCAGCAGTCACTCTGTCCTCACTCCGACCGGATTCAGCTGGAAACTCCCAACAGTAAGTTTTTTTAACAATTTACTCCCTTTCTCAGCAAGCACTCACTCAGCAACCACTACGCCCCGCACGATAACACCTCAGGGAAAAGAAAAACTACTTACCAGTCACCAGCCAATCACTTACCTGCAGGCTGTGACGTCACGGTTCAACTGCTTTCTACTTCTACCTGCCCTCGAGTCTCCCTCATTATCTTTACTCAGCTGGGATCCTTAGTGATTGTTTTTTTTTGTTTAGAGGAGGAGGTAGGGAGGGAAACACTGAAGAAATGTTTGGGGTTTAACTGTCACTTGACAACAACTCCTCCACAAACCACCTTCAAGATATGGTGTCCGCAATGCACTGATGCAAATTTTACCCGCAACAGCCAATCAGCAGCTCCGCTCTACTGCCCTCTGCTGGATGCTTGCCTTCACTTGAACACAGAGGGTGCCTTGCTCAGGTACACATTCTGGATGCAGTGACCGCAATGCACTGATGCAAATTTTTCCCGCAACAGCCAATGAGCAGCTCCGCTCTACTGCCCTCTGCTTGGTGAGTGTGGGAGGGAGAGTCAGTGCGTGAGTAGGTGGTAGGGTATGAATCAGTGCGAGTGGGTGAATGAATGTGTGAGGGAATGAGTGGGTCAGTGTGGGAGAGTAAGGGTGTGATAGAGGATGTGAGAGATTGTGCAAGAGTGAGTGAAAAAGAGTGGGTGGCTGAGTGAATGTGAGAGAATGTGAAATGTGAGAGGGTGGTTGAGTGAGTGCATTATAGGGTGCGGGGGTGAGAGTGAGCGTGAGTGGATGAGAGGGTTGTTGAGTAAGCGTGTGTGTTAGAATGTGCATGTGTGTGAGTGATTGAGTGCGTTAGAGGGTGCATGTGTGTGAGTGGATGAGAGGGTGGTTGAGTATGTGCTAGAGAGTGTGTGTGGTTGAGTGAGTGGGTGTGAAAGTGAACAAGTGTGCGAGAGAGAGAGTGTGTGTGAGTGGATGGGGAGTGAGTATGAGAGATGTGTCCATGTGTGAGAGGGTGTGTGTATGAGTGGTTAGCTGTGAGGGTGAGACATACAGTGAGTGGGTAGGTGCGTGAGAGTGAGTGACTGAGTGGGAGTAGACGAGGGTGTTAAGAGTGTGTGTGTGAGAGTGAGCTTGAGTGTGAGTGGGTGAGTGAAAGTGTGGGTTTGTGGAGTGAAAGTGTGAGTGAGAGTCTGTCCGAGTGAGAGGGTGGATGTAATAATGATAATCTTTATTGTCACAAAGTAGGCTTACATTAACACTGCAATGAAGTTACTGTGAAAATCCCCTAGTCGCCACACTCTGGCACCTGTTCGGGTCCACGGAGGGAGAATTCAGAATGTCCAATTCACCTAACAAGCACATCTTCTGGGACTTGTGGGCGAAAACCCATGCAGACACAGGGAGAACATGCAGACTCCGCACAGTGACCCAAGCCGGAAATCAAACCCGGATTCCTGGCGCTGTGAAGCAGAGTTCGAACCACTGTGCTACCGTGCTGCCCCTGTCAAGGAAGCATACGGAATGCTTGTATTCATTGGACGGGGCATCAAGTATAAAAACTGGTAAATTATGTTGTACAGAACCTTGTAAGGCTGTACTTAGAATATTGCGCACAATTCTGGTTGCCACACTACCAGGATGACGTGGAGGCTTTGGAGAGGATACAGAGGTTTACCAGAATGTTGCCTGGTCTTGAGGGTCTTAGCTATGCGGAGGCTGAATAGACTCGTACTGTTTTCTTTGGAACGAAGGAGGTTGAGGGGTGACTTGATAAGAGGTCTACAAGATTATGAGGAGCGTGGATAGAATGGATGGGTCAGTCACCAGGGGGCATAGGTTTAAGATCCTGGGGCAAAGTTTAGAGGAGATGTGCGAGGCAGGTTTTTTTTTTTTACACAGAGGGTGGCCAGTGGCTGGAACGTGTTGCCAGGGGACCAGATACATTAACGCCGTTCAAAAGGCATATTAACAAATAAATGGATAGGATGGGTACAGAGGGATAAAGCACAAAGAAGTGATGAGGGTTTGTCCAAGGTTGGTACCATGATGGACAGCACGGTGGCGCAATGCCTCACGGCGCCGAGGTCCCAGGTTCAATCCAGGCTCTGGAGTTTGCATTCTCCCTGTGTTGGCGTGGGTTTCGCTCCCACAGCCCAAAGATGTCTGCAAAGGGATTTGGATAGTTTAAGTGAATTGGCTGGGGTCTGGCAGATGGAATACAATGTTGACAAATGTGCGGTTATCCATTTTGGTAGGAATAACAGCAAAAGGGATTATTATTTAAATGATAAAGTATTAAAACATGCTGCTGTGTAGAGAGACCTGGGTGTGCTCGTGAATGAGCTGCAAAAAAGTTGGTTTACAGGTGCAACAGGTAATTAAGAAGGCGAATGGAGATTGTCCTTCATTGCTAGAGGGATGGAGTTAAGACGAGGGAGGTTATGCTGCAATTGTATAAGGTGTTAGTGAGGCCACACTTGGAGTATTGTGTTCAGTTTTGGTCTCCTTACCTGAAAAAGGACGTACTGGCACTGGAGGTTGTGCAGAGGAGATTCACTAGGTTAATCCCAGAGCTGAAGGGGTTGGATTACGAGGAGAGGTTGAGTAGACTGGGACTGTACTTGTTAGAATTTAGAAGGATGTGGGGGGGGGATCTTATAGAAACATATCAAATTATGAAGGGAATAGATAGGATAGATGCGGGCAGGTTGTTTCCACTGGCGGGTGAAAGCAGAACTAGGGGGCATAGCCTCAAAATAAGGGGAAGTAAATTTAGGACCGAGTTTAGGAGGAACTTCTTCACCCAAAGGGTTGTGAATCTATAGAATTCCTTGCCCAGTGAAGCAGTTGAGACTCCTTCATTAAATGTTTTTAAGATAAAGATAGATAGTTTTTTGAAGAATAAAGGGATTAAGGGTTATGGTGTTCGGGCCGGAAAGTGGAGCTGACGCCACAAAAGATCAGCCATGATCTCATTGAATGGCGGAGCAGGCTCGAGGGGCCAGATGGCTCACTCCTGCTCCTAGTTATTATGTGCAGGGTAGGTGGATTGGCTATGGTACATTGCCCCTTAATTGCAAACATGAAGTGGGTACTCAAAATTTTTTAATTTTTTTTTAAAAAGGTTGGTATCATGACCGGTACAAGCTTGGAGGGCCGGAGGGTCTGTTCCTGTGCTGTATTGTTCTTTGTTGTTATGTTTGATGCATGTTTCTGCGAAAAGAAAATTGTTCCCAGTGGTATTCCAGAGGGCTCAGTGTTGGGGCCCTCACTGTTTGGTGTATATATCGATGATTTAGGCTTATATGTAGGAGCATGCTTGGGAAATTTGCAGAGGAGACAAAAATTGGCCGTTTAGTTGCTCGTGAAGGGGATGCTCTCGGCTCCAGAATGATATCAATGGTTTGGTTCAGTGGGAAGAGAAGTGACGAATGGAATTCAATCCGGAAAAGTGAGAGGTAATGCATTTGGGGAAGGCTAACAAAGCAAGGGAATAATCAATAAGCAGGAAGATATTGAGAGTGGTTGAGAAAGTGACATTCACCTTGGAGTGAATGTCCACAGGTCGCTGATAGTGACAGGACAAGGTGGTTAATAACGCTTATGGGAGGCTTTCCTTTATTGGGCAAGGTATTGAATATTATTCAAGTATTATTGGGCAAGGATGTAATGAACTATATAAAACGCTGGTTCGGCCCCAGCTGGAGTATTGCGTTCTGGTCCCCACACTGCAGGAGGAACAGAATTGTTCTGGATAGAGTGCAGAGGAGATTTACAAGAATGTTGCCAGGGTTTGAAAATTACAGCCATGAGGAGAGACTGGATAGGCTAGGGCTGCTTTCCTTAGTACAGAGGAGGCTAAGGGGTGACCTAATTGAGGTGAACATAATTATGAGGTGCCGAGGGAGTAAAAACCTGTTTCCTCCTAGCGGAGGGGTCAAGTACATAGAACATAGAATACAGCGCAGTACAGGCCCTTCGGCCCACGATGTTGCACCGAAACAAAAGCCATCTAACCTACACTATGCCATTATCATCCATATGCTTATCCAATAAACTTTTAAACGCCCTCAATGTTGGCGAGTTCACTACTGTAGCAGGTAGGGCATTCCACGGCCTCACTACTCTTTGCGTAAAGAACCTACCTCTGACCTCTGTCCTATATCTATTACCCCTCAGTTTAAAGTTATGTCCCCTCGTGCCAGCCATTTCCATCCGCGGGAGAAGGCTCTCCCTGTCCACCCTATCCAACCCCCTGATCATTTTGTATGCCTCTATTAAGTCTCCTCTTAACCTTCTTCTCTCCAACGAAAACAACCTCAAGTCCATCAGCCTTTCCTCATAAGATTTTCCCTCCATACCAGGCAACATCCTGGTAAATCTCCTCTGCACCCGCTCCAAAGCCTTCCTGTAATGCGGTGACCAGAACTGTACGCAATACTCCAAATGCGGCCGTACCAGAGTTCTGTACATCTGCAACATGACCTCCCGACTCCGGAACTCAATCCCTCTACCAATAAAGGCCAACACCCCATAGGCCTTCTTCACAACCCTATCAACCTGGGTGGCAACTTTCAGGGATCTATGTACATAGACACCTAGATCCCTCTGCTCATCCACACTTTCAAGAACTTTACCATTAGCCAAATATTCTCTACATTAAACTCCATTTGCCACCTCTCAGCCCAGCTCTGCAGCTTATCTATATCCCTCTGTAACCTGCTACATCCTTCCACACTATCGACAACACCACCGACTTTAGTATCGTCTGCAAATTTACTCACCCACCCTTCTGCGCCTTCCTCTAGGTCATTGATAAAAATGACAAACAGCAACGGCCCCAGAACAGATCCTTGTGGTACTCCACTTGTGACTGTACTCCATTCTGAACATTTCCCATCAACCACCACCCTCTGTCTTCTTTCAGCTAGCCAATTTCTGATCCACATCTCTAAATCACCCTCAATCCCCAGCCTCCGTATTTTCTGCAATAGCCTACCGTGGGGAACCTTATCAAACGCTTTGCTGAAATCCATATACACATCAACTGCTCTACCCTCATCTACCTGTTCAGTCACCTTCTCAAAGAACTCAATAAGGTTTGTGAGGCATGACCTACCCTTCACAAAGCCATGCTGACTATCCCTGATCATATTATTCCTATCTAGATGATTATAAATCTTGTCTCTTATAATCCCCTCCAAGACTTTACCCACTACAGACGTGAGGCTCACCGGTCTATAGTTGCCGGGGTTGTCTCTGCTCCCCTTTTTGAACAAAGGGACCACATTTGCTGTCCTCCAGTCCTCTGGCACTATTCCTGTAGCCAATGATGACATAAAAATCAAAGCCAAAGGTCCAGCAATCTCTTCCCTGGCCTCCCAGAGAATCCTAGGATAAATCCCATCAGGTCCCGGGGACTTATCTATTTTCAGCCTGTCCAGAATTGCCAACACCTCTTCCCTACGTAGCTCAATGCCATCTATTCTATTAGCCTGGGGCTCAGCATTCTCCTCCACAACATTATCTTTTTCCTGAGTGAATACTGACGAAAAATATTCATTTAGTACCTCGCCTATCTCTTCAGACTCCACACACAATTTCCCATCCCTGTCCTTGACTGGTCCTACTCCTTCCCTAGTCATTCGCTTATTCCTGACATACCTATAGAAAGCTTTTGGGTTTTCCATGATCCTTCCTGCCAAATACTTCTCATGTCCCCTCCTTGCTCGTCTTAGCTCTCTCTTTAGATCCTTCCTCGCTACCTTGTAACTCTCCATCGCCCCAACCGAAACTTCACACCTCATCTTCACATAGGCCTCCTTCTTCCTCTTAACAAGAGATTCCACTTCCTTGGTAAACCACAGTTCCCTCGCTCGACGCCTTCCTCCCTGCCTGACCGGTACATACTTATCAAGAACACACAGTAGCTGATCCTTGAACAAGCCCCACTTGTCCAGTGTGCCCAACACTTGCAGCCTACTTCTCCACCTTATCCCCCCCAAGTCACGTCTAATGGCATCATAATTGCCCTTCCCCCAGCTATAACTCTTGCCCTGTGGTGTATACTTATCCCTTTCCATCATTAACGTAAACGTCACCGAATTGTGGTCACTGTCCCCAAAGTGCTCTCCTACCTCCAAATCCAACACCTGGCCTGGTTCATTACCCAAAACCAAATCCAACTTGGCCTCGCCTCTTGTTGGCCTGTCAACATATTGTTTCAGGAAACCCTCCTGCACACACTGTACAAAAAAACGACCCATCTATTGTACTCGAACTATATCTTTTCCAGTCAATATTTGGAAAGTTAAAGTCTCCCATAATAACTACCCTGTTACTTTCGCTCTTATCCAGAATCATCTTTGCCATCCTTTCCTCTACATCCCTAGAACTATTAGGAGGCCTATAAAAAGCTCCCAACAGGGTGACCTCTCCTTTCCTGTTTCTAACTTCAGCCCATACTACCTCGGAAGAAGAGTCCCCATCTAGCATCCTCTCCGCCACCGTAATACTGCTCTTGACTAGCAGCGCCACACCTCCCCCTCTTTTGCCTCCTTCTCTGAGCTTACTAAAACACCTAAACCCCGGAACCTGCAACATCCATTCCTGTCCCTGCTCTATCCATGTCTCCGAAATGGCCACAACATCGAAGTCCCAGGTACCAACCCATGCTGCCAGTTCCCCTACCTTGTTTCGTATACTCCTGGCATTGAAGTAGACACACTTCAAACCACCTACCTGAACACTGGCCCCCTCCTGCGACGTCAAATCTGTGCTCCTGACCTCTATACTCTCATTCTCCCTTACCCTAAAACTACAATCCAGGTTCCCATGCCCCTGCTGCATTAGTTTAAACCCCCCCAAAGAGCACTAACAAATCTCCCCCCCAGGATATTTGTGCCCCTCAGGTTCAGATGTAGACCATCCTGTCTGTAGAGGTCCCACCTTCCCCAGAAAGAGCCCCAGTTATACAGAAATCTGAATCCCTCCCGCCTGCACCATCCCTGTAGCCATGCGTTTAAATGCTCTCTCTGCCTATTCTTCATCTCACTATCACGTGGCACGGGCAACAACCCAGAGATAACAATTCTGTTTGTTCTAGTTCTGAGCTTCCATCCTAGCTCCCTGAAAGCCTGCCTGACATCCTTGTCCCCTTTCCTACCTATGTCGTTAGTGCCAATGTGGACCACGACTTGGGGCTGCTCCCCCTCCCCCCTAAGGACCCGGAAAACACGATCCGAGACATCACGTACCCTTGCACCTGGGAGGCAACATACCAAACGTGAGTCTCTCACGCTCCCACAAAATCTCCTATCTGTGCCCCTGACTATCGAGTCCCCAATTACTAATGCTCTGCTCCTCTCCCCCCTTCCCTTCCGAGCAACAGGGACAGACTCCGTGCCAGAGGCCCGTACCCCATGGCTTACCCCTGGTAAGTCCCCCCCCCCACAAGTATCCAAAGCGGTATACTTGTTTCTCAGGGGAACGACCGCAGGGGATCCCTGCACTGACTGCTTTTTCCCAGTCCCTCTTACAGTTACCCACCTATCTCCAATCTTTGGTGTAACTAATTCCCTGAAGCTGCTATCTATGACCCCTTCTGCCTCCCGAATGATCCGAAGTTCTTCAAACTCCAGCTCCAGTTCCCTAACTCGGTCTTGGAGGAGCTGGAGATGGCAGCACTTCCTGCAGGTAAAATCAGCAGTGACACTAACTGCATCCCTCACCTCAAACATCCTGCAGGAGGAACATTGCACTCCCTTCCCTGCCATTCCTCTAACTTTCTACCAAGGGGCAGCACGGTAGCATAGTGGATAGCACAATTGCTTCACAGCTCCAGGGTCCCAGGTTCGATTCCGGCTTGGGTCACTGTCTGTGCGGAGTCTGCACGTCCTCCCCGTGTGTGCGTGGGTTTCCTCCGGGTGCTCCGGTTTCCTCCCACAGTCCAAAGATGTGCAGGTTAGGTGGATTGGCCATGTTAAATTGTCCTTCGTGTCCAAAATTGCCCTTAGTGTTGGATGGGGTTACTGGGTTATGGGGATAGGCTGGAGGTGTGGGCTTGGGTAGGGTGCTCTTTCCAAGAGCCGGTGCAGACTCGATGGGCCGAATGGCCTCCTTCTGCACTGTAAATTCTATGAAATCTATGAAGATCTGACTAACAACTAAATTAAATTTTTTATAAAAAATAATAATAATATAATAAAATATGGTACTTACCTCAGACCAATGGGTTTTATTATTAGGTTAGAGGAGGAGGGCGGGTGGGAGACACTACACGTGTAGTGTCTCGGGTTTCCTCTCCACCAGAATTTATTGGTGAGTGTCTTCCCAGACGTCCGCGGGTCGACTTCCTGTTCCCGCCTAAAAAACTAATTTAAAAAAAAAAGAAAAATTCTCAGCTCCTGCTCAAATTGACTAACCAGCCAGCTCCACTCCCGCCGAAATCGACTGGCCTGCCCCTGCAAAGACAAGTGCTTTTAAAGGACAGACATACCTCCCAGCAGCCACTTCCGCACTGCTCCCGCTGAAACTGACTCACCAGCTGTTCTCCCGCCGAAATCGACTAGCCTGCCCCTGCAAAGACAAGTGCTTTTAAAGGACAGACTTACCTCCCAGCAGCCACTTCCGCACTGCTCCCGCTGAAACTGACTCACCAGCTGTTCTCCCACCGAAATCGACTGATACCAGTACCACGGTGATTGGTAGCAGGATTAGAGGAACATGAGAAAAAACCTTTTCACCCAGAGTGGTGGGTATCTGGAATTCACTGCCGAGGTTGGTGGTTGAGGTTGAAACATTCAATTCATTTAAAAGGTACCTGGATTTGGAATGCCACAACCATGGACGAGGTATTAGAACGTGGGATTAAAACGAACGGCTGGCGTTTTTTTGCATTTTGGCCAATGCAGACAGGATGGGCTGAGTGATCTCTTTCTGAACCGTAAGCTTTCTGTGGTTCGACAGTCAGTCAGTACATTAAATGCTGAAATAACGCACACGTAGTTTGTATTATGAGTATTTTATTTGGATGCTTTACATGAGGTTTAATAAAAAGTAGGAACGGTCTGTGTGTCAGGTACAGACCTGACAATTAGCAAATCCATCTTGTACAAACTTGGACCAAAAATGTGGTTTTGATACCCCTCTGAGCAGAGCAACTGGCCAGCTCGACATGGTGGGGGAGATCACCCTCCGCTCGACATGGTGGGGGAGATCACCTTCCCCTCGACATGGTGGGGGAGATCACCCTCCCCCTCACCTCGACATGGTGGGGGAGACCACCCTCCCCTCACCATGACATGGTGGGGGAGATCACCCTCCCCTCGACATGGTGGGGTAGATCACCCTCCCCTCGACATGGTGGGGGAGATCACCCTCCCCTCGACATGGTGGGGGAGATCAACCTCCCCTCACCTCGACATGGTGGGGGAGATCGCCCTCCCCTCGACATGGTGGGGGAGATCGCCCTCCCCTCGACATGGTGGGGGAGGTCACCCTCACCTCGACATGGTGGGGGAGATCACCCTCCCCTCACCTCGACATGGTGGGGGAGATCGCCCACCCCTCCCCTCGACATGCTGGGGGAGATCGCCCTCCTCTCCCCTCGACATGGTGGGGGCGATCGCCCTCCTCCCACCTCGACATGGTGGGGGAGATCTCTTACCTCGACACGGTGGGGGAGATCACCCTCCCGTCCCTTCGACATGGTGGTCGAGATCACCCTCGCTCACCTCTACATGGTGGCGGAGATCGCCCTCCCCTCACCTCGACATGGTGGGGGAGATCGCCCTCCCCTCACCTCGACATGGTGGGGGAGATCACCCTCCCCTCGACATGGTGGGGGAGATCACCTTCTTTTCACCTCGACATGGTGGGGGAGATCACCCTCCCCTCACCTCGTCATGGTGGGGGAGATCGCCCTCCCCTCCCCTCGACATGGTGGTGGAGATCCCCCTCCTCTTGACATGGTGGGAGAGATCACCCTCCTTTCACCTCGACATGGTGGGGGAGATCACCCTCCCCTCACCTCGACATGGTGGGGGAGATCACCCTCCCCTCGACATGGTGGGGGAGATCACTCTCCCCTCACCTCGTCATGGGGGAGATCACCCTCACCTCGACATGGTGGGGGAGATCACCCTCACCTCGACATGGTGGGGGAGATCACCCTCCCCTCGACATGGTGGGGGAGATCATCCTCCCCTCACCTCGACATGGTAGGGGAGATCACCCTCCCCTCGACATGGTGGGGGAGATCACCCTCCCCTCACCTTGACATGGTGGGGGAGATCACCCTCCCCTCGACATGGTGCGGAAGATCACCCTCCTCTCACCTCGACATGGTGGAGGAGATCACCCTCACCTCGACATGGTGGGGGAGATCAACCTCCCCTCCCCTCGACATGGTGGGGGAGATCAACCTCCCCTTACCTCGACATGGTGGGGGAGATCACCCTCCCCTCACCTCAACATGGTGGGGAGATCACCCTCTCCTCACCTCGACATGGTGGGGGAGATCACCCTCCCCTCACCTCGACATGGTGGGGGAGATCACCCTCCTCTCACCTCGACATGGTGGGGGAGATCACCCTTACCTCGACATGGTGGGGGAGATCACCCTCCCCTCACCTCGACATGGTGGGGGAGATCACCCTCACCTCGACATGGTGGGGGAGATCACCCTCCCCTCACCTCGACATGGTGGGGGTGATCACCCTCACCTCGACATAGTGGGGGTGATCACCCTCCCCTCGACATGGTGGGGGAGATCACCCTCCCCGCACCTCGACATGGTGGGGGAGATCACCCTCCCCTCGACATGTTAAAGTGTGTCTTCTTCAATGCCAGGAGCATCCGGAATAAGGTGGGTGAACTTGCGGCCTGGGTTGGTACCTGGGACTTCGATGTTGTGGCCATGTCGGAGACATGGATAGAGCAGGGACAGGAATGGTTGTTGCAGGTGCCGGGGTTTAGCTATTTCAGTAAGCTCAGGGAAGGTGGTAAAAGAGGGGGAGGGGTGGCATTGTTAGTCAAGGACAGTATTACGGTGGCAGAAAGGACGTTTGATGAGGACTCGTCTACTGAGGCAGTATGGGCTGAGGTGAGAAACAAGAAAGGAGAGGTCACCCTGTTAGGGGTTTTCTATAGGCCTTCGAAAAGTTCCAGAGATGTGGAGGAAAGGATTGCAAAGATGATTCTGAATATGAGTGAAAGCAACAGGGTAGTTGTTATGGGGGACTTTAACTTTCCAAATATTGACTGGAAACGCTATAGTTCGAGTACTTTAGATAGGGCTGTTTTTGTCCAATGTGTGCAGGAGGGTTTCCTGACACAGTATGTAGATAGGCCAACGAGAGGCGAGGCCATATTGGATTTGGTACTGGGTAATGAACCAGGACAGGTGTTAGATTTGGAGGTAGGTGAGCACTTTGGTGATAGTGACCACAATTCGATTAAGTTTACTTTAGTGATGGAAAGGGATAGGTATATACCGCAGGGCAAGAGCTATATCTGGGGGAAAGGCAATGATGCGATGAGGGAAGACTTAGAATGCAACTGATAGAGAGGAAAGCTGCAGGGGATGGGCACAATGGAAATGTGGAGCTTGTTCAAGGAACAGCTACGACGTGTCCTTGATAAGTATGTACCTGTCAGGCAGGGAGGAAGTGATTGAGCAAGGGAACCGTGGTTTACTAAAGCAGTCGAAACACTTGTCAAGAGGAAGAAGGAGGCTTATGTAAAGATGAGACATGAAGGTTCAGTTCGGGCGCTCGAGAGTTACAAGTTAGCTAGGAAGGACCTAAAGAGAGAGCTAAGAAAAGCCAGGAGGGGACATGAGAAGTCTTTGGCAGGTAAGATCAAGGATAACCCTAAAGCGTTCTATAGATATGTCAGGAATAAACGAATGACTAGGCTAAGAGTAGGGCCAGTCAAGGACAGTAGTGGGAAGATGTGCTTGGAGTCCGAGGAGATAGGAGAGGTGCTAAATGAATATTTTTCGTCAGTATTCACACAGGAAAAAGACAATGTTGTCGAGGAGAATACTGAGATTCAGGCTACTAGACTAGAAGGGCTTGAGGTTCATAAGGAGGAGGTGTTAGCAATTCTGGAAAGTGTGAAAATAAATAAATCCCCTGGACCGGATGGGATTTATCCTAGGATACTCTGGGAAGCTAGGGAGGAGATGGCTGAGCCTTTGGCTTTGATCTTTAAGTCATCTTTGTCTACAGGAATAGTGCCAGAAGACTGGAGGATAGCAAATGTTGTCCCCTTGTTCAAGAAGGGAACTAGAGACAACCCCGGTAACTATAGACCAGTGAGCCTTACTTCTGTTGTGGGCAAAATCTTGGAAAGGTTTATAAGAGATAGGACGTATAATCATCTGGAAAGGAATAATTTGATTAGAGATAGTCAACACGGTTTTATGAAGGGTAGGTCGTGCCTCACAAACCTTATTGAGTTCTTTGAGAAGGTGACCAAACAGGTGGATGAGGGTAAAGCAGTTGATGTGGTGTATATGGATTTCAGTAAAGCGTTTGATAAGGTTCCCCACAGTAGGCTACTGCAGAAAATACTGAGGCATGGGATTCAGGGTGATTTAGCAGTTTGGATCAGAAATTGGCTAGCTGGAAGAAGACAAAGGGTGGTGGTTGATGGGAAATGTTCAGACTGGAGTCCAGTTACCAGTGGTGTACCACAAGGATCTGTTTTGGGGCCACTGCTGTTTGTCACTTTTATAAATGACCTGGAGGAGGGCGTAGAAGGATGGGTGAGTAAATTTGCAGATGACACTAAAGTTGGTGGAGTTGTGGACAGTGCGGAAGGATGTTACAAGTTACAGAGGGACATAGATAAGCTGCAGCGCTGGGCTGAGAGGTGGCAAATGGAGTTTAATGCAGAAAAGTGAGAGGTGTTTCATTTTGGAAGGAATAACAGGAAGACAGAGCACTGGGCTAATGGTAAGATTCTTGGCAGTGTGGATGAGCAGAGAGATCTCGTTGTCCATGTACATAGATCCCTGAAAGTTGCCACCCAGGTTGAGAGGGTTGTTAAGAAGGCGCATGGTGTGTTAGCTTTTATTGGTAGAGGGATTGAGTTTCGGAGCCATGAGGTCATGTTGCAGCTGTACAAAACTCTGGTGCGGCCGCATTTGGAGTATTGCGTGCAATTCTGGTCGCCGCATTATAGGAAGGATGTGGAAGCGTTGGAAAGGGTGCAGAGGAGATCTACCAGAATGTTGCCTGGTATGGAGGGAAGATTTTATGAGGAAAGGCTGAAGGACTTGAGGCTGTTTTCGTTAGAGAGAAGAAGGTTAAGAGGTGACTTAATTGAGGCATTCAAGATGATCAGAGGATTGGATAGGGTGGGCAGTGAGAGCATTTTTCTTCGGATGGTGATGTCTAGCACGAGGGGACATAGCTTTAAATTGAGGGGAGGTAGATATAGGACAGATGTCAGAGGTAGGTTCTTTACTCAGAGTAGTAAGGGCATGGAATGCGCTGCCTGCAACAGTATTGGACTCGGCAACACCAAGGGCATTCAGATGGTTATTGGATAGACATATGGGCGATAAGGGAATAGTGTAGATGGGCTTTAGAGTGGTTTCACAGGTCGGCGCAACATCGAGGGGCGAAGGGCTTGTACTGCGCTGTAATGTTCTATGTTCTATGGTGGGGGAGATCATCCTCCTCTCACCTCGACATGGTGGGGGAGATCACCCTCACCTCGACATGGTGGGGGAGATCACCCTCCTCTCACCTCGACATGGTGGGGGAGATCACCCTCATCTCACCTCGACATGGTGGGGGAGATCACCCTCCCCTCCCCTCGACATGGTGGGGGTGATCACCCTCCTCTCACCTCGACATGGTGGGGGAGATCACCCTCCCCTCACCTCGACATGGTGGGGGAGATCACCCTCCCTTCACCTCGACATGGTGGGGGAGATCACCCTCCATAATGGCTCCAGTCTCCAGATGGAATCTCAGACACTCGGCCTCAGAACCAATGAATCACTATCTCTGGCCAATACCCCGCAGGATTCAGCAGCTCAAACATCTCCACTACCAGCCCCTTCCTCCACCCATCTCCAACACCCTTGCCGCTACCCTCCTCCACCCCTCCCTCCAAACCTCTCCCGCACCCACCCAACAAGCCGTATTTTCTCCCCGTCTCTCATATCCTTATAATCTATAAAGAAATTAAAAACAAAATATTTGGAATGTCCCTGTTTAGGGTGTATATTCCGGTCCTCATCCAATTAACTGTGAATAGGTGAACTCCCCAACCCTCACTCACAAGGTACCCAGTGGTGCTGAGGCCAATTTATATCTCCCTAGTCAGAGCCTTGGAGAGGTAAGTGAATTTATCACAGGTTATGAATCGAGCCTGGGGGAACTGCACTCTGCCTGTGCTCCTGAACTCGTTGATGAGATGCCTTTCATCGCCTTTCTAAGGCTTGGCAGCTGAGTTTTGAAGGGGAGGCGAGTGTGTTTTGGATTGCTGATCTCCTTTGGAGTACCAATCTCCACCTCTGGCTCCACAGAGAAGACACCAGCAGGCTTGCTCTGAACAACAGTGGTCAGGTTAGTTCTGAGACTAACACTGGTAGGAGATGGAGAGTGAATCTCAGGCTCGGCTGGTTGGGCGTGGCCTTGGGCAAGGGCACTCAGGCACTGGGCGATATTTTCTACCAGGTCTATCACCTGGTCCAACTTCCCTGCCAAATGTTCAAAGCCATCCTTTTGAAGATTTTGAAGCTTCTGTTGGAAAGTGTCTGGCAGTGGGGGAAGATTGCTGAGGGACTGGGAGCAGGTTGGTGTATTGGTAGGAGAAGGATCAGGGCAGAGAGGCAGGTCAGGGTCACTGCATTTCTGACTGCCAGTCATATTGGCCAGCTTCGGTCTGCTCACCAACACTTGCTCTTGATTGACGCAGAAAGATTCACTCCCACACTGATCCCGGTGTCCTGTGGATACAAAATTCAAACTTGTTAATAAACATCTGGAGAAGTTCATATGGATAGCAATTAGATTAAAATACCATTGTGATCCCATCACACAGTGGTTCCGAGTGACCCCAATTACATGCATTGACCAATCAGGTGAATGACGACGAGGGGCTGAACCAAAATAAAAATCAACATTTCTTTTGTTTACTTTTGACTGACCATCACCCGCTCATTCCCAGACCCTCAGCCCGGCCCCACCCTCTCACTCCCAGACCCTCGGCCCGGCCCCACCCCCTCACTCCCAGACCCTCGGCTCGGCCCCACCCCCTCACTCCCAGACCCTCGGCCCGGCCACACACCCCCATTCCCAGACACTCGGACCGGCCCCACCCCCACATTCCCAGACCCTCGGCCGGGGCCCACCCCCTCACTCCCAGACCATCGGCCTGGCCCAACCCCCTCATTCCCAGACACTCGGCCCGGCCCCACCCCCATTCCCAGACCCTCTGCCCGGCCCCACCCCCATTCCCTGACCCTCGGCCCGGCTTCACCCCCTCATTTCTAGACCATCGGCCCAGCACCAGATTCCCATACCCACCCCCTCATTCCCAGACCCTCGGCCCCATCCCCTCCTTCCCAAACCTTCAGCCCAGCCGCACCCCCTCATTCCCTGACCCTAGGCCCGGCCCCACCCCCTCATTCCCAGACCAACTCCCTCATTCCCAAACCCTCGGCCCGGCCCCACCCCCTCATTCCCAGACCCACGGCCTGGCCCCACCTCCTCATTCCCAGACCCTTGGTCTGGCCCCACCCCCTCAATCCCAGACCCTCGTCCCGGCCCCACTCCCTCATTCCCAGACCCTCGGCCCAGCCCAACCCCATCCTTCCCTGGCCCTCGGCCTCGCACCACCCCTTCATTCCCAGACCCTCGGGCCCACCCCCTCATTCCCAGACCCTCAGCGCGACCCCACCCCTCATTCCCAGACCCTCAGCACGGCCCCACCCCCTCATTCCCAGACCCTCAGCCCGACCCCACCCCCTCATTCCCAGACCAACCCACTCATTCCCAGACCCTCAGCCTGGCCCCACCCTCTCATTCCCATCCCCACCTTCCCATACCCACAGCCCGGCCCCACCCCTTCATTCCCAGACCATCGGCCCAGCCCCACCCCCTCATTCCTAGACCCTCAGCCCGGCCCCACTCCCTTATTCCCAGACCCTCGGTGCGGTCCCACCCCCTCATTCCCAGACCCTCGACCCGGCCCCACCCCTGCATCCCCAGACCATCGGCTCGGCCTCACCCCCTCATTCCCAGACCCTCGGTCTTGCACCACCCCCTCAGCCCCTGCCCACACACCCTCATTCCTAGCCCCATCCCCTCATTCCCAAACCTACAGCCCAGCCCCACACCCTCACTCCCAGACCCTCAGCCTGGCCCCACCCAATCATTCCCAGGCCCTTAGCCCGACCCCACCCCCTCATTCCAAGACCCCCAGCCCGGCCCCACCCTGAAATCCCAGACCCTCAGCCCGGCCCCACCCCCATTCCCAGACCCTCGGCCCAGCCCCACCCCTTCATTCCCAGACCCTCGGCCCGGCCCCACCCCTCATTCCCAGACCCACCCCCTCATTCCCAGACCCTCGGCTTGGCCCCACCCCCATTCCCAGACCCTCGTCCCGGCCCCAACCCCTCATTCCCAGACACTCGGACCGGCCCCACCCCCTCATTCCCAGACCCTCAGCCGGATCCCACCCCCTCATTCCCAGACCATCGGCCTGGCCCCACCCCCTCATTCCCAGACCTTCGGCCCGGCCCCACCCACTCATTCCCAGGCCATTAGCCCAGGCCCACCCCCTCATTCCCAGACCTTCGGCCCGGCCCCACCCCCTCATTCCCAGACCCACCCCCTCATTCCCAGACCCTCGGCCCGGCCCCACCCCCATTCCCAGACCCTCGGCCCGACCCCACCCCCACATTCCCAGACCCACCACTCATTCGCAGACACTCTGCCCGGCCCCACCCCCTCTTTCTCAGACCCTCGCCCCCAATCCCCTCCTTCGCAAACCTTCAGCCCGGCCCCACCCCCTCATTCCCAGACGGTCAGCCTGACCCCACCCCCTCATTCCCGGACCTACCCACTCTTCCCAGACCCTCGGCCCGGCCCCACCCCCTCATTCTAAGACCCTCGCCCCCAATCCCCTCCTTCCCAAACCTTCAGCCCGGCCCCACCCCCTCATTCCCAGACCCTCGGCCTGGCCCCACTCCCTCATTCCCAGACCCTCGGCCCGGCTCCACCCCCTCATTCCCAGACACTCGGCTCGGCCCCATCCCCTCATTCCCAGACCCTCGGCCTGGCCCCACTCCCTCATTCCCAGACCCTCAGCCCGGCCCCAACCCCTCATTCCCAGACCCTCGGCCCGGCCCCACCCCCTCATTCCCAGACCCTCTGCCCAGCCCAACCCCCTCATTCCCAGACCCTCAGCCCGGCCCCACCCCCATTCCCAGGCCCTCGGCCCAGCCCCACCCCTTCATTCCCAGACCCTCGGCCCGGCCCCATGCCCACACCCTCGGCTGGGCCCCACCCCTCATTCCCAGACCCACCCGCTCATTCCCAGACCCTCGGCCTGGCTGCACCCCCATTCCCAGACCCTCGGCCCGGCCCCACCCCCATTCCCAGACCCTCAGCCCGGCCGCACCCCTCATTCCCAGACACTCGGCCCGGCCCCACCCACTCATTCCCAGACCCTCAGCCCGGCCCCACCCCTCATTCCCAGACCCTCAGCCTGGCACCACCCCCTCATTCCCAGACCCTCGGCCCAATCCCCTCCTTCACAAACCTTCAGCCCGGCCCCAACCCCTCATTCCCAGACCCTCGGCCCGGCCCAACCCCTCATTCCCAGACCCTCGGCCCGGCCCCACCCCCTCATTCCCAGACCCTCAGCCCGGCCCATCCCTCTCATTCCCAGACCCTCGGCCTGGCCCCACCCCCTCATTCCCAAACCCTCGGTCTGGCACCACCCCCTCAGCCCCTGCCCACACACCCTCATTCCTAGCTCCATCCCCTCATTCCCAAACCTACAGCCCAGCCCCACACCCTCACTCCCAGACCCTCAGCCTGGCCCCACCCACTCATTCCCAGGCCCTTAGCCCGGCCCCACCCCCTCATTCCCAGACCCCCAGCCCGGCCCCACCCTGAAATCCCAGACCCTCAGCCCGGCCCCACCCCCATTCCCAGACACTCGGCCCAGCCCTACCCCTTCATTCCCAAACCCTCGGCCCAGCCCCATGCCCACACCCTCGGCCGGGCCCCACCCCTCATTCCCAGACCCACCCCCTCATTCCCAGACCCTCGACTTGGCTCCACCCCCATTACCAGACCCTCGTCCCGGCCCCAACCCCTCATTCCCAGACACACGGACCGGCCCCACCCCCTCATTCCCAGACCTTCGGCCCGGACCCACCCACTCATTCCCAGGCCATTAGCCCAGCCCCACCCCCTCATTCCCAGACCTTCAGCCGGGCCCCACCCCCTCATTCCCAGACCCTCGGCCCGGCCCCACCCCCATTCCCAGAACCTCGGCGCGTCCCCACCCCCACATTCCCAGACCCACCCCTCATTCGCAGACACTCTGCCTGGCCCCACCCCCTCATTCTCAGACCCTCGCCCCCAATCCCCTCCTTCGCAAACCTTCAGCCCGGCCCTACCCCCTCATTCCCAGACGGTCAGCCTGACCCCACCCCCTCATTCCCGGACCCACCCACTCTTCCCAGACCCTCGGCTTGGCCCCACCCCCTCATTCCCAGACCCTCAGCTCCATCCCTTCCTTCCCAAACCTTCAGCCCGGCCCCACCCCCTCATTCCCAGACCCTCGGCCCGGCCCAACCCCCTCATTCCCAGACCATCGTCTCGGCCCCACCCACTCATTCGCAGAACCTCGGCCCGGCCCCACCCCCTCATTCCCAGACCATCGGCTCGGCCCCACCCCCTCATTCCCAGACCATCGGCTTTGCCTCACCCTGAATTCCCAGACCCTCGGCCCTGCCCCACCCCCTCCGCCCCTGCCCGCACCCCCACATTCCTAGCCACACCCCCTCATTCCCAAACCTTCAGCCTGGCCCACCCCCATTCCCAGACCCTCAGCCCGACAGCACCCCCTAATTTCCAGACCGACTCACTCATTCCCAGACCCTCGGCCCGGCTTCACCCCCTCATTCCCAGACCCTCAGGCTGGCCCCACCCACTCATTCCCAGGCCCTTAGACCGGCCCCACCCCCTCATTCCCCGACCCTCAGCCCGGCCCCACCCTGAAATCCCAGACCGTCAGCCCGGCCCCACCCCCATTCCCAGGCCCTCGGCCCAGCCCCACCCCTTCATTCCCAGACCCTCGGCCCGGCCCCATGCCCACACCCTCGGCTGGGCCCCACCCCTCATTCCCAGACCCACCCCCTCATTGCCTGACCCTCGGCCTGGCCGCACCCCCATTCCCAGACCCTCGGCCCGGCCCCAACCCCTCATTCCCAGACCCTCAGCCCGGCCCCAACCCTCATTCCCAGACACTCGGCCCGGCCCCACTCCTCATTCCCAGACCCTCGGCCTGGCACCACCCCCTCATTCCCAGACACTCGGCCTGGCCGCACCCCCATTCCCAGACCCTCGGCCCGGCCCCAACCCCTCATTCCCAGACCCTCAGCCCGGCCCCAACCCTCATTCCCAGACACTCGGCCCGGCCCCACTCCTCATTCCCAGACCCTCGGCCTGGCACCACCCCCTCATTCCCAGACACTCGGCCTGGCCGCACCCCCATTCCCAGACCCTCGGCCCGGCCCCAACCCCTCATTCCCAGACCCTCAGCCCGGCCCCACCCCTCATTCCCAGACACTCGGCCCGGCCCCACTCCTCATTCCCAGACACTCGGCCCGGCCCCACTCCTCATTCCCAGACCCTCGGCCTGGCACCACCCCCTCATTCCCAGACCCTCGGCCCAATCCCCTCCTTCGCAAACCTTCAGCCCGGCCCCAACCCCTCATTCCCAGACCCTCAGCCCGGCCCAACCCCTCATTCCCAGACCCTCGGCCCGGCCCCACCCCCTCATTCCCAGACCCTCAGCCCAGCCCATCCCCCTCATTCCCAGACCCTCGGCCCGGCCCCACCCCCTCATTCCCAGACCATCTGCTCGGCCTCACCCCCTCATTCCCAGACCCTCGGCCGGGCCCCATCCCCTCATTCCCAGGCCATCGGCTCGGCCTCACCCCAAATTCCCAGACCCTCGGCCCTGTCCCACCCCCTCAGCTCCTGCCCGCACCCCCTCAGCCCGGCCCATCCCCCTCATTCCCAGACCCTCGGCCCGGCCCCACCCCCTCATTCCCAGACCATCTGCTCGGCCTCACCCACTCATTCCCAGGCCCTTAGCCCGGCCCCACCCCCCCATTCCCAGGCCCTCGGCCCAGCCCCACCCCTTCATTCCCAGACCCTCGGCCCGGCCCCATGCCCACACCCTCGGCCGGGCCCCACCCCTCATTCCGAGACCCACCCCCTCATTCCCAGACCCTCGGCCTGGCCGCACCCCCATTCCCAGACCCTCGGCCCGGCCCCAACCCCTCATTCCCAGACCCTCAGCCCGGCCCCACCCCTCATTCCCAGACCCTCGGCCCGGCCCCACTCCTCATTCCCAGACCCTCGGCCTGGCACCACCCCCTCATTCCCAGACCCTCGGCCTGGCACCACTCCCTCAGTCCCAGACCCTTGGCCTGGCACCACCCCCTCATTCCCAGACCTTCAGCCGGGCCCCACCCCCTCATTCCCAGACCCTCGGCCCGGCCCCACCCCCATTCCCAGAACCTCGGCGCGTCCCCACCCCCACATTCCCAGACCCACCCCTCATTCGCAGACACTCTGCCTGGCCCCACCCCCTCATTCTCAGACCCTCGCCCCCAATCCCCTCCTTCGCAAACCTTCAGCCCGGCCCTACCCCCTCATTCCCAGACGGTCAGCCTGACCCCACCCCCTCATTCCCGGACCCACCCACTCTTCCCAGACCCTCGGCTTGGCCCCACCCCCTCATTCCCAGACCCTCAGCTCCATCCCTTCCTTCCCAAACCTTCAGCCCGGCCCCACCCCCTCATTCCCAGACCCTCGGCCCGGCCCAACCCCCTCATTCCCAGACCATCGTCTCGGCCCCACCCACTCATTCGCAGAACCTCGGCCCGGCCCCACCCCCTCATTCCCAGACCATCGGCTCGGCCCCACCCCCTCATTCCCAGACCATCGGCTTTGCCTCACCCTGAATTCCCAGACCCTCGGCCCTGCCCCACCCCCTCCGCCCCTGCCCGCACCCCCACATTCCTAGCCACACCCCCTCATTCCCAAACCTTCAGCCTGGCCCACCCCCATTCCCAGACCCTCAGCCCGACAGCACCCCCTAATTTCCAGACCGACTCACTCATTCCCAGACCCTCGGCCCGGCTTCACCCCCTCATTCCCAGACCCTCAGGCTGGCCCCACCCACTCATTCCCAGGCCCTTAGACCGGCCCCACCCCCTCATTCCCCGACCCTCAGCCCGGCCCCACCCTGAAATCCCAGACCGTCAGCCCGGCCCCACCCCCATTCCCAGGCCCTCGGCCCAGCCCCACCCCTTCATTCCCAGACCCTCGGCCCGGCCCCATGCCCACACCCTCGGCTGGGCCCCACCCCTCATTCCCAGACCCACCCCCTCATTGCCTGACCCTCGGCCTGGCCGCACCCCCATTCCCAGACCCTCGGCCCGGCCCCAACCCCTCATTCCCAGACCCTCAGCCCGGCCCCAACCCTCATTCCCAGACACTCGGCCCGGCCCCACTCCTCATTCCCAGACCCTCGGCCTGGCACCACCCCCTCATTCCCAGACACTCGGCCTGGCCGCACCCCCATTCCCAGACCCTCGGCCCGGCCCCAACCCCTCATTCCCAGACCCTCAGCCCGGCCCCAACCCTCATTCCCAGACACTCGGCCCGGCCCCACTCCTCATTCCCAGACCCTCGGCCTGGCACCACCCCCTCATTCCCAGACACTCGGCCTGGCCGCACCCCCATTCCCAGACCCTCGGCCCGGCCCCAACCCCTCATTCCCAGACCCTCAGCCCGGCCCCACCCCTCATTCCCAGACACTCGGCCCGGCCCCACTCCTCATTCCCAGACACTCGGCCCGGCCCCACTCCTCATTCCCAGACCCTCGGCCTGGCACCACCCCCTCATTCCCAGACCCTCGGCCCAATCCCCTCCTTCGCAAACCTTCAGCCCGGCCCCAACCCCTCATTCCCAGACCCTCAGCCCGGCCCAACCCCTCATTCCCAGACCCTCGGCCCGGCCCCACCCCCTCATTCCCAGACCCTCAGCCCAGCCCATCCCCCTCATTCCCAGACCCTCGGCCCGGCCCCACCCCCTCATTCCCAGACCATCTGCTCGGCCTCACCCCCTCATTCCCAGACCCTCGGCCGGGCCCCATCCCCTCATTCCCAGGCCATCGGCTCGGCCTCACCCCAAATTCCCAGACCCTCGGCCCTGTCCCACCCCCTCAGCTCCTGCCCGCACCCCCTCAGCCCGGCCCATCCCCCTCATTCCCAGACCCTCGGCCCGGCCCCACCCCCTCATTCCCAGACCATCTGCTCGGCCTCACCCACTCATTCCCAGGCCCTTAGCCCGGCCCCACCCCCCCATTCCCAGGCCCTCGGCCCAGCCCCACCCCTTCATTCCCAGACCCTCGGCCCGGCCCCATGCCCACACCCTCGGCCGGGCCCCACCCCTCATTCCGAGACCCACCCCCTCATTCCCAGACCCTCGGCCTGGCCGCACCCCCATTCCCAGACCCTCGGCCCGGCCCCAACCCCTCATTCCCAGACCCTCAGCCCGGCCCCACCCCTCATTCCCAGACCCTCGGCCCGGCCCCACTCCTCATTCCCAGACCCTCGGCCTGGCACCACCCCCTCATTCCCAGACCCTCGGCCTGGCACCACTCCCTCAGTCCCAGACCCTTGGCCTGGCACCACCCCCTCATTCCCAGACCCTCGGCCCAATCCCCTCCTTCGCAAACCTTCAGCCCGGCCCCAACCCCTCATTCCCAGACCCTCAGCCCGGCCCAACCCCTCATTCCCAGACCCTCGGCCCGGCCCCACCCCCTCATTCCCAGACCCTCAGCCCGGCCCATCCCCCTCATTCCCAGACCCTCAGCCCGGCCCATCCCCCTCATTCCCAGACCCTCGGCCCGGCCCCACCCCCTCATTCCCAGACCATCTGCTCGGCCTCACCCCCTCATTCCCAGACCCTCGGCCCGGCCCCATCCCCTCATTCCCAGACCATCGGCTCGGCCTCACCCCGAATTCCCAGACCCTCAGCCCTGTCCCACCCCCTCGGCCCTCTCCCACCCCCTCAGCCCCTGCCCGCACCCCCACATTCCTAGACCCACCCCCTCATTCCCAGACCCTCGGCCCGGCCCCACCCCCTCATTCCCAGACCCTCAGCCCGGCCCACCCACTCATTCCCAGACCCTCAATCTGACACCACCCCCTGATTTCCAGACCCACTCGTTCATTCCCAGACCCATGGCCTGGCCCCACCCCCTCATTTCTAGACCATCGGCCCAGCCCCACCCCCTCATTCCCATACCCACTCCCAGACCCTCGGCCCCATCCCCTCCTTCCCAAACCTTCAGCACAGCCGCACCCCCTCATTCCCAGACTCTCGGCCCGGACCCACCCCCTCATTCCCAGACCCTCGGCCCGGCCCCTCCACCTCATTCCCAGACCCACCCCCTCATTCCCAGACCCTCAGCCTGGCCCCACCCACTCAATCCCAGACCCTCGGCCCGGCCCCACCCCCTTCTTTCCAGACCCTCGGCCTGGCACCACCCCTTCATTCCCAGACCCTCGGCCCCATCCCCTCCTTCCCAAACCTCCAGCCCGGCCCCACCCCCTCATTCCCAGACTCTCAGCCGGAAGCCACCCCATCATTCCCAAACCCTCGGCCCGGCCCCACTCCTCATTCCCAGACCCTCGGCCCGGCCCCACCCCCTCCTTTCCAGACCCTCGGCCTGGCACCACCCCTTCATTCCCAGACCCTCGGCCCCATCCCCTCCTTCCCAAACCTCCAGCCCGGCCCCACCCCCTCATTCCCAGACTCTCAGCCGGGAGCCACCCCATCATTCCCAGACCCTCAGCCCGGCCCCACCCACTCATTCCCAGACCCTCAGCCCGACCCCACCCCTCATTCCCAAACCCTCGGCCCGGCCCCACTCCTCATTCCCAGACCCTCGGCCTGGCACCACCCCCTCAGTCCCAGACCCTTGGCCTGGCACCACCCCCTCATTTCCAGACCCTCGGCCCAATCCCCTCCTTCGCAAACCTTCAGCCCGGCCCCAACCCCTCATTCCCAGACCCTCAGCCCGGCCCAACCCCTCAGGCTGGCCCCACCCACTCATTCCCAGGCCCTTAGCCCGGCCCACCCCCCCATTCCCAGGCCCTCGGCCCAGCCCCACCCCTTCATTCCCAGACCCTCGGCCCGGCCCCATGCCCACACCCTCGGCCGGGCCCCACCCCTCATCCCCAGACCCACCCCCTCATTCCCAGACCCTCGGCCTGGCCCCACCCCCATTCCCAGACCCTCGGCCCGGCCCCAACCCCTCATTCCCAGACCCTCAGCCCGGCCCCACCCCTCATTCCCAGACCCTCGGCCCGGCCCCACTCCTCATTCCCAGACCCTCGGCCTGGCACCACCCCCTCATTCCCAGACCCTTGGCCTGGCACCACCCCCTCATTCCCAGACCCTCGGCCCAATCCCCTCCTTCGCAAACCTTCAGCCCGGCCCCAACCCCTCATTCCCAGACGCTCAGCCCGGCCCAACCCCTCATTCCCAGACCCTCGGCCCGGCCCCACCCCCTCATTCCCAGACCCTCAGCCCGACCCATCCCCCTCATTCCCAGACCCTCAGCCCGGCCCATCCCCCTCGATCCCAGAGCCTCGGCCCGGCCCCACCCCCTCATTCCCAGACCATCTGCTCGGCCTCACCCCCTCATTCCCAGACCCTCGGCCCGGCCCCATCCCCTCAGCCCCTGCCCGCACCCCCACATTCCTAGACCCACCCCCTCATTCCCAAACCTTCAGCCCGGCCCACCCACTCATTCCCAGACCCTCAATCTGACACCACCCCCTGATTTCCAGACCCACTCGTTCATTCCCAGACCCATGGCCTGGCCCCATCCCCTCATTTCTAGACCATCGGCCCAGCCCCACCCCTTCATTCCCATACCCACCCCCTCATTCCCAGACCCTCGGCCCGGACCCACCCCCTCATTCCCAGACCCTCGGCCAGGCCACTCCCCCTCATTCCCAGACCCACCCACTCATTCCCAGACCCTCAGCCTGGCCCCACCCACTCAATCCCAGACCCTCGGCCCGGCCCCACCCCCTCATTCCCAGACCTTCAGCCCGGCCCCACCCCCTCATTCCCAGACCCTCAGCCTGACCCCACACCCTCATTCCCAGACCCTCGGCCCGGACCCACCCCCTCATTCCCAGACCCTCGGCCCGACCCCACCCCCCCCTTTCCAGACCCTCGGCCTGGCACCACCCCTTCATTCCCAGACCCTCGGCCCCATCCCCTCCTTCCCAAACCTCCAGCCCAGCCCCGCCCCCTCATTCCAAGACCCTCGGCACGGCCCCAACCCCTCATTCCCAGACGCACCCCCCATTCCCAGACCCTTAGCCTGGCCCCACCCCCTCAATCCCAGGCCCACGGCCCGGCCCCACCCCCACTTTTCCATACCCTTGGCCTGGCACCACCCCTTCATTCCCAGACCTTCAGCCCGGCCCCACCCCCTCATTCCCAGACTCTCAGCCGGGAGCCACCCCATCATTCCCAGACCCTCAGCCCGGCCCCACCCCCTCATTCCCAGACCCTCAGCCCGACCCCACCCCCTCATTCCCAGACCAACCCACTCATTCCCAGACCCTCAGCCCGGCCCCACCCTCGAATTCCCAGACACTCAGTGCGGCCCCACCCCCGAATTCCCAGACACTCAGTGCGGCCCCTCCCCCTCATTACCAGACCCTCGACCCAGCCCCACCCCCTCATCCCCAGACCATCGGCTCGGCCTCACCCCGAATTCCCAGACCCTTGGCCCGGCCCCACCCCCTCATTCCCAGACCAACCCACTCATTCCCAGACCCTCGGCCTGGCACTACCCTCTCATTCCCAGGCCCTCAGCCCCATCCCCTCCTTCCCAAACCCACAGCCCGGCCCCACCCCTTCATTCCCAGACCCTCGGCCCGGCCCCACGCCCTCATTCCCAGACCCTCAGCCCGGCCCCACCCCAGAATTGCCAGACCAACCCACTCATTCCCAGACCCTCGGCCCGGCCCCACCCCCTCAGCCCCTGCCCGCACACCCTCATTCCTACCCCCACCCCCTCATTCCCAAACCTTCAGCCCGGCCCCAACCCCTCATTCCCAGACCCTCAGCCCGGCCCAACCCCTCATTCCCAGAACCTCGGCCCGGCCCCATCCCCTCATTCCCAGACCCTCAATCTGACACCACCCCCTGATTTCCAGACCCACTCGTTCATTCCCAGACCCATGGCCTGGCCCCACCCCCCTCATTTCTAGACCATCGGCCCAGCCCCACCCCCTCATTCCCATGCCCACCCCCTCATTCCCAGACCCTCGGCCCCATCCCCTCCTTCCCAAACCTTCAGCCCAGCCGCACCCCCTCATTCCCAGACCCTCGGCCCGGACCCACCCCCTCATTCCCAGACCCTCGGCCCGGCCCCTCCCCCTCATTCCCAGACCCACCCCCTCATTCCCAGACCCTCAGCCTGGCCCCACCCACTCAATCCCAGACCCTCGGCCCGGCCCCACCCCCTCATTCCCAGACCCTCGGCCCGACCCCACCCTCTCCTTTCCAGACCCTCGGCCTGGCACCACCCCTTCATTCCCAGACCCTCGGCCCCATCCCCTCCTTCCCAACCTCCAGCCCAGCCCCGCCCCCTCATTCCAAGACCCTCGGCACGGCCCCAACCCCTCATTCCCAGACGCATCCCCCATTCCCAGACCCTTAGCCTGGCCCCACCCCCTCAATCCCAGACCCTCGGCCCGGCCCCACCCCCTCTTTTCCATACCCTTGGCCTGGCACCACCCCTTCATTCCCAGACCTTCAGCCCGGCCCCACCCCCTCATTCCCAGACTCTCAGCCGGGAGCCACCCCATCATTCCCAGACCCTCAGCCCGGTCCCACCCCCTCATTCCCAGACCCTCAGCCTGACCCCACCCCCTCATTCCCAGACCAACCCACTCATTCCCAGACCCTCGGCCGGCCCCACCCGCATTCCCAGGCCCTCAGCCCCATCCCCTCCATCCCAAACCCACGGCCCGGCCCCACCCCTTCATTCCCAGACCCTCAGCCTGGCCCCACCCCCTCATTCCCAGGCCCTTAGCCCGACCCCACCCCCTCATTCCCGGTCCCACCCCGAAATCCCAGACCCTCAGCCCGGCCCCCACCCCCTCATTCCCAGACCCACCCCCTCATTCCCAGTCCCTCAGCCTGGCCCCACCCCCTCATTCCCAGGCCCTCAGCCCGGCCCCACCCCCTCATTCCCAGACCCACAGCCCGGTCCCACCCCTGAATTCCCAGACCCTCTGCCCGGCCCCACCCTCGCATTTCCAGACCCTCAGTCCAGTCCCACCCCGATTCCCAATTCCAAAGCCTCCGGCCCCACCCCCTCATTCCCAGACCCTCAGCCCCGCTCCCCCTCTTTCGCGGACCCTCAGCCCCGCTCCCCCTCTTTCCCAGACCCTCAACCCCGCTCCCCCTTTCAGTCCAAGAGCCTCAGCCCCACCGACCGTTAATCTGGGAACTTCAGCCCTGCTCTCCCTCATTCCCGGACCCTCAGTCCAGCTACCCCATACACCTGGACCCACAGCCCAAACCCCATTCCCGGATCCCCAGCCACATTTGCCCTAATTTCCGTACTCTCAGCCCGGTTCTCTTTCCCATTTTCGCTCATTCCTGTTTACTTAGCCCAACTGTCCCTCAGCCCGACACACTCTCATTCCCAATCATTCCTACTCCTCTTCATTTCCAGATCCTCAATCTCACTCTCCCTAATTCCTGAATCCACAGCCATCTCCCTCTCGTTCCCAGACGCTCAGATCGTCTCTCCCTCATTCCCGGATAATCAGCCTGGCTCCCTCTCGTTCCCGGACAACAAGCCCAGTTCTCCCTCAGTCCTAGATAATCAGCCCGACTATCCCTCATTCCTGGCCCTCAGCCAGGCTCTTCCTCCTTCCCGGACAATCAGCCCAGCTCCCCCTCATTCCGGATCCTGAGCCTGGCACTCCCTCATTTCCGGACCCTCAGCCCAGCACTCCCTCATTCCCAGACCCACAGCCCGGCACTCCCTCATTCCCAGACCCTCAGCCCAGCACTCCCTCATTCCTGGACCCTCAGCCTGGCTTCCCCTCATTCTCACACCCCCAGCCCGGCTCTCGCTCATTCCCAGAACCTCATCTTGGCTCTCCCTCATTCCCGGATCCTCAGCCTGGCTCTCCCTTATTCTCGGACCCTCAGCCCCGTTCTCCCTCATTCCCGCACCCCAACCCGACTTCCCCTCATTCCCAGGCCCTCAGATTGGCTCTCCCTCATTTCCAGATGCTCAGACCAGCTGCGCCTCATGTCCAGACCCCCAACTCCATTTTTCCTGATTCTGAACCCTCAGCCCGTGAGCTCATTTGGCTCCATAGTGCTGATATGGTCACCCGGTTTTGGGGTCACTCTATATGCTTTGCTTGACCGAGAGTCTCTGCCCCTTTATTGCTTCAGTAACTGGACAGTTGGGGTTGCTCTGTACCATGGCTTACTTTCATTACATAAAATGGATGAGTACTGTTGGCTGATTTCAGACTGGTTGACTATTTGGACAGCCTTTTCTAGAGTCACAACTTCCTTGGCCTGTAGTATGTCTGAAAGTCATCGGCAACCACTCTGATGAAAATTCTGTCCCTTATGAGTTCTGACTTAAGATTATTGTGGTTACCACCTTCAGCCAATCTGTTCAATTCATTTATAAAAGAGTCAACTGATACTCCAGGCTGTTGGACATCTTTCTTGAATTTCAATCTCTCTAAAAATATGTAGCTTCTTTGATTAAAATATGTATTGAGTGATTGACTTCCGGTGACGGGGATATGCTGAGCGGATGCACAAAAGGTGTCTCTCTTCCTGAGAATTAGGATTTAGGCACTTTTAATTCAAAATAGCCCCCTAGAATCAGGACATGACACCCCCACCCCCACTTCCAACAACATCAAGATTAGCTGTGCCAAGCAGCAGCAGCTCCAGGGGAAGAAAAGAAGAAAAAGACAACAGAAGCCTGTAAGAGCGAACTGAAGAGACATCAAATATGGGGGGGTGATGAATTCCTGACCCAACTGAGGGGGGACCACCAGCCCGTGCACCGAGGTCACCCTCCCCTGCGAATGATGGAGGGAATTCCTTACAAAGGAACTCCAGGAACAGAAGGGGGCCATTATAATCAATATGACGGACACGGTCAAGGTGGTGGAGGCACTGATCACCATGCAGACAGCCCTGGAAAAGATGGAGAGGCAGCTCGAGATCCAGGGGTGTAGCCACTTAAAATGGCCAACTCCCGATTCAAAATGGCAAACGGCAAAGGCTGATGGGAAAGTCAGCCAACAAGACAAAAACAAGCAGCTGCAGGTTGGCTGTGTATTTACCTCTGGGAAGGCCAGACACTATCAATATCAGCAACCATCAGCATAACAAAACAACAGCCATCTGCATACTAATGAGCAATCCCCAGGAACAATAAGCAACATTTAGACACACAAAGCAAAACCAGACTCTTCGGCGCCAGCAGAAGCCTACACAAAAGGAGGTGAACGAGCACCTCAAGACCGCCCATCAATCAGGGAACCGCTCCAGCATTGGAGAAAATCGAACCAAGCGATTGGGACAAAGTCCAATCACTTGGGACCAGGTACAGGGTCCGCCCCGAAAGGCGGGAAGCCCCTGGGGACTATAAGAATTGAGCCCCAAGTTCAAATCGCTCTCTTCACTCTTCAGCAGCTCCTCTTCAGCTCTTTTTCCTGCCCGGGTCACCCAGCAACAACGAACCAACATTGACCGTGACCGGAGCAGTGAAGATCAAAATCGTAAGTCTTAATTCAACGCTCGCTACGAGATAGGCGCTCCTAGCTACCAATCCGTACCAACTTCAAATCCCGCAGGCTCAGAACCCGAACAAAAGGCCATTTGTTTCCCTGACCTGGTGGGCCAGTCAAAAGTTAAGTATCGGCCTGTTAGTTGTAGAAGTAGCTTAGACGTAGAATGCGTGCATGAGTAGCGATTACTGTGTATAATAAATGTGCTTTGATTTAAATCTTACTAATCGGTGTATTGGGTTATTGATTACTCGGACTTGAACCTCGTGGCGGTATCAGAAAGATACCTGGCGACTCGAGAGCAAAGGTAATAAAACAGAGCAATTGAACTAAGGCAAAGTTAGCAACAGGGGGCGACCATAAGGGAGCTGGAAAAGGTCTCAATAGACCAGAGCGACCAGATCGCTGCACTGGAAATGGAGGTGGCAAGGTTGGTGGCTACTCAGGGGATGCTAAAGGGAAAGGTCGAAGATCGGGCAGCACGGTAGCACAGAGGTTAGCACAATTGCTCCACAGCTCCAGGGTCCCAGGTTCGATTCCCGGCTTTGGTCACTGTCTGTGCGGAGTCTGCACATCCTCCCCGTGTCTGCGTGGGTTTCCTCCGGGTGCTCCGATTTTCTCCCCCAGTCCAAAGATGTGCAGGTTAGAAGGATTGCCCATGCAAAATTGCCCTTAGTGTCCAAAAAAGATTAGGTGGGGTTACTGGGATAGGGTGGAGACATGGGCTTGGGTGGGGTGCTCTTTCCAAGTGCCGATGCAGACTTGATGGGCCGAATGGGCTCCTTCTGCGCTGTAGATTCTAAGAAGTTCAGGCGCACCAACACCTACGCATAGTGGGCCTACCGAGGGCAGGAAAGCCACAGAATATGTGGCCCAGATGCTAGGCAACCTGATGGGGAGAGACAGCTTCCCCAAGCCACCAGAAATAGACAGAGCCCACAGGTCACTCCAGTCAAAGCCCAGTGCCAGCGGTCAGCCAAGGGATCATAATCGCAAAATTACACCGGTACCAAGATCGGGAAAGAATCCTTAACTGAGACAGGCAGACAAGGTCCTGCATCTGGGAGGGTCACCAAATCAGGATTTATCAGTGGTCAGCGCCGAGCGGAATTCATAGAATCATAGAATTTACAGTGCAGAAGGAGGCCATTCGGGTCATCGTATATGTACCGGCTCTTGGAAAGAGCACCCTACCCAAGATCAACACCTCCACCCTATCCCCATAACCCAGTAACCCCACCAAACACTAAGGGGAATTTATCATGGCCAATCCACCTAACCTGCACATCTTTGGACTGTGGGAGGAAACCGGAGCACCCGGAGGAAACCCACGCACACACGGGGAGGATGTGCAGACTCCCCACAGACAGTAACCCAAGCCGGAATCGAACCTGGGACCCTGGAGCTGTGAAGCAATTGTGCTATCCACAATGCTACCGTGCTGCCCCAATGGAATTCAAAGGAACCAAAGCAATCCTGTTCAAAAACGGGGTGAAATTCGGAATGCGGT
Source organism: Scyliorhinus torazame (assembly GCF_047496885.1). NCBI lineage: Eukaryota > Metazoa > Chordata > Chondrichthyes > Carcharhiniformes > Scyliorhinidae > Scyliorhinus > Scyliorhinus torazame. The sequence continues at coordinate 161,391,845 of NC_092714.1, forward strand.
ACCCAACCAAGCTCTGGGTCACCTTCCAGGGCAGGGAGCATTACTTCATCACACCTACGGACGTGAACAAATTCTTCCATAAACACGGGCTTGGAATTCAGCAGTAGAGCCTGTCATAATATTCACTCGTATATAATGAGATGCAGACAGGCAGTGATTGACACATAGGATGACCAGTAAACATACAACACAGAACAGCCAATCACCAGACAGGACACCACCACTATAAAGCCACAGGGCATCAGGTTTCCCGCTCTCTCGGGACCCAGCTACTGAGACAGTCAAGAGTCCACGAGCTAGCGAACACAAACACCATGCGGTAGCTAGTAAGTCTGGTCAAGCTAGTACGAGGTCATCAGTCAGATTAGTTGAGTGTCAACCCACAGCTGAATATGTACAGCAGTTCTCAAGTTGAATAAAACAGTGTTGGATCATCTCCTGTGTTAGACGTCTGTTTCTAACTTCACTGCATCAAGTTGCAGTCCATGTCGAACCAACCTGCCTAACACATCATGGTACCAGAGTGTTATTAATCCTGACAAACCTACCTCGAGTGAATCTGCATCGAATCAGCAAGCAGCCATCCAGCGAAATGGAAAACATCCAGCCTCCTCTGCAACTCCGCATCTTCAGTAACCTCGGTGCCAATTGGAAAATCTTCAAGCAAAAGTTCCTTCTGTATATCGAGGCCTCCGACCTCGAGGCAGCATCGGATGCCAGGAAGATCGCGCTATTTCTGTCGACTGCGGGGGATCACGCCATCCATATTTACAATTCGCTTACGTTTGCCGATGGCGAAGACAAAACGAAGTTCAAGACAGTTCTGCTGAAATTCGACAGCCACTGCGACATTGAGGTGAATGAGAGCTTTGAACGGTACATCTTCCAGCAGAGGCTTCAGGGTAAGGATGAAGCTTTTCAGTCCTTCTTGACACATCTCCGCATCCTCGCGCAGTCATTTAATTATGACTCGATGGCTGATTCCATGATCCGGGATCAGATCGTTTCCAGACTCCACTCCGACTCCCTGCGGCAGCAGCTCCTTAAATTCAAACAGTTGACCCTCCCTGTCGCGATTGAGACGTGCGTTGTCCATGAGCATGCCAAGAATCGTTATTCCCACATCAGGGCGGCAGAAACTGCAAAGTTGGCCTCCCACGATTCGGAAAGGGTGCAGGCCATTGCACAAATGCAAGGCCTGAGCATCGAGGAGAGTGGCCGTTTCGCGCGCTTTTCCCGGATCCCTGCGCATGCGCGCCACGACCGGGTGGACGTAGGTGCGTACGTCGGCCGACCGCACTGCGATGGTGCACGGATCGTACTGACGTCAGCGTCATGACGTTTCAGAATTGTGGCCCCGCCCATTTAAAGCAGCAATGTCCGGCAAAAGGACGGCAATGTCGCCAGTGTGGCAAGCCTGGCCATTAAGCAGCCTTCTGCAGGTCCGCTCCACCGCTCAGCAACCAGCGATCCCAGCTGCGGCGCAGAAGTGTCCGCTCGATACAACAAGGCATGCCAGATTCTGATCCCAACAGCCCAACGGACCCTGATGCTGACTGCCTCAAGTCTCTATATCAGGTGGGCATCATAACCACACGAGCTGGCCTCCACCGCACCTGCACACCACCTCTCGATCCTCAAGTGTGGATCCCGACGACGAGTGGTGTGCTGTCCTCACAGTTAACCGGGCTCGCATCCGATTTAAACTGGACACCGGCACGTCTGCGAACCTCGTCTCACAGTCAGACCTCGACACCATCCGGGCCCAACCATGCATTCTTCCACCAGCCTGCCAACTCCTTGACTACAATGGCAATGCCATAGCTGCCAGTGGATCGTGTCAACGAGGGGTATCTAACAAGGCGATCAAGGCAACATTACGATTTGAAATTGTCCGGCCTGACAGGGCGTCCCTGCTCGGTGCTCATGCCTGCAAATTCCTGAGTCTGGTCCAGCGAGTCCACACCATGTCCTCGGCACCGGCGACTACCTCGGCCAATGTGAATGTCCAAGCCGAAATAGACGACATTATCACAACGTTATCGATGGAATGGGCACGCTCTCATATCGCTACAAGATACTGCTCAAGCCGAACGCCATCCTTGTGATCCATGCACCACACCGAGTCCCAGCACCCCTCGAGGATAGTTTAAAAAAGCAACTACAGGACCTTCAAGACCAGGGCATCATCTCGAAGGTCACTGAGCCAACAGACTGGGTCAGCTCCATGGTCTGCGTAAAGAAACCATCTGGGGAGCTCCGCATTTGCATTGATCCCAAAGATCTGAACCGCAACATCATGCGGGAGCACTACCCGATCCCGAAGCGTGAAGAGTTAACCAGTGAGATGGCTCATGCCAAGTTCTTCACCAAGCTGGACGCCTCCCGGGGTTTTTGGCAAATACAACTGGATGCATCCAGTCGGAAGCTGTACACGTTTAACACTCCGTTCGGCCGCTACAACCGCATGCCTTTCGGTATCAGATCAGCCTCCGAAGTATTTCATCGCATCATGGAGCAAACGATGGAGGGCATCGAGTGGGTGCGAGTCTATGTGGACGACGTGATCATCTGGTCCACAACGCCCCAGGAGCACATTGCTCGCCTCAAGCAGGTCTTCCAGCGCATTCATGAAAATGGTCTCCAGCTCAATAGAGCCAAATGCTCATTTGGTCAATCCGATATTAAGTTTCTGGGTGACCACATTTCACAGTAGGGTGTGCAACCTGACGCCGACAAGGTGTTGGTGATCAACGCCATGAAGGCCCCGGGAGGACAAGAAGGCAGTCCTCCGCTTCCTCGGGATAGTCAACTTTCTCGGGAAATTCATTCCCAATATGGCATCCCACACCACGGCCCTCTACCATCTCGTCAAGAAGTCAACGGAATTCCAGTGTCTGCTCACACTTGAAGCGGGATGGCGTGAGCTGAAGGCGAAGCTCACCACAGTCCCAGTTCTGGCGTTCTTCGACCCAACCAAGGAAACCAAGATATCAACTGATGCAAGCCAGGACGGCATTGAGGCAGTGCTCCTCCAGCGAGACGACTCCTCGTCCTGGGCTCCAGTGGCATATGCCTCCAGGGCCATGACGCCAACCAAGCAACGGTATGCCCAGATCGAAAAGGAGTGTTTGGGTCTTCTGACAGGAATAGTCAAGTTTCATGACTACGTATACGGCCTGCCGAAATTCACGGTGGAAACAGTCCACATAGTCCACAAAGATTTAAATGACATGACACCTTGGCTACAGCGGATTCTTCTTCGTCTCCGCCGATATGACTTCCAACTCGTCTACACACCAGGTAAGGAGCTGATCATCGCGGATGCCCTATCCCGATCCATCACCACGCCGCGTGAACAGGGCGACGTCATCTGCCACACCAGAGGCGCAAGTGCACTGTGCGCCACCTACATCACAGCCCCTGATGAACGTGTGGTCCAAATATGTGAAGAAACTGCCAAAGATCCTCTACTGCAGCGTGTGACGCAACACCTCGCCCATGGCTGGCAAAAGGGGCAATGTCCCCAGTTCTTTAACGTTAAAGACGAGTTAACGGTTGTTGTGGGGATCTTTTTTAAACTAGATAGGATCATCGTTCCTCAAAACATGCAGGCTATGGTGCTGGGTCAAATCCATGAGGGTCACCTTGGGATCGAGAAATGCCGACGCGGAGCTCGGGGGGCGGTTTACTGGCCGGGCATTAACCAGGATATTGCCAACACGGTCCTCAACTGCACCACCTGCCAGAAGTTTCAACCGGCTCAGCCCAAGGAAACACTGCAACAGCACGAGATAATGACCTCTCCGTGGTCCAAGGTAGGGGTAGACCTCTTTCACGTCAAGGGGCGTGACTACGTGCTCTTGGTCGACTACTTCTCCAGTTACCCAGAAGTGGTGAAACTGTCCAACCTCACGTCGCAGGCAGTCATTAAAGCCTGCAAAGAAACATTTGCCAGGCATGGGATACCACTCACAGTAACGAGTGACAACGGTCCATGCTTCTATAGCCAAGAATGGTTGATTTTGCACAGTCCTACAACTTCCATCACGTCACCTCCAGTCCCCACTACCCGCAATCAAACGGCAAGGCCGAGAAAGGGGTCCATATTGTCAAGCGGTTATTGTGCAAGGCTGCAGACTCAGGCTCCGACTTCAACTTAGCGATGCTGGCATACAGGGCAACCCCTCTGTCGACTGGTTTGTCTCCGGCGCAGCTGCTCATGAATCGCACTCTGAGGACCACTGTTCCAGCCATCCATGTTCCAGACCTTGACCACCGCACGATGCTACAAAAAGTGCAGCGATCCCAGGACCAGCAGAAGGTCGCGTATGATGCTCATGCCACGGATCTGCCTGCACTGGCTCCATCCGATCATGTTCGCGTCCAGTTGCCTGAGGGCGGTTGGTCAGCCACAGCTGTTGTTGTCAAACAGGTCGCCCCTCGGTTTCATTGTTCGTATGGCTGACGGCTCCATTCAACGGCGCAACAGAAGGGCGTTGCGAAGAGTTCCAAGCCCACCACCTGACCGCAGTGCTCCGCCAGTTATCATGCTTCCTCCGGACGACCCCTGCCACGAGGCCACCGATCAGCCAGCGATCCCGACTGCCCACGCGACCACCGCAATGCCACAGATCCCACCTCTCCACGTGCCAGCGGCTCCTGATCTGCCTCTGCGGCGATCGACAAGAATTCGTCGCCCGCCACAAAGACTGAATCTATAGACTTAACTCTTGTAAAGTTTTGTTCAGTTTGCTCTGTATCTGCACTATCGACACCTTCCCATGTACACATGTTCATTCACTCACCACTTGTACATAGTCAGGCATGTATATACACCCGAAATTTATTTATTTTTAAACGGGGGGCGATTTCATAATATCCACTCATGTATATAATGAGATGCAGACAGGCAGTGATTGACACATAGGACGACCAGTAAACATACAACACAGAACAGCCAATCACCAGACAGTACACCACCACTATAAAACCACAGGGCATTAGGTTTCCCGCTCTCTCGGGACCCAGCCACTGAGCCAGTCAAGAGTCCACGAGCTAGCAAACACAAACACCATGCGGTAGCTAGTAAGTCTGGTCAAGCTAGTACGAGGTCATCAGTCAGATTAGTTGAGTGTCAACCCACAGCTGAATATGTACAGCAGTTCTCAAGTTGAATAAAACAGTGTTGGATCATCTCCTGTGTTAGATGTCTGTTTCTAACTTCAGTGCATCGAGTTGCAGTCCATGTCGAACCAACCTGCCAAACACATCAGAGCCAGCAATGAAGCAGACACCCTGATAGACTGGGACTGTGAAAGACTATTTGTGCAGGACTGCACCGCCTCAGTTTGAATTTGAGAGCTAATTCTCAGAAAGGAGGGGGCAAGAGCAGGAGAGCGCAGGACATGAGGAGGAAGGGGGAACAGGCATGCAGTGGTTCAAGTGGAGGTTAGGCCAACCACAGGAGGGACCACACTAGCGGGAAAGCCAATGGCAGGAGGTACGAGTGAAAGAGGGGCCATGGTGGATCTCACTGTCGGGGAGAGGATGCCTGACGATTGGGGGGGGGGGGGGGGGGGGGGGGGGAGGAGATTGGATTGGAGGAGAGGGTGTGGGGAAAGGATCTATGCTGGCTATGACGGATCGCACATGACAACAAGGAACACAAAGGCACCGCAAACAGCCACTTTGGTGGGTCCCCACACAAAGGGAAACCCTGGAGTGCAGGGGCTCACCCACATGGCATATACACAGATGGTAGCTATTTTGGGTGGCCACTGGACAAAGGGGAACCTGAAACACAGGTGCCCACGTTGACCGTGGACATTTTGCATGGCCACCGAACAAAAGGAAACCCCGGAGCGCATCCACAAGTTAAGTATGATTGATCCCGCAGGAGAGGGGGACAGAAACCCCCCCATCAGAATAGTCACCTGGATCATCAGGGGGACTTAACAACCCAGTGAAAAGATCCAGAGTGTTTGCTCACCTGAAAGGCTGACATAGTCTTCCTCCAAAAATCACAGCTGAGGGAGAAGGACCGACTGCGGGTAAGGAAGAGCTGGGTGGGATCTCATGCTATAGGATGAGAGCCAAGGTGGCCTCACTGCTCAATAAGAGGACAGTGTTTATTGCGATGAAGACGGTTACGTACCCAGGGGGACGTACGTAATGGTTAGCGGTATGTACGCTCCCAACTGGGACAACACAGAATTTATAAAGAAGACCATGGCGGAAATCCCTGACATAAACACTCACCATGGGGGAGCGGGGGAGCTTTAACTGTGTACAGAACCCACGGACAGGCGAACAAACCTTAATTCGGAAAAAAATATCTAACATGGCAAAAGAACTTGGCACGTTCATGGGACAGATGGGGCAGTGGATCCATGGATGTTCACACACCCAAGGGAGAACATAGAACATACAGTGCAGAAGGAGGCCAAGGTGACCCTCATGGATTTGACCCAGCGGGAACCTGGGACCCTGGCGCTGTGAAGACACAGTGCTAAGCACTTGTGCTACCATGCTGCCAGTTCTCCTTCTTCTCCCAGGTACACAAAGTATTTACCAGGATCAACTTCTTTGTAGTGGGAATTCGGTGCTTCCAGGGGTTATAAGAGCAGAGCAGTACTCCGTAATTCTGATCTCTGACCACGCTCCATACTACATGGATGTGAGGCTGGAGAAAGGCCAGCCTAGTGTCCCCCACGGAGATTGGGCACGGCCCTCCTTGCCGGTAAGGATTTCTGCGAAACAATATCACAGGCCATAGACGGATACACTACCAATAACCAAAACAGGGAGATCTCACCCCCCCCCACATTCTGGAGGCGCTGAAGGCTGTAATCAGAGGAGAGATTATCGCTTACAAAGTGGGCGGAGAAAGGGAAGAGGGGCAACAACTGATCGACTCCATACTGGAGGTGGACCGACGGTACCTCGCAGCCCAGATCTTAGAGCTTCTGGAGGCGAGGAAAAAGCTACGACTGGACTTAATGACCTCTACGACGGATTGGACATGCCAATCGTGTGGGAAGATGAGACAGAGCCTGAAGGTACCATTAGAATTGGCGGAAGTTATGGAGAGTATCAAACTCATGCACAGAACATAGAACAGTACAGCACAGGACAAGCCCTTCGGCCCTCGATGTTATGCCGAGCATTGTCCAAAACCAAGATCAAGCTATCCCACTCCCTGTCATTCTGGTATGCTCTATGTGCCTATCCAATAACCGCTTGAAAGTTCCTATAGTGTCCGACTCCACTGTCACAGTAGGCAGTCCATTCCACACCCTAACCACTCTCTGAGTAAAGAACCTGCCTCGGACATCTCTCCAATATCTCCCACCCTGAATCATATAGTTATGCCCCCTTGTAACAGCTACATCCACCCGAGGAAATAGTCTCTGAATGTCCACTCTATCTATCCCCCTCATTATCTTATAAACCTCTATTAAGTCACCTCTCATCCTCCTCCGCCCTAGCTCCCTCATCCTTTCCTCATAAGACCTATCCTGCAAACCAGGCAGCACCTTGGTAAATCTCCTTTGCAACCTTTCCAATGCTTCCACATCCTTCCGATAATGAGGTGACCAGAACTGCACACAATACTCCAAATGTGGTCTCACCAGGGTCATGTATAGTTGCAGCATAACCCCGCGGCTCTTAAACGCTAACACACTATAAGCCTTCTTCACGGCTCTATCCACTCGAGTGGCAACCTTCAGAGATCTGTGGAAATGAACCCCAAGATCTCTCTGTTCCTCCACATTCCTCAGAACCCTGCCATTGACCCTGTAATCCGCATTCAAATTCTTTCTACCAAACTGAATCACCTCGCACTTATCAGAGTTAAACTCCATCTGCCATTTTACGGCCCAGCTCTGCATCCTATCAATGTCTCTTTGCAGCCTACAACAGCCTTCCACCTCATCCACTACTCCACCAATCTTGGTGTCATCAGCAAATTTACTGACCCACCCTTATGCCCCCTCCTCCAAGTCATTGATAAAAATCGCAAATAACAGAGGACCCAGCACTGATCCCTGTGGTACACCGCTGGTAACTGGTCTCCAATCTGAAAATTTTCCATCCACCACCACCCTGTGATAGCCAGTTACTTACCCAATTGGCCAAATTTCCCTCTATCCCACACCTCCTTACTTTCTTCATGAGCCGACCATGGGGAACCTTATCAAACGCCTTACTCAAATATATGTATACGGCATCAACTGCTCTACCTTCATCTACACACTTAGTTACCTCCTCAAAGAATTCAATCAAATTTGTGAGGCAAGACCTACCCTTCACGAATCCGTGTTGACTATCCCGGATTAAGCTGCATCTTTCCAAATGGTCATAAATCCTATCCTTCAGGACCTTTTCCATTATCTTCTCGACCACCGATGCAGGTGGGGAAGGCGCCGGGGTCAGATGGATTCAGGCGGGCTTCTGCGAAAGATTTGCACCAGGACTAGCCCTGCACTTGGAGGGGATGTTCACAGATTTGCTGGTAAAGGGCTCCCTGCCACCAACACTGGCGCAAGCTTCAATATTGCTGAAACTCAGGAAAGGCAAAGACCTGACTGAATGTGGGTCCCACAGACCCATTTCGCTGCTCAATGTAGATGCGGAAATTATAACAAAAATCCTGCCCAGACAGCTGCGTACCAGAGGTGGTCGCAGAGGACCAAACAGGCTTTGTCAAGGGCAGGCAGCTAACATTCAAGATCAGGCGCCTACTGAAGGTGATAATGAACCCATCATGGGAGAGAACACTAGAAGTGATCATCTCCCTGGTTGCAAAAAAAGCCTGCGACAGAGTGGAGTGGAAGGTACTGGATCTGTTTGGGCGTGGATGTGGTTTCACCTCCTGGGTGAAACTTAATGCTCCCATGGCGAGCGTGCAGACAAACATCACCAGCTCTAAATACTTCCAGTTGCACAGAGGCACAAGGCAGGGTTGCCCGCTGTCCCCGCTGCTGTTCGCACTGGCAATCGAGCCACTGGCAATTGCCCTCATAACAGCAAAAAGCAGGAGAGGTATCCAGAGTGGGCAGAAAGCATTTAGTCTCACTCTCTGCGGATGACCTGCTCCTCTACATTTCTGATCCCCAAACCAGTATGGAAGGGATCATAAAGCTCTTGAAGGTGTTTGGAGCCTTCTCGGGCAACAAACGCAACTTGAGCAAAAGTGAAATCTTCCCAGTGAACCTGCAAGGAGAGGGACAGAGCTGGAGGGATTACCGTTCAAACAAGCACAAAACAAATTCTGCTCCCTGGGGATCCAAATTGCCCACGACTGGACGCGGATCCACAAATGGAACCTGACGAATCCAAAAACGAGATCCAAAAACGGGTCCTACAAAGGAAAAGAAATATGAGAGGCCTGGCCCTGCCAAACCTACAGTTCTACCACTGGTAGAACAGGGTGGCCACAGCAGCAAGAGTGAGGCGATGGGCGATGGAAGCAGAATGGGTGGAAGATGAAAGAGAGTTCCTGAATAGGGACATCCCTCCAGGCCCTCGTCACGTCAGCACTCCCATCCCGATCGACCAAACACTAAAAAGCCTAGTGGTAGCAGCCACATTCCAAACATGGTACCAGCTGAGACAACACTTCGGCCTGACTGAAATGTCCACCATGGCCCCCATCTGTAACAACCACAGGTTCACACCCGCAACAATCAATGTCACCATTAAAAGGTGGAGATAGGATGAGGGGACACCGACAGTTGATGACATGTGGAGACGACAAACTTAGCGACTTTTGGGGAACTCGCGGAGATGTTCCAGTTGCCCAAAGGGAACAAATTAAGGTACATACAAATCAAAAACCTCCTCCATAGGGAAACAACAACGGACCCACGGATGCCGAGACACTCACTGGTAGAGGAACTATTGAATGCGGGTGACTCAGGAAAAGGGAACTAAGTGACCTGTACGGACGACTGTTGGAGGTGATATGCTTCCCCTGGACGAGACGAGATAGAAATGGGAGGGAGAACTAAGCATTGAAGTAGGGGGCGGAAACTCTGGATTGAAGCACTAATCTGGGCGAACTCCACCTCCACATGCGCAGGGCTGAGCCTAGCACAGCTAAAGATGGTACACAGAGCACACCTAACCATAAACCGAATGAACCGGTTTTCCCCGGAGATGGGGACAAATGTGAACGGTGCCAGGGAGGCCCGGCCAACCACATCCACATGCTCTGGGCCTGCCCAAGACTTGTTGGGTTCTGGACAACCTATTTTGAGGCGAAGTCCAAGGCTGTGGGGGTGAGAGTGCAGCCAAGCCCAAGAGACATGGTCTTCGGGGTCTCAGAACAGCCAGAACTCTTCATTGGGGGGGCGGGGGGAGGGGGGGCAACTCCCTAATCACCCACCAAAGAATCCTGCTCAGCTGGCGATCGGCAGCACCACCTAAAGCTGCAGACTGGCATTCCAACCTGTCGGAATTACTTCAACTGGAGAAAATAAAGTTCATCATCCGAGGATCGGAAGAGGGCTTCCACAAGACGTGGAAACCATTCACCAACTTATTCCAAGACTTGCTCATAGCCAGCAACCAATAGAGGGGGAAGGAGGAGAAGGGAGGGGAAAAATCCCCAGAGGTGATGACGGGATACAGACAGCATAGCTGCAGAGGACGAGCCTGAGGACAAGAGGAGCAAAGGGAAGAACACCAGCATGCTGCATGATACACACCAGGGCTAACATTGGGAGCCCAATCAGGGGGAAACGGCCAGATAGGGTCCACAGCCACCAGGGGGGGCCATGTAAATAATCATAAGATTCTTTGTTTGAATATGTATATTTTCTCTTTCTGTTTTGGGAGCTCTGTAAATTTGTAAGCATTTACCTTTCAGTGATTGCCAGAATACGTAACATAAAAAGATGAAAATCAACAAAAACATTTCATTTTAAAAAAATGCATCGAATGATTTAATAACTTAAGGATTCATTTATACCTTGCCTCACAATATCCCCAGCCATCAGATCCAATGAATATAGTGTTTCCTTGTGCAGCTTCTGTCTTTCTATCTAATTCTAAAGCTTCTCCACCCAAGTCTGTAATTTTGTATTTTGTCTGTTCCACATTGATCTGATGATGTTATGATCTGATGATCCTGTAGCCATCTGGGATGGCCACTTACAAAGGATCTCAGAAAATATGGCCACCTGCAAAGGACCATGGGAAATATGGTCAACCCAGGACTCAGGCACTCAGAGCTTGTGTATATTGACAACTCAGATAACTAGACGCTATCGAAACCCCCAGCTACTTTGCATTCTAATGGCCCATTTCCCCAGAACAAAAGACCTGTACTCAGGTAATAGATACAGAAACAGACTCATCAGCGCCACACCCTTTGCTCAGGGAGGTCAAAAAACCAAGGTCAATGACCGCTCAGGACACGCCCCACCATCAAGGCACCCGCCCCTTTATGGGCCAAAATCGAAGACAGTAATCAAAGCCTGCCAAATTATTGGGTCCAAAGCTAAGGACCGCCCAAATGAGTGCAAAACCCCAGAAGGATAAAGAGACACACTGCCATGTGTTTGGTCTCTCTTGGCCCCGACCTACGCCTAAAACCAAGTGTAGCATCACGACCAGAAGACAAGTTCAAGACCAACGATCGCGACCAGGCGGATGAGCCCAGCAGAAACAAAGTCACTTCTCCAGCCACGCAAGATCCGAACAAAGGCCTTGTTCCTCTGCATAAAGCCATGTGCCTGAAGTTAAGTACAGGTTGTTGTAGTGTTCGGTGTAATTTAGCTTGTAGTGTTTTATGTTGCATGCCGAAGTAATTCTTGTGTGTAAATAAACTATCATTGAACTTGAACTAACTAACTGGTTGTTTTGTCTTTGATCGATATCCGGTAAAACCTTGTGGTGGTATCATTTGATACCTGGCGACTCTGAAAAGCAATATCATCGATAACTGCCATATCAGTATCCAGTTAAAAGATTAACATGATTGGCGTCTCCGGTGCCGATTGGCAACACCCGATTATCTGAGTTTACAACGATCCTCTTCTCCGCTACTGTCCACAAGCAACAGGCCAAGTGAGAACTCCAGCTCAGGCCCCCGGCCGTGGTCCATTGTGGCTCCCTCCCACTGCTTCTTACCCCAGTCTCTGCTTCGTTAACCAACTGCCCTGGGTCTCCCCCCTCCCTCAATACCCTCTGTAGTCTGGGCTGTTGGGGAATCAACAAGCCTTGCACAAAGTTGGGGAACATAAACAGTAATCAAGGGTTTGGGGAATGGTACGGGTGTTAGGTACAGACAAACCATAATGAACGCAAAGCAATCAGAGACCCAGTTAGAGCCGAAAAGTAGGGGATTTGGGCGGGGGGAGGGGCGCCGCGGAGGGCTCGGGGGCGCCGCGGAGGGCTCGGGGGCGCCGCGGAGGGCTCGGGGGCGCCGCGGAGGGCTCGGGGGCGCCGCGGAGGGCTCGGGGGCGCCGCGGAGGGCTCGGGGGCGCCGCGGAGGGCTCGGGGGCGCCGCGGAGGGCTCGGGGGCGCCGCGGAGGGCTCGGGGGCGCCGCGGAGGGCTCGGGGGCGCCGCGGAGGGCTCGGGGGCGCCGCGGAGGGCTCGGGGGCGCCGCGGAGGGCTCGGGGGCGCCGCGGAGGGCTCGGGGGCGCCGCGGAGGGCTCGGGGGCGCCGCGGAGGGCTCGGGGGCGCCGCGAGGCTAAGGAAAGGTGGGTAGGGTCCAGGGTTGGGGAAAGGGAGTCACGGGTGTGGGGTACGTGCTTACCTTGGCAGGAACTCCTGGTTATGATCCTGACGTGCTGTACACCAGACTGTGTGGGCGGCAGGCTGGCTTCACTCCTGCGACACTGAAAGCAGCTCAGCAGAAGCACATTGAGTACAATAAGCAGCAAGAGCCAGTCATAGAACAGAGATCAGTGATCCCGCAGCAACACCCACACATCCATTCACAGCCACTGACTACATGCTAAGCTTCAGCATTACTGGCTCAGTCACTCAACCATGCCAGAGACCTGCCTCTCTCACTCTCATTGTTGCCCACTCGTTCAGGGAATGCCGCAACTATGCCTGCACAATACATCTCTACAATACATTAATTATTCAACTACCCAAAGAATGGGTGATGCTCAACAGCGACTGAGCTTCAATTCCCAGCACCCAGACATCGCAGAGCACCAAACATTCACCAACCATCAGTTAGTGCTGAGGGGCTTTTATTTCTGTTGCAAATCTGCTTGTTATCACTCTAGGCGTCTGTTTATTTAAATACTGCTGTACCTGTCCCGGGGGTGTTTGATGGGACTGTACAGACAGAGCTTTACTCTGTATCCAACCCCATGTTGTACCTGTCCTGGGAGTGTTTGATGGGGACAGTACAGAGGGAGCTTTACTCTGTATCTAACCACGTGCTGTACCTGTCCCGGGAGTGTTTGATGGGGACAGTGGAGAGGGAGCTTTACTCTGTATCCAACCCAGTGCTGTACCTGTCCTGGGAGTGTTTGATGGGGACAGTGTAGAGGGAACTTCATTCTGTATCTAACCACATGCTGTACCTGTCCCGGGAGTGTTTGATGGGGATAGTGTAGAGGGAACTTTACTCTGTATCTAACCACATGCTGTACCTGTCCTGGGATAGCACGGGTCAGTCTGTGTGAATGGAGTCTACCCTGGGAATGAGCCTGACAAGGTTAAACTCAGATCAATGTTACTTACCCCATCGCCAATGATGCAGTTTCACACCCACAGCGTACAGAGCGATGGTCACCAGGACAGCTGCTATGAGAAAGATGCCCATGCCAACAGGGCTGAGAACCTCCATAATGGGGTAGACCCAGATTGCTGACCTGTGACGAATCCAGAATACCCTGAAACCAGGAAAAGACAGCAGAGCCCACACGGAGATTAGCATCCCTCTCTCTATACTCTCTGCCTAGAATCCTCATGTTCGGGACTCAAGAGAAATCGTAAATATATTACACAGCTTATATCAGTGATGAAGGTTCACGTGACAGTGGATAAAGCTGAAAGACGGATCCATGTAAAACTTTGTGTTCAACCTTGTCCTGTACGTAGTCGATAGAATGCACGGTATAAGTTCATCAATAGGCTGAATCAAGCAGAAAGGGGGCGATGCGGGGCGGGGGGAAGAGAGGGCGCCACGTGCAGGGCAAGCCAGGAGACACCGCAGGTGGGGGGGGCAACCAGGGTGCACCGCGGGTCGGGTGGGGGGGTGCAGCCAGAGGGCGAGAAAGAAATACGTGTGAGAGAGGATACTGTGTGCATACACCAAGTGTGAAGGAGGAAGTGAGAAATGAGAATGCGAGAGAGAAAAAGAGAGGAGACTGCTGTGTGTGCGCGTTGAGAGACAGAGAAAGAGAGAGGGGTGAGAATGCAAGAGAGAGGCGGCTTTGGGTGTGCACAGACTGAATGTGAGAGGAGACTGTGTGCACAGAGTATGGCAGAGAGAGACAGGTGGAATGTTTGAGAGAGTAGACTGTGCGACAGAGAGAGTGAAATGAGAATGTGAGAGCGCAAGAAGACTGCGTGCGTGGGTGAGATGAGAATGAGTGTGAAAGAGAAGACTGTGTACACAGAGAAAGTGAGAGAGTGGGAGAGGTTGAGAATGTGTTTTTTGCAATATATCTTTTTTTTTAATATATTTTATTCAAGTTTTTTGGCCAAACATAACAATACGTAGTGTTTCTTTTACACAGCAATAAAGCAATATAAATAATCGTGGCCAGTTTTAAACAAATAAATAATATATAAACAAAAACAAAAAACAAAACTAAATGGCAACTGCCTTGTCCAAAATAAATACTCTCCAAAAATACAGTCCAGCAATCCAATATACAATTACATATACCAAATACCTATACATATACAATAACATCCCTGAGAGTCCGTCCGATTCTCTCCCCCCCCCCCCCCCCCCGGGTTGCTGCTGTTATCTACTTCTTTTCCATTCCCTCTATCTTTCTGTGAGGTAGTCGACGAACGGTTGCCACCGCCTGGTGAACCCCTGAGCCGAACCCCTTAACACGAACTTAATCCGTTCTAACTTTATGAACCCTGCCATATCGTTTATCGAGGTCCCCGGGGTTTGGCTTCCTTCCACATTAACAATATCCTGCGCCGGGCTACAAGGGACGCAAAGGCCAACACGTCAGCCTCTCTCGCCTCCTGCACTCCCGGCTCTTCTGCAACCCCAAATATAGCCAACCGCCAGCTTGGTTCGACCCGGACCCCCACAACCTTCGAAAGCACCTTTGCCACCCCCACCCAGAACCCCTGTAGTGCCGGGCATGACCAGAACATGTGGGTGTGATTCGCTGGGCCTCTCGAGCATCTCGCACACCTATCCTCTACCCCCAAAAATTTACTAAGCCGTGCTCCAGTCATATGTGCCCTGTGTAGCACCTTAAATTGTATCAGGCTTAGCCTGGCACACGAGGACGATGAGTTTACCCTACGTAGGGCATCAGCCCACAGCCCCTCCTCAATCTCCTCCCCCAGTTCTTCTTCCCATTTCCCTTTCAGCTCATCTACCATGATCTCCCCCTCGTCCCTCATCTCCCTGTATATATCCGCCACTTTACCGTCCCCCACCCATGTCTCTGAGATTTTGCAATATATCTTTAATGTTGCGTCAAACCATATCTTTCCAAAATTTACTTATTGGCCCCTTGAGTGAGAAAAAATTGTAATGTGACCACCTCCAAGTGAAAAGGCAGGCACGGTAGCATTGTGGATAGCACAATTGCTTCACAGCTCCAGGGTCCCAGGTTCAATGCCAGCTTGGGTCACTGTCCGTGCGGAGTCTGCACATCCTCCCCGTGTGTGCATGGTTTTCCTCCGGGTGCTCCGGTTTCCTCCCACAGTCCAAAAATGTGCAGGTTAGGTGGATTGGCCATGATAAATTGCCCTTAGTGTCCAGAATTGCCATAAGGGGTGGGGTTACTAGGTTATGGGGATAGGGTAGAGGTGTTGACCTTGGGTAGGGTGCTCTTTCCAAGAGCCGATGCAGGCTTGATGGGCCGAATGGCCTCCTTCTGCACTGTAAATTCTATTAAAAAAAAATGTTTTAAGCCTGCTTTTGACTAAACACCAGCAATTTTCAACCTGTAACTGCCTCAACAAACCAACAAGAATCCTTCATGCCCACAATGTTTTCAACCACCATCTGAACAAGCATAAAGTGGTCTATTCCTGTTTCCACATCTCTTCCTGGTCTGGAACAGGAGAGGACAGAGAGAGTGAGAGAAAACAACCACTTGGTCAGAGTCCAACTGCTGTACCCACTCCCTGGCCCCAAACCACTGCGACCACAATACCAGTATCCCCACAACTATTAGCTGGCATGCTGGCCTGATCCCATTGGAACTCGCTTGAAGTTGGCAACCAAGAGAAACTCACCACAGTAAGTAGGAGCAGCAAAAACTGATGAGTACGGCCATGCCTCCCTTGTGACTGGGCCAACGATGTGGCACCAGGATCAGTTCCAACATCAGCAGCAGCAACACCACAGAGTGCTGGAGAGAAAAATGTAGAATCAGGTAACACTGAGTCAGGATCAGGAGACAGCATGTGGGAGGGGGTGCCAGGGTAGAAGTGAGAGGGTGTTCGGGGGGGGGGGGTATGATGAGGAAAGGGAGTGGGGGCAGGATGCAAAGGCAAAGGGTGCAAGGGCATGTCAAGTGTGGGGGGGGGGCGCACAGAGAGCAAGGGCAATTCCTGGAAGTGAAACACAGAAATTACCAACACTTTTTCCAAGTCACACTGCAAACAATGAGGGAGAGGAACTGTGATTCAAAATGGCGCGACGGAGTCCTCCAAACACACAATACTCACCATGGCGTGATTCATCCAAGTGGGGATGATCTGGTCGAGAATCTTTGGGTAAACAAGCTCTCGGTCAAAGGCATAAAGGAGCCAGAAACTCACAACAACAAACTGGAAGAAAAGAAAATGGTCAACTTGCCAACTCCAACCAGATACCTTTGGTCCAACTTTGACCCCGGGGTGACCCCTGG
This sequence comes from Scyliorhinus torazame, assembly GCF_047496885.1. NCBI lineage: Eukaryota > Metazoa > Chordata > Chondrichthyes > Carcharhiniformes > Scyliorhinidae > Scyliorhinus > Scyliorhinus torazame. Next base: position 161,408,882 of record NC_092714.1, read on the forward strand.
ACCTGAACCCTGGATCCAAACCACAGGACGACCCCAGAATGACCCACTGTCACGACCCTGCCCCCCCCCCCCCCCGGGCCTCATCCTGAGATCCAGGGCCCCAACACTGAGACTACCAGACCGACCCCGACTCTGGAACTCAACCCCGGACCCATGTGGATTTTTGTCGATGGTGAATACTTACAAAGCCGATGGGGAAAGCAAGAGCTGCGAAAAGCCAGTCTTGGAGAGCACTGATCCTCAGGCACAATCGCTGCACACGTTTACCATGCTGAGGGAGGAGCCACACCAGGTCTGTGAGGACACACACTCCAAAATATGTGGTCTGCAGAATCTAGAGAGAAAATATCAATCAGCTTCACCAGCATTTTACATGAGACAAGGGGTCTAGCTAACAATAATCTGATGGTGCAGAGAAAGGGGAGAGTTGTGAGGCCAAGGGGAATAGAAACAAAGAACAATACAGCACAGGAACAGGCCCTTTGGCCCTCCAAGCCTGCGCTGATCACGTGTCCTATCTTGACCAACCGCCTGTATCCTTCAAACCCTGTCTGTTCATGTGCCTACATCGATACATAGAAGAGCAGGAGGTGGTCTTTTGGCCCTTCGAACCTGCTCCGCTATTTATTACAATCATGGCTGATCATCCAACTAAATAGCCTAATCCTGCTTTCTCCCCAAGTGCTATATCTAGCCACCTCTTGACCCCTGGTTCATCCATCATTGGTAACATCTTCCCTGCTTCTACCCTGTCTAGTCCCGTTAGAATTTAATAAGTCTCTATGAGATCCCCCCTCATTCTTCTGAACTCCAGCCAGAACAATCCTGACTACCAGTCAATCTCTCCTCATATGACAGTCCCACCATCCCTGGAATCAGTCTCGTAAACCTTCGCTGCACTCCCTCGAGAGCAAGATCATCCTTCCTCAGAAAAGGAGACCAAAACATACACAATATTCTAGGTGTGGCCTCACCAATGCCCAGTATAATTGCAGCAACACATCCCTGCTTCTGTACTCGAAACCTGTCGCAATGAAGGCCAACATACCATTAGCCTTCTTTACCACTTGCTGCACCTGCATGCTTACCTTCAGCGGCTGGTGCACAAGGACTCCCAGGTCCCGCTGCACACTCCCCTCTCCCAATTCACAATCATTCAGGTAGTAATCTGCATTCCTGTTTTTGCTCCAAAGTGAATAACCGCACACTTATTCAAATTACACTGCATCTGCCATTGATTTGCCCACTCGCCCAACCTGTCCAGATCTTGCTGTAGGATCCCTGCATCGTCACAATTCACCCTCCCACCTAATTTGGTATCATCTGCAAACTTTGAGACGTTACATTTTGTTCCTTCATCCAAATTATTAATATATATTGTGAATAGCTGGGGTCCCAGCACCGATCCGTGTGGCACCCCACTAGTTACTGCCTGCCAATTTGAAAAGGATCCATTAATTTCTACTCTTCATTTCCGCTCTGCCAACCAGTTTTCTCTCCACCGCAATACATTTTCCCCAATCCCATGCGCTTTAATTTTGCACGATAATCTCATGCGGGACTTTGTCAAACGCCTTCTGAAAGTCCAAATATACCAAATCAACTGGCTTCCCCTTGTCAACTGTACTGGGTGCATCTTGAAATAATTCCAACAGATTTGTCAAGCATGATTTCCCTTCATAAATCCATGCTGACTCTGGCTGATCCTGCCATTGCTTTCTAAATGTTCCACTATCAAGTCCTTGATAATGGATTCAAGAATTTTCCCCCCAACGTTGTTAGACTTACTGGTCTATAATTCCCTGCTTTCACTCTACCTCCCTTTTTGAATATTGGAAAGACGCGAGCTACCATCCAAACTGCAGGGACTGTTCCAGTCTCTAGAATCCCAGAAGATGGGCGGCACGGTAGCACAGTGGTTAGCACAGTTGCTCCACAGCTCCAGGGTCCCAGGTTCGATTCCCGGCTTGGGTCACTGTCTGTGCGGTGTCTGCACATTCTCCCAGTGTCCGCGTGGGTTTCCTCCGGGCGCTCCGGTTTCCTCCCACAATCCAAAGATATGCGGGTTAGGTGGATTAGCCATGTTAAATTCCCCTTAGTGTCCAAAAAGGTTAGGTGGGGTTACTGGGATAGGGTGGAAGCATGGGCTTAAGTGGGGTGCTCTTTCCAAGGGCCTGTGCAGACTCGATGGGCCGACTGACCTCCTTCTGCACTGTAAAATTCTATGACCACCAATGCATCCACTATTTCCAGAGCCACCCCCCCTTAAGCACTCTGGGATGCAAATTCTCAGGCCCTGGGGATTTATCCGCCTTCAATCCCATCAATTTTCCCAGCACCATTTCTCTACTAAGGCTGATCTCCCTCAGTTCTTCCCTCGCACTAAACCCTTCATTCTCCAATATCCAGATAAGTCTTAAAGGTCACTAACGCCTCTGCCTCAACCACCTCACTTGGCAATGCATTCCACCACCGCCCACTGTGTAAAAAACTTCCCCCGCACATCTCCACTGAACCTATCCCCCCCCACCCCCCACCTCACCTTTAGCTTGTGCCCCCTTGTAATTTACAATTCCGCCCTGGGGAAAAGTCTCCAAATGTTCACCCTATCTATACCCCTAACAATTTTATAAACTTCTATCAGGTAGGATTCTGGGAAAGTCAGGATGTCCATTCGGATTGTGGTTCAGTGAGCCACCCGATGTGGAGAGGGAGGACCTCCTTATGAACCTGATCCTGGGTCTGGTGTTGCTAACTTTTGGTTGGCTCAATTGGCTCTGTTTTATAACCTTTGCTCTAGAGTCGCCAGGTATCTTTATACCGCCACGAGGTGCAAGCTCAAGTAATGATCAATAACTCAACACACCAATCAGTAAGATTCACATCAAAACACATGTATTATACACAGTAAATCACTACTCATACATAAACTCTACTTTCTAGGCTATTCTTATCACTAAAAGGCCTATGCTTAGCTTCGGACTGGCCCACCAGGTCAGGGGAACAAATGGCCTTTCGTTCAGGTCCTGAGTCTGCAGGATTCAAAAGCTGGTATGGACTGGCAGCTAGGAGCGCCTATCTCGTAGCGAGCGTTGACTGGAGACTTACTTGGTTGATGCGGCAGCTTGGACAGGTCACTCTCACTGGTTGATTCAAGTTGCTGAGTGACCCTGCCAAAGAAGAACAATTTGAACTTGGGGGCTTTACTTTATAGTCCCCAGGGGCTTCCCGCCCTTCGGGGCGGACCCCGTACCTGGTTCCAAGTGATTGGACTACTTTCCGATCACTTGGATCGATTTCTCCAATGCTGGAGTGGTTCCCTGATCGCTGGGCGGTCCCCAAGTGTCTGTTGGCCTCCCTTTGTCTTGGCTCCTGCTGGCGCCGAGGAGTCTGGCTTGGCTTTATTCACCTTAACTGTTGCGATTGTGCCCTGGAATCGCTCATTACTATGCAGATGGTTGCTGCATTACTATGCAGATGGCTGCTGGTTTCAGTGCTGTCTGGTTCCTTACAGGTTTCAATACACATGATTTCTGTATTTGCTAGTCTTTGCCTGTGTTGGCTGAAATTCCCTTCAGCCTTTGCGGTTCTCCATTTTAAGTCGGGAAGTGGCCAACTCAGGTGGCTACACTGGCCAAACTTAGCATAAACAAGTCCAGACAGCGAGCGACCGAGGGAATTATCCAACATGACTGTCTACCCCACTCCTGCGGTTACATTTGTGGCCGGGTGTCCCCGAGAGGGAGCATGCAATGTCCATGGGTACCATCGAGGCTTTCCATGGCAGCTGGGTCCCACAGGGCCTGGGGTGCTTTATCAGCCCTTTTAATCACGTTTTAGTTTGATGTTTTATTTTCATTTCCGGTTTGTCTTTTTTAATGGTAGTATCCCTTTAAGGGGTAGCCCAACCGTGAGACTGCCTGTGAACGACTTGTATTTGTGAAGTACAGAATTGGACTGTCTCGGCCGCCTCTCCGATTGCTGGAGGAATAAAGACCTTGGAACACTGAGATAAGTGTGACAAACATTATGCAAACATATCATGCTCTCGTGAAAGATACAATATGGGTTATCCCACATATTTTGAGGTAAGGGATGACATAAGGATATTGGTGAGAAAGGATTGGGCCTCAGAAAGTCATGAAGCACAATCAATTTATTTATTTTGTAAAAAAACATTTTTATTTTTATAAATTTAGTGTACCCAATTCATTTTTTCGAATTAAGGGGCAATTTAGCATGGCCAATCCACCTAGCATGCACATCTTTGGGTTGTGGGGGCGAAACCCACGCAAACACGGGGAGAATGTGCAAACTCCACACGGACAGTGACCCAGAGCCGGGATCGAACCTGGGACCTCGGCACCGTGAGGCTGCAATACTAACCACTGCGCCACCGTGCTTCCCTAAGCACAATCAATTTAGATGAAAATTAGGAATAGGAAAAGTCAGAAAACACTAGCAAGAGTATCTTATGGGCTCCCTAATCATAGTCATACCATTGGACAAAGCATTAAACAAGAAATCATTGATGCCAGTAATACAAAAAAAAAATGTAATAATTGTAGAATTTACTCAAGTAAATTAGGACAATCAAATTGTAAGAATGGTTCAGAAGATGAGTTTGTAGAATACCTTGGTGACAGTTTCCTGGCTGACTCAGGAGAAAGCGATCTTCGTATTGTGTAATGAAGCTGGGTTAATTAATGTCATGGTAAAAGATAATGGAACTAGTGATCATAATACCATTCAATTGCATGCAAAATTCTGGCTCAAGGGGTCGAGTGGCCTCCTTCTGTCCCTCATTTGTATGTATGTTTGTTGTATGTAACAAAGCGCAGCAAGATACACCCATCCAAGCCTCATTCAGGAAGATTAAAAGAAGAAGTTTTTAAAAGTTGCAAAAAAAAAAAAAAAAAACAGTAGCAACTCTGAGGATTGGGAAAGTTTTAGAAACCAGCAAAATGATTGTAAAAGGGGGAAAGGGTGAGAATAAACTAGCCAAAAATATAAAAAATACTAGATTTATAAATGACTAGATTTATAAATATATAAAAAGGAAGAGAGCAGCTAAAGTGCATGTTGGTCTCTTAGAAGCAGAGACAGGAGAAATCATCAGAGATGTTGAACAAATATTTTCTGCCTGTCTTCACAGTAGAAGACACAAGTACGATACCAGAAATAGACGATAACCTTGGGGCTAAAACGAGTGATCAACAAAGATGAAGTATTGCAGAAACTCAAATAACTGAAATCTAAACTGTGGAGAGGACAGAGAAAGCTGCAAAGAGATGGACAGGTGAAGTTGGTGGGCAACATGAAATGTAATGAAGGGATGTATGAAGTTATTCACTATGGTCATTAGAACAAGCAAGCAGGTTCAGAACAGGGTTGGTACAGAGTAAAGCTTCCTGTAACCAGTCCTCACAAATACTGCCAGGCCAGGTTCAGTATGGGGTTAGGTACAGAGTAATGCTCCATGCCTACTGTGCCCATTAACTCCACCAACAACAGGCTCAGTATGGGGTTAGATACAGAGTAAAGCTCCCTCTATGCTGTCGCCATCAAACACTCCCAGGACAAGGACAGCACAGGGTAAGATCCAGAGAAAGCTCCCTCTCTATAATCCCCATGAAAAGCGCCCAGGGCAGGAACAGCATGGGTTAGATACAGAGTACAGCTCCCGTTATACTGTTGAGGATTGTCAGAGGATACAGCAGGACGTGGATAGGTTGGAGAATTGGGCAGAGAAATGGAAAATGGAGGTTAATCTGGACAAATGTGAGGTAATACATTTTGGTAGGTTTAGAGGGGAAATATACCATGAATGGCAAAACTGAGGAATACAGAAAGTCAGAGAGATCTGGGCGTGCAGGTCCACAGATCTTTGAAGGTGACAACACAAGTGGATAAGATAGTCAAGAAAGCATACAAAATTCTTGCCTTCACAGGGCATAGAGTATAAAAACTGGCAAGTCATGCTACAGTTGTATAGAACCTTGGTGAGGTCGCACTTGGAAAATTGCCCACAATTCTGGTCGTCTGGTCTGGAAGGTGTCAGCTATGTGGAGAGGCTGAATAGATTCGGACTGTTTTCATTAGAAAGACGGAGGCTGAGGGGTGACCTGATAGAGGTCTACAAGATTATGAGGGACATGGATAGAGTGGATGGGTAGGCACTCTTTTCCAGGGTGGAGCGGTCAGTCGCCAGGGGGCATAGGTCTAAGGTCCGTGGGGCAACGTTTAGAGGAGATGTGCGAGCTAGGTTTTTTTACGCAGAGGCTGCCGAGTGCCTGCAACGCGCTGCCAGGCGAGGTTGAGGAAGCAGAAACATTAACGGGATTCAAAAGGCATCTTGACAAACACATGGATAGGATAGGTACAGAGGGATACATAGATACATAGAAGATAGGAGCAGGAGGAGGCCTTTTGGCCCTTCGATCCTGCTCTGCCATTCATCACGATCATGGCTGATCATCCAACTCAATAGCCTAATCCTGATTTCTCCCCATAGCCTTTGATCCCAATCTCCCCAAGTGTGATATCCAGCCACCTCTTGAATATATTCAAAGTTTTCGCATCAACTACTTCCTGTGGTAATGAATTCCATAGGCTCAGCACTCTGTGAAGAAATATCTCCTTATCTCTGTCTAAAATGGTTTACCCTGAATCCTCAGGCTGTGACCCCTGGTTCTGGACACACCCATCATTGGTAACATCTTCCCTGCATCTACCCTGTCTAGTCCTGTTAGAATTTTATAAGTCTCTATGAGATTCCCCCCTCATTCTTCTGAACTCCAGCAAGAATAATCCCAACCTATTCAATCTCTCCTCACATGACAGTCCCGCCATCCCTCGTATCAGTCGAGTAAACCTTCGCTGCACTCCCTCGAGAGCAAGATCATCCTTCCTCAGAAAAGGAGACCAAAACCTTATACACAATATTCTAGGTGTGGCCTCACCAAGGCCCTGTACAATTGCAGCAACACATCCCTGCTTCTATACTCGAAACCTCTTGCAATGAAGGGCAACATACCATTAGCCTTCTTTACCATCTGCTGCACCTGCATGCTTACCTTCAGTGAATGATGCACAAGGACATCCATGTCCCGCTGAACACTCTCCTCTCCCAATTTACAACCATTCAGGTAGTAATCTGCATTCCTGTTTTTGCTTCCAAAATGAATAACCTCACACTTATCCAAATTATACTGCATCTGCCATTGGTTTGCCCACTCGCCCAACCTGTTCAGATCTTGCTGTGGGATCCCTGCATCCTCGTCACAATTCACTGTCATAATTTTTACGGCACAAGGTAGTGCTGAGGGTTTTGGCAAAGGTTGGTATCATGACCAGTGCAGGCTTGGAGGGCCAAATGCCTGTTCCCGTCCTGTATTGGTCTTTGTTATCCTGTCCACATCAAACATTCCCAAGACAGGTCTGGAACTGTATTAGATAGAGTATAGCTCCCTCGACACTGACCCAATCAAACACTCCCAGGCAAGTTCAGCACGGGGTTAGATGCAGAGTAAAGCTCCCTCTACGCTATCCCATTAAACACTCCCAGGGCAGGTACAGAATGCGGTTAGATAAAGTAAAGCCCCCTCTACACTGTCCACATCAAAACCTCACAGGACAGTTACAGCACGGGGTCAGATACAGAGTAAAGCTCCCTATCAAACACTCCAAGGAATGATTCAGCCAGGGGTGAGATACAAAGTAAAGTTACCTGTATACTGTCCCTATCAAACGCTCGCAGGAAAGGTTCAGGACAGGGTTAGATACAGAGTAAAGCACCCTGCACACTGTCCCCATCAAACATTCCCAGGACAGGTTCAACATGGGGTAAAATACGGTAAAGCTCCCTCGGCACTGTCCCATCAAGGGGTTAGACCCAGAGTAAAGCACTAAAAAAAAAAGAGGGAACTAGAGAATAGGGCCAGTTGGACTCAAGGGAAGAGCACGCAGGGTGATGTTGCAAAACACATCAGGACTTGGTTGAGGGAGGGACAGTATTGGCAGCTAAACGTTCCAGGATTTGAATGTTTCAGGCGGGATGTAAAAGGGGTGGGGGTGTTGCATGGACTGTAGTGGCGAGAAACGCAGTCTTCCGGATTAGTTCGTGATTATGGGGAATTGCTTGGATAACACGAGTGATCCAGGCAGTCCATTGCAAATATTATGCGATATTTATCCAGATAAAGCGAGAGATTTTAGGAAAATGTCAGCATCTTTAAGGAAGAAATTGGGTGACGAATGGCCACTAGGGGGCACTAAAGACCTGGACATCATTAAGAAAATTCAGGGAGAAATCTGGAAAAAGGGCCAAAGTATGAAAGCAAAAGAATTAATTGGATTATGGAGACAATATTGTAAAGAGGAGAGGGATAAGATCATGTTATCAAGAAAATGCCCTTAAAATGGGGATTCCAATTAGTGAAGGGGGGAAACCAGAAAACTCTGGAGATCTTGAAAAAGGAGTGTGCATTCAGAAAACGCACAAGTCAAGAGAGGGTGGACTCGAGTTTTAAAAATGGGCTACGTAGTTCAATGGCTGGCCTTGCATTGACAGACGCAGATGATGACCTAGAGAATTGGACCATGTCGGCTAGAGTCCCGTCTGCACCAGTAGCATTGTCTGCACTAATTCCAGAACCACCAAGGTATCATTATTTATATCCAGTCACTGCTCCCCAGATTCAAATCAAGCCAGCCTCTCCAGCCCCTTCGGTTGATAGCGTGGGTCTATTTCAGCATCTTCACCATCTGTTAGAGAAGGGGAGCTCTATTCAACAAGCCCAGTTAGCTCTAGGACCCGATCTCAGACAATGAGAGAGGGGCCTGATCCTATCCAGAAACAATTACGCATACCTCCTAGATCCCTTAAGACCGATATGGTAGGACAGAAAAGTATGAGAACAAAGAAAGAGGAGGGGAATGGTTCTGAGGAGCCGGAACTCTTCCTTTCGGAAGGGAAGGACGTCGAAGTCTTTGAAGGGCCAGAGGAATCCGCTAAAGCGCCCCCTAGTGAGGCTCTGAGACAGTTGCCGATTAGGAAAATACCCAACCCTGATGCTGCAAAAGCAGCAGCCCAGCCCACGATAGACGTTTATTTCCCATGGAGACCCAGTGAGATGATGGCTATTCTGGCTGCAATCCCAGACAGGAAGAAATCTACTGCTGCTTTCGTGGACTATCTGAGAACTACCATCTCATTTTATCAAGCTGATTCAAGGGACCTCTGAGCCCTAGTCCAGCAGGTTTTAACCCTAGCAGAGCACTGCAGTCATCTCAACCACCAGGGCCCATGGTATTCGAGGCAAGGTACTAACATGGATTGACGATTGGCTGTCAGGCAGAAGGCAGAGAGTTGGGATAAAAGGTTCTTTTTCGGAATGGCAACTGGTGACGAGTGGTGTCCCGCAGGGTTCAGTGTTGGGGCCACAGCTGTTCTCTTTATATATTAACGATCTAGATGACGGGACTGGGAGCATTCTGGCTAAGTTTGCCGATGATACAAAGATAGGTGGAGGGGCAGGTAGTATGGAGGAGGTGGGGAGGCTGCAGAAAGATTTAGACAGTTTAGGAGAGTGGTCCAAGAAATGGCTGATGAAATTCAACGTGGGCAAGTGCGAGGTCTTGCACTTTGGAAAAAATAGAGGCATGGACTATTTTCTAAACGGTGACAAAATTCATAATGCTGAAGTGCAAAGGGACTTGGGAGTCCTAGTCCAGGATTCTCTAAAGGTAAACTTGCAGGTTGAGTCCGTAATTAAGAAAGCAAATGCAATGTTGTCATTTATCTCAAGAGGCTTGGAATATAAAAGCAGGGATGTACTTCTGAAGCTTTATAAAGCATTAGTTAGGCCCCATTTAGAATACTGTGAGCAATTTTGGGCCCCACACCTCAGGAAGGACATACTGGCACTGGAGCAGGTCCAGCAGAGATTCACACGGATGACCCCAGGAATGGTAGACCTAACATACGATGAACGTCTGAGGATCCTGGGATTATATTCATTGGAGTTTAGGAGGTTGAGGGGAGATATAATAGAAACTTACAAGATAATGAATGGCTTAGACAGGGTGGACGGAGGGAAGTTGTTTCCATTAGCAGGGGAGACTAGGACCCGGGGGCACAGCCTTAGAATAAAAGGGAGTCACTTCAGAACAGAGATGATGAGAGATTTCTTCAGCCAGAGAGTGGTGGATCTGTGGAATTCATTGCCACAGAGGGTGGTGGAGGCTGGGACGTTGAGTGTCTTTAAGACAGAAGTTGATAAATTCTTGATTTCTCGAGGAATTAAGGGCTATGGAGAGAGAGCGGGTAAATGGAGTTGAAATCAGCCATGATTGAATGGTGGAGTGGACTCGATGGGCCAAATGGCCTTACTTCCGCTCCTATGTCTTATGGTCTTAATTATGTTAGCCACGCCACACTTCAGCAAGCCCATGCTTTGGACGATGATAGACGGGCACAAATCCTGAATGCGTTGAATGTCACATTTCAAAAGCCCATAAACATTTCTGCTATCTTAGACCTCAAACCTAAAAATACTGAAGAGCCAGAGGAATTTCTGGAACGTTTTAATGAAATCTACCGTGGGCAGTCAGGCGACTTGCCGTATCAAAATGGTCAGAATTCCCCTCAATATTGTGCTATGTTAATGCATTGCCTACAACCTTTTGTGGCTACTGCCGTGAAATGTAATGACATGAATTGGACAGAGAACGACCCTTCTCAGGTGGCCCGGGCAGTCAGATTTTATTGGAAGGAGGGTGTAGGCCAGGAAGGAGGATCAGTTACAAGATTAAGACTGAGTATGTAATGAAAAAGGATGATCTGAGACCCCAACCAGCGGCAGATACGGTGGCTTACCAGCTGGAACCCCAATATTGTGACCTTGGGTGGGTGGATCAACACGGGGGAGGATATCAAACCCACCCAAATGGACCCTCAGCTCCTCTTTATGGCCCACGTTATGCACCAACAGCTTTACAACTGCCGCCCCCTCTGAGGGGCCATTGGTCTACTGGGAAGAGAGGACGGGGCAGATATAGAGGGAACAATACATGTTTTAATTGTGGCCGTGCAGATCACTGGCATCAGGAATGCCCCTTTAAAAGACGGGCAGCAGGAGACTACCCGACCCAAAGGAGGGGGTACCCACCAAGGGAGGACAGTCGAGGTACACCGACTTCTCCCAGGCAAACCCTTTCCCAACACAAGATTGACTAGCTAATTTAGTCATAAGGACTCTCCAATCGGACAGGGAACCTATTATTTCTCTGCAGATAGGAGATCAACACTGACCATTTGTAATCTACACTGGAGCAGCCAAGTCTTCGGTGCAATCATAACTTCGACTACCGTTATCTGATCACACGCAGCATTTGTCGGGGTTCCAAGTACAGGTGTGTGAGTATCCTATTTCTGAACCTGTGACAGTCACTTATGAGAATAAGTCTGCAGATCATCAGTTTGTGGTGACTACTGGATTGGACTGTAACTTGTTGGCCCGAGATTTACTGTGTATCTTCCAGCTACAGCGCAGAGACGAAGGGGTAATGGTTCAATCATGGAGGATGAGACAACAGTGCTATATTTCTATCACACCCCAGTGGTGGACGTTAGACATTGAACATTCACTGCACCACGTTACCCTGGCCTATGACAGAACAGGGAGTTGGAGGACAAACACCGGCTGTTAATTGGGACCGAATGGCCAGTCAAGATTACAGCCACAGTCACGGGAAAAGAAGGTAGAGCCTTTTTGTTACAATACCACCACATTTATGGCCACAGTCAGATTCTGTGGGCCCTCATATTACACGTCAGGTCCACGACCAGTACCATGCCAAGGATCTGGGGCCTATGGTAAGGAGGGCAGTGGATCATTCAGATCCAACAGAATACGCACTTCAAGTCATGCCAGACGGCACTTCCATAAAATATTTTGAGGTCCCTGTAACGATTAACACTCTACTTCAGCATCACCTGGGACGTGTCGTTTTGGAATATGCCAACCCACAGGTCTGGGCGGAATACCCATTACAAGTGGGACAGGCAAATGTTACACCCATTAAGGTAACGATTAAGGACCATGTAACGCTGCTTTCCATTCGGCAATACCCCCTGAAACCCCAAGCTGCCCCGTCTATAGACAAATTAATCAGAGAGCTGTTGCAACGGGGTATTCTGGTCCCTTGCCAATCAGAATGTAACACCCCCAACTTGCTGTGCCTAAACCAGCTGAACCAGACCAGTACCGATTAGTACAGGATTTACGTTCAATCAATGCCATCGCACAGCCACTACATGCTCTCGTCCCTAATCCTGCCCACATACTGGCTCAAATTCCAGCTCGAGCCCGGGTCTTCGCCATAGTTGACCTCCAGCACGCTTTCTTTGCCCTTCCACTCGCATCTGAAAGCCCATATTTGTTTGCCTTCACTTACAATGGACAGCAGTATACTTGGACCCGATTGCCTCAGGGGTTCGTCAACTCACCTACGCTCTTCGCCAGATGTCTGCAGACCCAACTCCAGGTCTTGACATTGCAGCATGGTTCCACTCTAGTGCAGTATGTAGATGACATATTGGTAGCGAGTCCCGACAAGCCCAGTAAAAGGGATGATGTGATCCAGTTAGAATTATAGAATCATAGAAGTTTACAGCATGGAAACAGGCCCTTCGTCCCAACCAGTCCATGCCGCCCAGTTTTTACCATTAAGCTAGTCCCAGTTGCCCGCACTTGGCCCATAACCCTCTATACCCATCTTACCCATGTAACTATCTAAATGCTTTTTAAAAGACACAATTGTACCCGCCTCTACTACTACCTCTAGCAGCACATTCCAGACACTCACTACCCTCTGAGTGAAGAAATTGCCCCTCTGGGCCCTTCTGAATCTCTCCCCTCTCACCTTAAACCTATGCCCTCTAGTTTTAGACTCCCCTACCTTTGGGAAAAGATGTTGACTATCTACCTTATCTATTCTCCTCATTATTTTATAGACCTCTATAAGATCAGCCCTAAGCTTCCTACGCTCCAGGGAAAAAAGTCCCAGTCTATCCAGCCTCTCCTTATAACTCGAACCATCAAGTCCCGGTAACATCCTAGTAAATCTTTTCTGCACTCTTTCTAGTTTAATAATATCTTTTCTATAATAGGGTGACCAGAACTGCACACAGTATTCCAAGTGTGGCCGTACCAATGTCTTGTACAACTTCAACAAGACGTCCCAACTCCTGTATTCAATGTTCTGACCAATGAAACCAAGCATGCCGAATGCCTTCTTCACCACCCTGTCCACCTGCGACTCCACCTTCAAGGAGCTATGAACCTGTACTCCTAGATCTCTTTGTTCTATAACTCTCCCCAACACCATACCATTAACTGAGTAGGTCCTGGCCTGATTCGATCTGCCAAAATGCATCACCTCACATTTATCTAAATTAAACTCCATCTGCCATTCGTCGGCCCACTGGCCTAATTGATCAAGATCCCGTTGCAATCCTAGATAACCTTCTTCACTATCCACTGTGCCTTGGTGTCATCTGCAAACTTACTATATTAAAATTCTCATCCAAATCATTAATATAAATCACAAATAACAGTGGACCCAGCACCGATCCCTGAGGCACACCACTGGTCACAGGCCTCCAGTTTGAAAAACAACCCTCTACAACCACCCTCTGTCTTCTGTCGTCCAGCCAATTTTGAATCCAATTGGCAACCTCACCCTGGATCCCGTAAGCTTTAACCTTCTGCAACAACCTACCATGCGGTACCTTGTCAAAGGCTTTGCTAAAGTCCATGTAGACAACACTGCCCCGAATCAGTCCTTGCCTCTCTAAATGCTTGTAGATCCGGTCTCTCAGAATACCTTCTAGCAACTTACCTACTACTGACGTTAGGCTCACCGGTCTGTAGTTCCCAGGCTTTTCCCTGCTGCCTTTCTTGAACAAGGGCACAACATTCGCCACTCTCCAATCTTCAGGCACCTCACCTGTGGCTGCCGATGATTCAAATATCTCTGTTAGGGGACCCGCAATTTCCTCCCTAGCCTCCCTCAACATCCTGGGATACATTTCATCAGGTCCCGGGGATTTATCTACCTTGATGCGCTTTAAGACTTCCAGCACCTCCTCCTCTGTAATATGCACACTTCTCAAGACATCACTATTTATTTCCCTTAGTTTCCTAACATCCATGCCTTTCTCCACCGTGAATACCGATGAGAAATATTCATTCAGGATCTCACCCAACTCTTATTAAACCACCTATCCTCATTGGGTTATGTTGTTTCACAATCAAAGGTCCTGTTGGCTCAGACAAAGGTCAAGTTCTTAGGAGTTTTACTTACAGCCACAGAAAGAAGTCTCAAACCCAGTAGGATTGAACCAATATGCCAATTCCCTGCCCCTACCACAGCCAAGGAGGTCCGTCATTGGCTGGGTATGGTGAATTATTGTAGGCAGTGGATACCAAACATCGCTGTCTATACAAAGCTGCTGACGCCTTACACTAGTGAAGGGGGGAATTTTACTCTCACCACCGAGGCACTCAAAGCCTTCCGTTGCCTGAAGCAGGCCTTGTTACATGTACCGGCCCTCGGTAGGCTCCTGTACGACCGGCCGATCCAGATATACTGTGCTGTTCTGTAAGGATGTTCAACAGCGGTACTCACCCAGCAACATGGGGACAAGCACCGGCCCGTCGCATATTACTCTTCCAAACTTGATCCAGTGGCGTTGGGCCACCCTGTTTGCACCCAGATCCTGGCAGCGATATACAATAGTTTGCAGGCTGCTGCCAATCTAACTCTCCAACAGGATATTACGGTGTACAGGTCCTACTCGGTCATCGCACTATTGGGGCAACTGCAGACTCAGCATCTTACCGCAGCTCGTCAGAATAGGTATGAAATATACCTTTTAAACAATCCACGTCTGACATTTAAATACTGTACCACTATCAATCCAGCCTGTTTTCTGACCATGAAGATGCACCTGGATGCCAAGACTGTTTAGCCTTGATTCAGGAAACTACCACAATAAGGGACGATCTGAGTGATATTCCGTTAGAACAACCTGACATGATTATGTATGTTGATGGTAGTGCATTAATAAGCCCCACTGGCCGGAGACTGTCCGGTTACGCAATCGTAGATCAGGATGGTCTGATTCCAGAAGCGGCCGCTTTTCAGACCCCTCATTCAGCCCAACAAGCCGAACTTTTTGCCCTTATCTGTGCATGTATACTTGGGGTAGATCGTCGGGTAAATGTTTATACTGACTCCCGATATGCCTTCGGGGTAGTTCATGACTTCGGACAGCTCTGGAAGAATAGGGGATTCCTTCCCTCGGCCGGCAAGGAAATATCCCACCGGGTTTTAGTTAATAACCTACAGCAGGCTCTCCTTATGCCCGCGCAGATTTCCGTCATTAAATGCGCTGCCCATACAAACGGTAAGACCCCAGTTGTCGTTGGTAACGAACAAGCAGATTGTGCAGCGCGGACAGCTGCGCAAATTCAGCAAGTGATGTTAAGTCAGACTAAACGATCGGCTGTAAATAGGTCTGCTTCTGACAAGCCAATGCCAACCATCCAAGACGTCATAAGGTTACAGGAGAACGCTCCTGAGTGTGATAAACAAATGTGGAAATGGTTAGGTTGTACATATGATTCTGTTTCCTCTTTATGGACCACGCCAGCACATCAGACTTGTATGTCTGATGTACTGGTTCAAGTGTCATCGCATGTGTACACTTTGCAACTCATTGTGGGGCTCAGGGGACTAGTGATTTGTTGCTGGACACTTGGTGGCACCCTAAAATGCAGGGGCTGGCCCAGAGTATCAGTAATCGGTGTTTGATTTGTCAGCAATAGAACACCGGCAAAGGTATCCCTTGTGGTATGGGGCAAACCCCATTGCCCAGTGGTCCCTTTGAGACGCTCCAAATGAATTACATTGAGTTAGAAAGGTGTCAATGTTATAAATATGTTTTGGTCATTGTGGATGTGTTCAACAGATGGGTCGAGGCGTATCCGACTACTGATAATAAAGCTGCTACGGTGGTTAAAGTTCTGATGCGGGAAATCATTCCCCGGTACGGCATACCAGCTCAGTTAAGTATTGATAACGGGCCTCATTTTATTGGACAGATTAACAAAGAGTTCTGCTCCCAGTTGGGCATACGCCAGCAGTTACACTGTGCGTACAGACCGCAGGCGGCCGGGTTGGTTGAGAGACACAATCAGACCCTCAAAACTAAATTGGCTAAATTAAGAGCAGATACGGGACTGACATGGCTTAAGTTGCTGCCCGTTGCCCTCTTCCAGCTGCGGGTTACACCTGCGGGACCGGCCCGGCTCTCTCCTGCCGATATCCTTTATGGCAGGCCCCTGGAACCTGCATGTTCCCAGACTGGTTCAGTTTCACCATATGACTGAAGAAATGACCACCTATGTTCTAGCCCTCACTAAGGTCCTCAAGGAGCTCCATGGCCAGGTCCACGCAGCTCATTACCTAGCTCACTTTCAGTGCAGCCTGGTAGTTATGTCATGGTCAAATATTGGACTCGGAAAGGGTCAGAGCCGCGATGGGAGGGGCCCTTCCAAGTTCTCCTTACCACCCCCACTGCAGTTAAAGTGGAGGGGCGGAGTGCTTGGGACAACCTCAACTACTGTAAATTGGGTCCACCTCCACCACTGTAAAAAGGTCGGTCACTAACCTGCCTCCCTTCCCCAGCGCTGTTTTACAGGTGTGAAGCATGATGGGGTGGCTACGCACCGTCTGTGTGATATTTGGCCTCGCCTCGCCTCGAGTGACATCGGCGACGGACATGGAAAAGGGAAATATCATCTACATCTGTAATCCCAACCAAACTACAAGGACATTTCATTTATGCAGAGGTGACTTTCTTCGCTGCCCCCATATACGAGGACATGGTATCGACTCGTGGAAGGTTATCAGGTTAACGGACAATGCAGGACTGATGAAGCAATTGCACCGGTCCCGGCGATGGGAAGGGAACATTGCATGGACATTGCCTTGTTTTTGGAGTACATGTAAATTTGATTTTGGATGTGTTAAGATTGGTGCCATAAAGGTAAAGTCAGACCGTACGGAGAGGGTAGGAAGAGGTTGAGAGAGAGAGAGAGGGGGACTAGAGAGAGGACGGAGTGTGTGAGAAGGGGAGTACAACTAGAACGTAGGTTATCAGGAGATACACTTAATTCATTTAGGAGCCGGAATGAGGAAAACCTGGGCAGTATGAATCTCTTCTACTAGATCTACCACCGCTTGTATGGCCAGGGACGGGTTGTCTGCTACCCGAACCCCGCAGCGGTGTCTAGGTTATTTTCTGTTTCACCGCTTTTGGACACTCCCCAAACGGTGGTTCACTGTCAGCATTCCGAGCCACCGCCCGAGCAAGACACTCTTCCTTACGATCCGGGTTCAGCACCACCGGCTATTTGCCTTCCCCTTCCTCGGGATAATTCCCACTCACAGTATGATAGGCTGCAACGGTGGAGGGCGTACATACCTAGCCACTTCACTCCCAATAGAGACTCCGAGTCGTACGAGAATTGTTTCAGCAATGACGGGTACGGCTGTTTGCTGGTAGAGGTGGAAACGAATATGACATGTCTGTTCCCCACCTGTACGGACAGGAGGTGTCATATCACTCAAGCGTCTGGCCAATGTGTCTGTTACAACACCACCTGCGTTCCATTGAACGCCGGCCTCCAGCTCCTTTGTGGCTGGGCGAATGTCTCTCATATCACTGTTGGGACTAGGGCTTTCCACATTGCTGGGAGGCCCGAATGGGCGTTCCAAAGCTGGATAAACTGGGCTACTGGGGGATCCCTACGCAACCGATATACTGATTGTGATGCTAGCCTGTACACGGAGCAAGGATACTACTTTTTATTTAATGGCACAGCGACCAATGTTTTGTCACCCCCATTTCCCCGCCAAATTGCTATCGGGACTCTAGTCCCTACCACAGTCCCCTGCCCCTCTGCGTGGATACTGCACAATCAGTTGGCACGCCAGGCAGTCTCAGCCGAATTCTGCGAGAACTGGAAAAAACCTCAGGTTCTCGCACCCAACCGGGGCCACTCAGCCGGATGGGAAATTCTGAGTGTCTTGACACTGGGAGGTGTGGTGGGTTCCTTGGCGGTCAGCGATAGAAATTATTTTATTTGTGGCCTTACCATCCTGGGAAACAAAACCTTGGGAGCCCTCGGGGCAATAACCAAGGAATTGTCTCAGCTGCGGTTGTTTGCAATGCAGAACCGGTATGCTCTTGACTATCTTCTGACCTGTGAGGGTGGGGTATGCGCCATAGTGCAGGGCAAGTGTATCATGGGAGTTCAAGACCTAACCGCTAACATCACTAAATTTATGGATCGCATACGGGATCACCTGGACGGTAGGCAGGACCCTGGCACTTGGGGTAACTGGGGATTCGGAGGTTGCAAGGACTGGTTGATAAATATGGCCATGTATTTAGCAGTGGCACTCGGCTGCATCTTTGTGGGCCTGGCCATCCTTAAATGCGTGATGGATAAAATGCAGGGTGCACTGGAACAGATAGACACATCGAGAATCTTGGCTGTTGGGATCCACGAGGGTGCAGCGGATGATGGGGTACTGCAACAGGAATTGGAAATGCAGCGACGAATCTTCTTAGATGAGGGGCCTGTAGCCACGTAAAATGGCTGTGTTCCGATTAATCTGGCCAAAACCCAGTTTAAAATGGCTAACCCGAAAGACTGCTGGGAAAAGCAGCTAAGAAGACACAAGCAGGCAGCTGCAGACAGTATTGCATATTCGGCTCTGGGAAGTTAGCCCAGATCGATACTCAGGGCTATCAACAGCCCATCAACCCAGGTATTTGCAGTTGCATTCAGGACTGTTTGCAGCCCATCTATTCAGACATCCACAGTTAAATCGGCTATCCCCGGGAACAATTGCAACATATTAGCAATTGAATACCGGGCCAGACCTGTCGGCGCCTGCAGTGGCCGAAACAAAGACAGGTGAGCGACCACCCCCCCGATCGAGGAATCGCCTCACCATTGGACACCATTGTCCCCAGAGATTGGGGACAGATCTAATCACTTGGGACTCAGGGTCAAGGGCCGCCCCGGGAGGCGGGAAGCCCCTGGGCCCTATAAAAGTGAGGGTCCAAGTTCAGATCTCTCTCTCTCTCCTCTTCACCTGCTCGAGACCTTCGCAAGAACAGCAACCGGCAACAGTAAGTTTGAATCCAGCGATCGCTATCCGGTAGAGACACCTAGCCACCGACCTGTAGCAGCCTTTTGAATCCCGCGGGCCAGATCTGATTGGACAAGTCATTCGTTTCCCTGACCTGGTGGGCTCTTCCTAAGTTAAGTATTGGCCAGTAGTGATAGGTTTATTATATAGATAGTAGTATTAGTGTATTAATATTGCTTGTTGTATATAATAAATGACCGTTGTTTTAATCCTTACTAAGCGGTGTGCTGTATTATTAATCATAACCTGAACTTGAACCACGTGGCGGTATCATAAAGATACCCGGCGACACATGAGCAAAGGTGATGTAATCAGAGCAAATAGGCTAAGGTTAAAAAGAGCAACAGGCCATAGCTATGGATTGAATTGATAGGTTATCATGAAATGTTAAAAGGAGGGAATGACGAATGTGATATAAAATAGTTAGTTCAAATATTAGTTACAGTGATGTAGATGTAGGCCAGTTTAATAATTCTAGTGAGTTCACAAAGGACAAAGCACAAAGGAATTCAGAAAGCATGGCAAGGAGAATGGGGAAAAGGATGCTTGGTAACAAGAGGCCCAGGGTTCAGGAATGCGAAGTGAGCCAATCAGGATGTATGGCCAGGTCAGGAGGGGTATAGGATGACCTATGGGAATCGTGTATGTGAAACTTGATGCCACTTGAATGTACTTGCAGAGATCTCTTTGTCTCCGACCTCATTCGTTTTCGAGGGGTCCTGGAGACAGCTTCTGTGTTCTGAGTCTCTGTGAAGCAAGTCAGCCTTGCAAATTGGTTAAAATAAATAATACTCTATCGACAAATCCATCTCGAGTTTTATTGAGGCCAGACTGACAGGTAAAGAATTGGTGACAATATTGACAGGGTTGTTGTGACGGGAGACTTCAACTTCCCCAATATTGACTGGGACTCACTTAATGCCAGGGGCTTAGACAGGGCAGAGTTTGGAAGGGGCTGTACTGGACCTGGTATTGGGGAATGAGCCCGGCCAGATGGTAGAAGTTTCAGTAGGGGAGCATTTCGGGAACAGTGACCACAATTCAGTAAGTTTTAAAGTGCTGGTGGACAAGGACAAGAGTGATCCACGGGTGAATGTGCTAAATTGGGGGAAAGTTAATTATAACAATATTAGGCGGGAACTGAAGAACCTGGATTGGGGGTGGATGTTGGAGGGTAAATCAACATCTGACATGTAGGAGGCTTTCAAGTGTCAGTTGAAAAGAATTCAGGAAGGGCATCTTCCTGTGAGGAAGAAGGATCAATACAGCAAATTTCGGGAAACTTGGATAACGAGAGATATTGTAGGCCTCGCCAAAAAGAAAAAGGAGGCATTTGTCAGGGCTAGTGTAGCCACGTAAAATGGCTGCGTTCCGATTAATCTGGCCAAAACCCAGTTTAAAATGGCTAACCCGAAAGACTGCTGGGAAAAGCAGCTAAGAAGACACAAGCAGGCAGCTGCAGACAGTATTGCATATTCGACTCTGGGAAGTTAGCCCAGATCGATACTCAGGGCTATCAACAGCCCATCAACCCAGGTATTTGCAGTTGCATTCAGGACTGTTTGCAGCCCATCTATTCAGACATCCACAGTTAAATCGGCTATCCCCGGGAACAATTGCAACATATTAGCAATTGAATACCGGGCCAGACTTGTCGGCACCTGCAGTGGCCGAAACAAAGACAGGTGAGCGACCACCCCCCGATCAAAGAATCGCCTCACCATTGGACACCATTGTCCCCAGAGATTGGGGACAGATCTAATCACTTGGGACTCAGGGTCAAGGGCCGCCCCGGGAGGCAGGAAGCCCCTGGGCCCTATAAAAGTGAGGGTCCAAGTTCAGATCTCTCTCTCTCTCTCCTCTTCGCATGCTCGAGACCTTCGCAAGAACAGCAACCGGCAACAGTAAGTTTGAATCCAGCGATAGCTATCCAGTAGAGACACCTAGCCACCGACCTGTAGCAGCCTTTTGAATCCCGCGGGCCAAATCTGATTGGACAAGTCATTTGTTTCCCTGACCTGGTGGGCTCTTCCTAAGTTAAGTATTGGCCAGTAGTGATAGGTTTATTAAAGAGAAAGTAGTATTAGGGTATTAATATTGCTTGTTGTATAGAATAAATGACCGTTGTTTTAATCCTTACTAAGTGGTGTGCTGTATTATTAATCATAACCTGAACTTGAACCACGTGGCGGTATCATAAAGATACCTGGTGACTCATGAGCAAAGGTGACGTAATCAGAGCAAATAGACGAAGGTTAAAAAGAGCAACATAATTGGCGACCCAGATGGGACCCGACATAGAAGTGGAAAACCACTCTGGGAGAACCCCAACATTTTGAATTAGAATCCAATCGGAAACAAAAAAAAAACCCACACGTGTTCAAGCGGTTCTGGTTAATAATTCACAATTCGGAAGTGTGTATATGCATGCGTAACTAACAGGGTTATAAGGCAAAACTGATAGATTTTTTTGTTACGTCAAAACTGTCGGCAGTTGGTATTTCGAAAATTAGCGCAAACCCTACCTGCATCTACCACACCACCTTAGCCCCCTGTTCCAAATTTGAACGTACCGAGCAGATAAGAGAGAGCCATGCAGGCAATGCAAGCGATGCAGCGCCTCATGAACCCCGAAGATTTTGCTGTCGCACCAGTCAGCAGCGTAGGAGCGGGACAGTGTCCCGTTTGGGAAGTGGAAATCCGCAAATTTCTGCAGGGCAAAGGATGGCCCATGTGGAAGGATTTCTGCAATAACGACGACTCAGGTCCTGGAAGTATAGGGCATACTTGGTGGGAGAACCTGAGTGAGATCCACAAAAAGAGTTCAGCAAAAGCGCGCAAGCCGATGGCAATTGTGTCCTGTCTGGCACAATTGCGAGGCACAGAGGAGGTCGTCAGGACGCTCCGCAAGGAAATAGAAGGCATACATCGGACGAGTAAAACCGATGTATGCGAAGTTGAGAAAGAGAACCTGGAGTTAAAAGGGAAATTAGCAGCAAAGGACGAAGAGGTGGCTGACGCCAAACGGGGTCACCAATCTTGTCTGGCGCACTAGAATAGTTTCCAGTCACAATATGAAAAGGCTTATCAGGACCTGCAGCGTGCAGTCCTGGTAAAGAAAGAAACAGAAAACCAGTTAGAGACGCTCCAGGAACAATGCCGTGATCTCAAGGCAGCCTTGAGAGCGCTCCACGCCACAACCACGGAACAAAGGCAGAGTACTTTGGACCATGCAAAGTGCCGAAAGCAGATTGCAGACTTGAAAGCACTGCTTTCTGTCCAAAAGGGATTTCAAGAAACCCTTGGGGAAGGTTTAGACCAGGAAGACGGACCTGATTGGGAAGAATTGCAAGAGACAGCGCAGAGATATGTTCAGGGAGCATGTGCGCAGGGAAAACCCCAAAGGAGGAAAGCACCCCCACCCCCCACACAACAGATAATCCAGGCTCCCATGAACTCTGTAACCACCCACCGCACCGCCACAGCAGACGAGGCGGAGGTCTTATATTCCAGCCCCCTCACAGTGACCCAATTACGGGACGCGTGTGCCAAAATCACACCGTTCCTCCCCGCTTCAGACCCACACCATTTCTTTGCCACCGTCAAACACCAGGCGACCACGTACGGCCTGGATGAGAAAGAGCAGGTAAAGCTCACGGTCCTCAGCTTAGACCCATCGGTCGCAGCAGCCCTTCCCGACCCACAGAATGTAGGAGGAGGCACCCTTGCAGAAATGCATACCGCCATCCTGGATGCGATCGGGTACAACCGGGGCGACCCCGTAGACGGTCTGAATAAATGCAGATAGAAAAAGTCTGAACACCCCACAGCGTTCGCAGGACGCTTGTGGATTCATTTTGAAGCAGTTTTCGGCAACGTAGATCGTGCCCATTTGTCCCCAGACAATATGGCCAAGTGGACCCGCACCCTTATCTCCCATGCCACGGAAGCAGGACAGAATGCCTGTAGCAATTATGACCCCTCGGAGAAGGCTCATAATGAAAAGTGGGTGGTCAAAAGATTGTCCCGCGTTTGGGAACAAGCAGCTAACGGTAAATCAGCAACTAGAGCCCCCGAGGAAAACCAAGCCGCCGCAGACGTGCAGGCAGTAAGAACCACTCTCCACAAACCCGCAGTTAGGGAACCCGGAGAAGAGCAGGCAGACATGCATCCAGTTAAAACACACCAGAACCCCGCATGGGTAAACGAAGGAAGGAACAGCCCCCCACAGAAACCACCGGAATGTTACAATTGCGGACAATTAGGACATTACGCACGAGAATGTCAAGCCCCCCTGAAACAGCAACGGGATAAGCCCACAAATGCCCCCCGAACCAGCAAAGAAACCAACAGCCCCGACCCCCCACCCAGGGAACCACACCCAAGGGAACAATGCACCAGAGAGCCTGCTCCATCTTATGTGCCTCAGGGGTCATGTTACAACTGTGAGCAGCCAGGACACTTCGCCCGAGATTGCAGGAGACCCCCACCAGCTAGACTAGCCCCCAGATATGAAAGAGAACACCACCCACAGCAGCTACAAGGTCCCAGCTGCCTCATGCAAACTGGGAGCGCTTACCCACCACTTCTCATGGCAGCGTTACCTCAGCAAGGCCACTTCATTTTTGTTTCACTCCTCCTTCCTTTCTTCTTTAGTCACGCTGCACTCCCTCCATATGCTAATTACACCCCAGCCCAAATGTGATTTACGACGTCCCGTATTCTGATGGAACCTGCAGAATGTTTTATGTTGTCTGTCTGTTTGTTAAATGTTGTTCGTCCTACAGGAGAATTTTCTCACCGCCCCACACCCATTCACCTGAACTTTTTAACTTTTCCCACTGACACCCACCGTGGCCTCACACCCATTCTGCCGAAACCTCTGAGGACTTGCCTCCGAGGCCCACCGAGACCAGACGCCCATTCAGAGGAACTAGCTGTTCAGCTGATACGTGGTCACCAGACCAGACACCCGATCGTAGCTACTCTTCTGATTTGATGGTAGAATCAGAACAGTAACCCCACCATGATGACGACATTTTTGTCCGTTCTTTGGTCGCTCAGGCAGTGGAGAAACGGTGTGAGACCCGCCCTGTCTGGGGACCCCCCCCACCTTTGGTCAAAAACGCTCGGGTAGGGAAGATACGGTATTGGTAGCCGTCCTACCCGGGGACTCCACCCAAATCGTACCCGTCGCGGCCCACACGCACCTCATTCGACCTTTTCTTTCAAAAACAGTTTTATTTTAGTTAGGCAACCTTTGGGGTGCTGCCACATGCTATTTACATCCTGGAACATTTGGATGATAAACCTAGCACTGGTCCACCATTGGGAAGTGTGCCGTGTCCAAACATTTGTTTTGAAAAAAAAAAAATGGGGGGAAGAGTCACATACTGTGACCAATTATAAGGGTTTAATTGGCCCCAAGAAGGACAGACACACTAACATACCGGATATTAAACCAAAGTATTTACACACACTACGCTTGTCTTACAGAACTCCAGAAGCTCCAAGTCCGGAGAAAACCAGCGAACACAAGAAAAGGAAGGAAAGAAGACAGCCATGAGGACTCCTTTCATCGTGCTCAACACTCTTTTGATTAACTTTTGGTTGCGCGGGAACGCGGACCCCATCACTCCAAACCCCTTGCCTGTTAACACTTCACGGCCCAGTAGTACCGAGGGCCCAGTCACCAACCACGCTGCATTATCCTGGTGTGCCAAGTTCATAACTTGGTACTCCCTATCGTACATCATTGAGGCACTGTTGGCATTGGCTATACTCAGTTGTGCAGGACAGACCATGCGCCTCCGCAAGTGGAAAAGGAGAGCGTACCGCGCTCGAACCCCGGTCTATCGGATCCGATCCCCGATATTCGGCTATGACCAGACCCCAGACCCCGCGACATATGAATAATAAAACATGCACTGGCGGTTTTTCCTGTAAATAAAAAGAAAATGTATGGAAATGTATGATCCTGAGCTTGACTGCCAAGCCAGGAAAGAATATATTAAATGTTGTGATTGTTATTGTATGTTTAGAGAGATAAGATTGTATAATGCTTGAAAAATTGTTTAGGTAAAATTAGAGGTTCCCAGTTTATTTTTTTATAGATACATGCCCCTGCCTGACATAGCGCCCTCAAGAATTGTTTCGGTAAATTTTTGTGCATAGCTAGGGTCAGAGTAGTGGCCATGTAGGAGGTGCCCCCCCCCACCCCCCCGGTCAGGGAGCGAAGAGGACAAAATTTATCTGATCCTTCACGCTTCGCGTTAGGATCACAAGGCGGGACTGTAGCCACGTAAAATGGCTGCGTTCCGATTAATCTGGCCAAAACCCAGTTTAAAATGGCTAACCCGAAAGACTGCCTGGAAAAGCAGCTAAGAAGACACAAGCAGGCAGCTGCCGACAGTATTGCATATTCGGCTCTGGGAAGTTAGCCCAGATCGATACTCAGGGCTATCAACAACCCATCAACCCAGGTATTTGCAGTTATATTCAGGACTGTTTGCAGCCCATCTATTCAGACATCCACAGTTAAATCGGCTATCCCCGGGAACAATTGCAACATATTAGCAATTGAATACCGGGCCAGACCTGCCGGCGCCTGCAGTGGCCGAAACAAAGACAGGTGAGCGACCACCCCCTGATCGAGGAATCGCCTCACCATTGGACACATCAACCCCAGAGATTGGGGACAGATCCAATCACTTGGGACTCAGGGTCAAGGGCCGCCCCGGGAGGCGGGAAGCCCCTGGGCCCTATAAAAGTGAGGGTCCAAGTTCAGATCTCTCTCTCTCTCTCCTCTTCGCCTGCTCGAGACCTTCGCAAGAACAGCAACCGGCAACAGTAAGTTTGAATCCAACAATCGCTATCCGGTAGAGACACCTAGCCACCGACCTGTAGCAGCCTTTTGAATCCCGCGGGCCAGATCTGATTGGACAAGCCATTCGTTTCCCTGACCTGGTGGGCTCTTCCTAAGTTAAGTATTGGCCAGTAGTGATAGGTTTATTATATAGAAAGTAGTATTAGGGTATTAATATTGCTTGTTGTATATAATAAATGACCGTTGTTTTAACCCTTACTAAGCGGTGTGCTGTATTATTAATCATAACCTGAACTTGAACCACGTGGCGGTATCATAAAGATACCTGGCGACTCATGAGCAAAGGTGACGTAATCAGAGCAAATAGACTAAGGTTAAAAAGAGCAACACTAGAAGGCTGGGAACAAACGAAGCCTGTGTGGAATATAAGGAAAGTAGGAAGGAACTTAAGCAAGGAGTCAGGAGGGCTAGGAGGGGGTCACGAAAAGTCATTGGCAAATAGGGTTACGGAAAATCCCAAGGCTTTTTAGACGTACATAAAAAGCAAGAGGGTAGCCAGGGGAAGGATTGGCCCACTGAAGGATAGGCAAAGGAATCTATGTGTGGAGCCAGAGGAAATGGGCGAGTTACGAAATGAATACTTTGCATCAGTATTTACCAAAGAAAAGGAATTGGTGGATGTTGAGTCTGTAGAAGGGTGTGTAGATAGCCTGGCTCACATTGAGATCCAAAAAGACGAAGTGTTGGGCATCTTGAAAAATATTACGGTAGATAGGTCAGCAGGGTCTGATGGAATCTACCCCAGAATACTGAAGGAGGCTCGAGAGGAAATTGCTGAGGCCTTGACAGAAATCTTTGGATCCTCACTGTCTTCAGGTGATGTCCCGGAGGACTGGAGAATAGCCAATGTTGTTCCTTTGTTTAAGAAGGGTAGCAAGGATAATCCAGGGAACTACAGGCCGGTGAGCCTTACGTCAGTGGTAGGGAAATTACTGGAGAGAATATTTCGAGCCAGGATCTACTCCCATTTGGAAGCAAATGGATGCATTAGTGAGAGGCAGCATGCTTTGTGAAGGGGCGGGGTTGTGTCTCACT